>NC_088909.1:46671439-46978439 GCF_037157495.1 Lathamus discolor | reverse complement strand
CCAGTCTGTATCACTTAAATGCCCATCAGGATCATGGAGTAGATCCTCCTGGAAACTATGCTAAGGCTTGTGGACAATGAAGGGGTGATTCGTGACAGCCAATATGGCTTAACTAAGGGCAAATCATGTCTGACCAGTTTGGTGGCTTTCTATGGCAGGGCCACAGCATTGGTGGATAAGGGAAAAGCAACTGACATCAGCTACTTGGGCTTGTGCAAAGGTGTTTTTCACTGTCCCAGACACATCTTTATCTCTAAACCAGAGAAGGATGGGTTTGATTGATGGATTCAGTGGATAAGGAGTTGGCTGGATGGTTGCACTCTAGGAATTGCCATCAATGGCTCAATGTCCAAGTGGAGACCAGTGATGAGTGGTGTTCCTCAGGGGCTGGTACTGGGATAAGTGCTGTTTAACAACTTTGTCAGCGATGTGGACAGTGGGAGTGTGTCCTCAGCAAGTTTGCAGATGACACTAAGCTGTGTGGTGCATTCAAGATGTTGGAAGGAAGGGATGCCGTTCAGAAGGGCCATGACAGGCTCAAGAGGTAGATCAGTGCAGACTTCATGAAGTTCCACAATGCCGAGTGCAAGCTCCTGCGCATGGGCTGGGGCAATCCCAAGCACAGACACTGGGCAGAGACTGGATTGAGAGCAGCCCTTATGAGAAGGGCTTGGGCATATTGGTGGATGAGAAGCTCAACATGAGCCGCCGGCAGTGTGCACTCACAGCCCACAAACCAACCGTACGCTGGGCTGCATCAGAAGGGCAGGTCAAAGGAAGTGATCCTGCCCCTCTACTCTACTCTCATGAGACCCCACCTGGAGTCCTGCTTTCAGCTCTGGGGTCCACAACACAAGAGGGTCATGAACCAGTTTGAGTAAGTCCAAAGAAGAGCCATGGAGATGATCAGAGGGCTGGAGCACCTCTTCTATGAAGACAGGCTGAAAGAGCTGGGCTTGTTCTGCCTGGAGAAGGCTCCAGGGAGACCTTTAACAGTCTTCCAATACCTAAGAGAGGCCTAAAAGAAATCTGGAGAGGGACTTTTCTACAAGCACATGTAGTGACAGAACAATGGAGAGTGGATTTAAACTGAAGGAAAGGAGATGTTCTCCTTGTCTGTTGGAGAAGCTGGCTGCAAGGGAGAAGGAGGAATGAGAATGCCTGGAAAAGAAGAGCACTGCAGATAGAAGCAGTCAGGAATTTTCCCAGCATCTCCAGGGTTTTCTTAGGTTGAAGAAATAGATCAGAGCAGGAATATCACTTCTATCATACCAGCTGTATACCTGCTCTGTCGTGTCCCCTCCCTATGGCTATCCAGATGAGCCCACTTTTTACATAAGCACTCATCTAAGCTCCAGCACTCTTCCCCACAGATCACTTGCCTGCTCCCTGCACAGCAGTAACACGGGCACATCTCCTACCCCCTGTCACATTCCAGAAGCCAGAGCTGCTAAGCAACAGGTCATCTGAGACCCTGCTACGGACACTGTGGCAACCACCCTTCAGTCAGGCAGGCTGCTCGTCACCCTTCAGCCCTTGCACATACTCTCAGTTCTCTCTGATGTTACTGGAGCATAGTTTCCTGCAGAAGCAGTTTTGGTGGCTGTTGTCCTTTTCAATGGTGATTAGTGGTTTTCAAGTGCCAACACAAGCTCATATCATTTGTAACTTTTAGTTTATTTCTTAAAGTTTCTTTTTCCTTTTACAGTACCAGAAATATTAGCACCTGCATTTTTTCAGCACTACAGAATACTTGCACTGTGAGAATTGTCTCTGTCTGCACAGTTGCCTTTTTTTTCTTCCTTCTCATTTTTTGGTGTTTTATGACTTTTTCCAATATTTTTATGCACCTTTGCTGCTGTTCCTTTTCTTCAATATTTTTAATGTTTTTGATTTTTACTATTAGACTTTTTACTTTTCTAGCTTGCTCATGGAATCTTCTTGCGTTTGATTTCTATTCTTATCTCTCTTTGCATTTAATATAATTGTTTGCACAATTCACACCAATTAAATGTTTCTGGTTCACTGCACTGTTTGCACAAGCAGCCTGCCTTCCAGGTGAGAGGCTCAGGCACGAAGTGGTAAGATACCATTAAGACCTGTACAGAGCCTGGTGCCTGTCATACACAGTCAGTCACACTGAAAGGAAGAAGGTGCAGAGGGAAGAAATTACGAAGAATAAGACAAGAGCAAACAGGAGGTAATGTTAGGGGAAACACAGAAAGAATGAGCTATGAAATCAGAAAATATGAGATGCCAAATATTTCAGGTTCCCTACAGAACAGTGACTTAGACTTTTCTAGCTCTTGCAAGTAACAAAACAAGGAAAATGGGTCCCACCAAACCCCTGGAGTGGGATCAATCTATCCTCAATTTGCCATAAAACACAGAAAAAAAAAAAAACAAAACACACCACCCACCAAAAAAAAAAAAAACCAACCAAAACCCCACTATTTTACTGACTGACTAAGAGTCAGTCTTGAATGTAATTCAAATAGGCTTCTGTCTTCACTTTCAAACCACTAAAAGCACTTTGCAGTGCCATGTGGAAGTCACCCAGTCAATAACTGAGGTTGCTTGGTAAGATACCTTCATCCTCTGCGGAGTAGAAGGTCTGGTCGAAGGTCTGGTCATACTTCCAATCTTAAACTTTTCATGATCCTCTCCTCTTTGTAACCTGAACTACAGTCACTGTGCACCCCTGTCTTGCTTACACAGACATGGTGTGGCAGGAGAAGGTCCAGGGGTGCAAGTCACCTTCTGGTAGGTGTGACTGTTACAATCCTCTTGAGGCAACATTGTGAGCAGAACACAGCCATATGCTTGCGGAAGAGCACATCTGATTAAATTATTTTCTGGAGAGCTAACAGGCCAGGAAGCACGCCAGAGTAGAAGCCTAAGAGCAAGAGGCTACACCAACTTGCAAGGCCACCTTCTGGAGCTAATTCCTTGGAGAATTAAGGCATTTTGACTGGCATGCTCAACAATGGCACAAAAACCTACCCTATGCTCCTACTAGCTTCACGCAAATTAGACCCAAACTCATCATGTCCTAAACTGATCTATCAAGGGATCCAGTGCAATCCATCATGAAACTTCAGCCTTCTCAGCAGATGTGTGCTGGTTGTAGTTCTACCTTGGCCGTTCTGGCCAGTTGGATAACAACACCTCAGATGAAGACCTTTCTTCCTAGTGATCATCCTATAGAGAAGCAATTAGGTTTTGGAACTGAATTATCCAAAGTTTATAAAGAAGGCTATGTGGCTGATCCAAGGCCAGTCAGTGCAGGCCCTTAGGACCCTTGGGTACCTTTGCTTCAGGTTAGCAAAAGCCAGTACTTCAAAATAATCCATTGACATTTCATGTTCCTTAAGGCAATGTTAATAATGTGTTTAAAATAGGTGACGCAAACTACAAACTTAGAGGCAGTAAATACCATTCGGCGAACGAAGAAATGTGATTACAGGTATCGTGAGGATTTGCCAGTTGTGATTGTGAGTACTTTATATTATATCCAGTACGTACAAGATAATGTCACTGGAGTAATTTGACTGATCCCTTTATCCAAACCAGTATGATGGGTTTGTTATCAGACTTAGCTGATCACAAGGAACACAGCTGTTGGTGTTCTGAATCTGTACACAGAGGGACCAGAGATCTGTTAGCAGAACATGGTTCCCTCCAATGTTTTGCCCAAGTTCACATGTCAGTTCATATAAGTTCATTACATTTAGGAACAGCGTCAATTATTTAAAGTAAAATGAAATGTTAGCATAGGTCAAAAGCTCATTTATCCAGCCTTGATTTTCTCTAAGTAACAGCAGGGAGGATAACCATTCCAAAGGGAATGGAATAACGTATGACATTAGTCAGATATTCTGAGCCATGGAATTATTTCTAGATGAACAAACTCTTCAAAAAGATGATTTACAAAAATAGTGGTCATTCCTTTACTTTCATATTGTGTGTCCTGGATCTTTTAAATTTTTTCTTCATTTACCCATCAGGATTTCACATTTTTAATCTTATATTTTCCTGTGGAACTGTTGAACATTTCTAATGGTACATGCTTCATTAGCCTCCCCTTCTGAACTCCATTTAATCTGTTAAGACAATTTGAAGAGTCACCTTACACCAAAACAAACCAAGTCTCTGTACGGACATCAGTGGTCTTACAGAGATGTTTAATATAGAGAAATCTGTCTGCAGATGACTGGAAAGGTAACCTTATTTTTAAGATATTTTTATTTTTTAGATTGTTTTGTCATGAAAAGACCAGAAGGTGAGGGAGAGCAGGCCAGAGCAAACTTCATTTTGTACCTTATTTTGTCAGTAACAGTAGAGAGCATAATCTCATACCAGATCCTATTCTTTAAACCTATGAAGTAGACTCTAGCAAAGGACTACAGTCCATGTCTTGAGGAAGAGGAACAGTTTATTGTTGCCATACAGATCTCTCTCTCTCTCTCTCTCTCTTTATTTTTTCTGGAGTTGTAACTAATGTTTGGATACATCTTGATAACATCTCTCCCACGTAAGTTCCAGATTGCACAAGATCAGTATATTTTTCAGAGTCACATTTTCGCCTTACAGCAAAATGTTGATACAATCAAGACTTGCTAGGTTACAGGCAATCACAATTTTTTAAAGTCGTGTTTCGTATTAACACAATAAATCTATCACATGAGCAGATAAAATTATACGCCAGATAAGATCTTATGGTTTGTTTACAAAACTGCCAGCATGATTTTTAGGACCTTATTTCACTGTGCCCATGTAGACACAGCTGATATAAGCACTTGATAAGATTACGGTTTTGCTCTGCCTCCAAGAAAATGTATAGTATTCTTCCTTTGTTGGGGGAAGTTGCCACGATTTGGTTTTTCCCTGAATGGCTCCATGTAGGAGGCTGGATACTCTTTTAGGCAACTGGGAGCAGCTGTAAAACTATTTTAGTGTTGTATTCATTCTTTCAAGGTGTATGAGTGAGGCAGCGGAAGTGTAAAATGAGCCTGTGGGTCAGCCAAAAGCTGTCATACAAACTAGGAAGGAGGAACAACATCTTTCACCTCAGGTTGTGTTTGTTTTCACAGTGGCCCACAGTGGACGGATGAGTAAGCACTTCTCATTGCAGTTCCTCTTGGTGAGAGAAGGCTATTGCACAGCTTTGGCGCTGGGGACTGGCAGGCTCCTTTAGATCAAATTTTTTGAAATCACAGGAACAAATGCATGGAGTCAACGGTGTCCAGCCTTTTCTCTCGGAGCATGGCCTACCCGTCATCCTGTTAGCTGTCAGGCAGAGGGTCGATGCTGTTGTTCCATGGGCTGGTTGAGGCCCCTGGCCAAAGGAGCTCAGCACCACTCCAGATTGTGGAGGACTTTTTCTGCTGGTCATGGCATATTCTTCTCTCTCATAAAAGTAATCCATCACATGGAGATGAGGAGCAGAAAAGTGTTGCTTCTGGTTTTGGGACCATCACAGTGGGCAACTGCATGTGCTGCAGGGAAAAGACCCTAACATGGCTGCAGCCAAGACTGTGAGGTTAGAGCACACTAGTGGCACCCACAGAAAGAAATCCCACTATGAACACTATCTTGACCTGAGAAAACCAGAGGCTGTAGCAGTGAATGTACTGGATATGGATATCTGGTCAACAGGTGTGAAGTGAAGTCTTGGGTATATTTTCTTCTTTGGAAAAGAAATTACAGGGCAGAATGTTTTAAAAGCTTTAAAGATAAAAAACCTTAGATTGCTTTATTATGTTGAACACCTAGCATTACAAACCAGAACAAACTTCTCTACCATATAGTAGACAGAGACCTCTATTAGTAGTATCAGTGGTCTGCACTAACACTAGTTACCTTCAGTAACTGATTATTGCAAATAAATAGGTATTTATTTAACATTTGTTTTCATTGTAGATATACATGAAATATGTCTTTGGGATTTTTAATTGAAAGTGTTACCAAATGATCCATTTTGCAGTTGTTCAGAGCAGTAGTGAAAAGGCTTTGTGATTGGATTTGTAGTCTTCTGCTCTTAGTCTGTACACACTCTTATTGATTCAGGTAATGCATCCATTGGGGAAATAAAAATTTTAGGCCTTATTTAATTAAACCAAATTACTTTTGTGGCTTTTACATAGTTTTGTTTTTTTTCCCTTCTGGGAATCCCATTAGCATGTGTTGGGGTTTGCATCTTATTTGTAATCAAAATAACGGAGCAGGGGATAACTTCTGTGAATTGCAGTAATATGAAACCTATCAGCCAGCACAAATCAAAAAGCATTGAGTCAACATCCTTTAAAATATTATTAAAATTTAGAAAATAATTAGAAAGCTGGAGGATCTAAAATTACGTGTCTTGGATTTGTGTTTCCATATTCCTTTTGATACAAACTTCTTTGTATGTTCAGAATGAAGCTGACTGTAGAGCAAGTTTCAGATATAAAAAGGTCTTTTTAGAGACAAGGAACAGGTAAACGTCTGCAGGTAAATACCTACACAATATAACCATCAGTAGTAGTATAATCTCCCCCTCATCACTTTCATCATATGCAACCTGTAGGGGTGGAGGGTTTCAGAATACGTGTTCTATAGGACCCAACCTTCCCACTTAAGGTAGCAAATTCAAATTCATAAAATTCAGAGATATCTTTGTATGTGTTTGATCTTCATTTCTTTCAAATCTGTCAGTGATTGTGTGAAAAGTGTTTGCTTTAATATGCATGAATCTATGCACCTATATGATTATAAGATAAGGAATGTAAGTGGCAAACCTCCATATTCCTTGGTTATCCCCTTTCTGCCATGGTGTCTGCATTTCTGTGTCTTAAGCTTGCCTGGAATTGCCACAGGCAGATTTAGAAGGAGCTCTAAATGAATGGTAAGGTTAAGGAAAGCAATTTCTTCACTATATTGAACAGTTTTTATAATATTAATAATTAGATTCTCAGCTGACATGAACTTTAATCATTCCTATCTAAATTAGAGTTTTCTTTCCTCTCAAATCTTCCAGACTGCACCACAAAGGGTCTTATTTTTTCCTGTGGAGTTTGTTTCAATAGTCTATTCTGAAACATTTTCTGAATGGAGGGATTGGAGGGAAACAGGCAAAGAATTATAATATAAATCTTATATACTTATAATAGCTGTCAACCCTCTCATTTCTGCTTGTTTTATTTTCATAGCAACTTATAATGGATACATCAGTTACTCAGGAGGACAGTTATTGCATTAAAGCATTAATTTGTTTTCAGTAAAAATGTATCTCTAACTAGATGAGGACAGAATAAAAATTCTACTAGTAGTCATTATGCACCGACTTCCTGATCATCCTGAGAACATTGTAGGCTTTTTCTGATTACAGTGGGCTTTTATTTTCTTACCTGCAAATTTAGCATCACACAGAATTTCTGAACTAAAGTTTTCCACATTATTTGCTACACGATAGAACAATAAAAAGCAAGCTCGGTCTCTGGGCTTAAAACCACAAGTTCATTCACCCTCATAAGCCTTTTGATGCAATATTCAATATATGTGCAGTTGCAAATACATTGTTTAAAGATGTTACTGGGTTTCTCTAAATAAGCTAAGGGTGGAAAAAATAATAATAGAAGTTTTAACAACTGAAGTTTCTTCTGAGAAAATGTCCCCCGTTAACGTTATAAGAACAAGAAATGTCTCCCCACAGATGTTAAGAAAAAGTGTTGTCTTTAGCTCTGCCTGTTGGAGAGAAACTTACATTTCCTGGAATGATTAATGCTCCTCGTGAGTGAGAGAGCTTTTTCTTTTTTGACCAGATACTTGTTGAGAGTATCTTACCCCTTGGAACTTTTATAGAGCATCAAGGGCTACAATTGAGCAGGATGGAATGGAGCAGCCAGGCAAGTCACAGGAGGGTGTGAGGGAAAATGAAAAGCAGCTCAGCACACCACTGTTGGGAGTGTGCCAGCACTACAGCTAACCCAGAAATATTGTAGTCCCGATTAGGCATACTGCAGTAATGGAAAACCATCAGTTTCATTCAATATTCAAGGTGGGCAGCTGTATAACAATTTGTTTCACAACAAAAGTTGACAGGACAAATCCAAAACAACTCTGTGTGCGTGTTTACATGGAAAGCTATTGGCATCAGCAGTGCATTTGAAGGTGTGTTTCAAGTCCCTTATGCTTTTTGTAACATTTTCAAATTCATTGCTGTCTTCAAGATGACAGGAAATTCAGGTCTGCCTTCCTCCTGGGAGATCTTTATTCACAGACAAGTCAAAAACCCTTGACGAAAGGCAACCAGGGGAACTTGCTGACCTTTTAGCTGCCTGTCTAACATCAGTGCAACTATTGCTTCCTGATAAAATGAGAAATTCAATTTAAGGGGAAATGGAGCGGGTATTTGAGTAGGCTCTCATTTTATTTTGCTTCTTGGGCTGTCTCTCAAACAGAAAACAAATGTAAATAAACAGCACTCTATCCTTCATTCCTCTGCAGTTACCAGAGCTAACAATGATGCGCACAAGGGTAACATTATTCTTGTACCACTGTCCACTCCTCTGCTTACTCATTTACTCACTGATGTTTATCTCCCCAGTCCAAAACTGTCATTTAAAAATCCTACTTTTATATTATCCTATTAATTTTTGTTTTTAATTTTAGGAAGAGATTTCCGCTCTATTGAAAACCCATCAGTACGACCTTGGTTCTCTGGAAATTAGCTGATTCCTCAATCATGGTCAACCAAAGTCATTTCCATAGCTTGGAGGACAGCTATAATGCCAGCATGCACAAAGCGTTCTGGGTTATATATGGGTTTCTCAACTTATCCAGCAACTTTTCTGTACAAACCCCTTTTCATCTTCCACACTTGCCTCAAACGAACTGTTTCTAATATTTTCAGCATGAAAGCATTGAACATGGAAAGTCTTGGCTGAAGACTGCATAAGGGACTGAAGCACCTCTCCTATGAGGAAAGGCTGAGAGAGCTTGAGTCCTGAAGAAGAGCAGGCTCAGGGGGATCTCTCCAATACATATAAATACCTGCAGCTAAGTTATAAAGAAAATAGAGCCAGGCTCTTTTCAGTGGTGCCCCTTCACAGGACCAGAATCAGTAAGCACACACTGAAACACAGGCAATACCTTCTGAACATAAGAATACTTTCTCAATGGGAGGGTGATTGAGCACTGGCACAGGTTGCCCAGAAAGGTAGTGGAGCCTCCTTCTCTAGAGATATTCAAAACCCATCTGAAAACGCATCTTGGGCAACTGCCTACTTGAGCAGGGGAGTTGAACCAGATGACCTCCAGAAGTCCCTTCGAAACTCAACTCTTCTGTGATTATGTGATGCATACAGGACATTTGAAGACAACAGATAAAGTGGGCTCTTCAAAGCAGAAGAGATGTCATTGGAAGAAAATGAAAAGAACACTGGTCTCCAATTTTGAGAAAGGCAAAGACTGATTTTAGTCTTTAGTGTACTAACCATTAAAAGTATTTCATAAATAAAATGTCCTTCTCAGTTTTGGTGTGTACATAAGGTTGTAATATTTTATTTGCCAACAGGACACAAACTATAGGAAAAATTCAAAAACAAATTCTCTGATACTTGTAGAAACTAAGACACCAGTCTGAGAGTAAGTTGTGGTCTGTTTTGAGAAGTAACCCCAAAATGTAAAAGTGTTTAAGTAAAAAAGTTTAATCTTAGAGATTTATACGTCAGGTGTGATTTTTACATATTTATTGTGTATCTTTTGCATCATTAGTTTATGCTAGTCAGTGCATCCGAATTTGGAGATTTTTTTTTTTTTGAGTATTTTCCCCATCCTAAGGCTACAACAGAAAAAATACCTATTGTGAAGAGACAAATAGAAAAGGCAAATGTAAAATTATTCACACTGTAATATCTGTTTAGCCTGGAGAAAAGACAGCTGAGGGGGAATCTTATCAGTGAATACAAATATCTTAAGGGCAGTTGTAAAGAGGATGGGGCCAGACTCTTTTCAGTGGTGCCCAGTGATAGGGCCAATGGGCACAAACACAGGAAGTTCCATCTGAATGTGAGGAAGAGCTTTTTTCCACTGAGGGTGGCAGAGCACCAGAACAGGCTGCCCAGGAGGGTTGTGGAGTATCCCTCTCTGGAGACATTCAAAACCCAACCGAAAACGATCCCGTGTAACCTGCTGTAGATGGCTCTGCTTTAGCATGGGGGTTGGGCTAGGCTATCTCCAGATGCTCTTCCAACCCAACCGTTCTGTGATTACGTGACCTTTTGGGATTTCGTTAGAATTTTTGTTAGAACACAGATTTTGCAGAAACATACCTGTTATACATGGAATAACAGTGTTCTAGCTTAGCTAGGCATTGCAGTAGTTTCTTGTAGTTTCAGTTTACTGCAAGTAGCTAAAATAGACTTGGTAACTAATTGCCTCCCTCTGAGCAATCTGTAAAATACAATGAATGGAAGAAAACAGGGATTCCCATTTCCTGCATTAGATGTCCAGGAATAAACTTATGGCTTGAGAGCTATCTGCTTTCTTAACAACCCTTGGTGGTTATATGAAGCACATGGGAAATATCTTCTAGCACTGAAGGACAATTATCTGCCAGAGTAACCTGCTAAAATTCCCTAGCACTGTGCAGGCCTGCCAGCCAGCACCCTGAAAAGCACTGAGAGCACTACTGGAACTGTTCCCAGCAGGCAGTTCACCTCCAGCCTGTTGTGGATTTAAAGAGAGTTTATATGTATAGTTGAGGACTGTTCTATGCAAGCTGGTCTTAGTTGAGCCCATTTAATACATTAATATAGACTCAGCTTCTTATATGGGCTCAAGCATGGTGATTGATTAAGCGTGGAAAAAGCAGTTACAGCAGAACTTGGGCATCAGCACAGTTTTTACAGCAATCACTATGTTCTTCTACTTCTCTCTCTACATCTAAGAATCTTACTGCAGCTGAACAAAACCAACAATCTAGTAACATTTTTCTTCAGGTAATTAGTAATATTAACATATGATGTAAAGATGCATGTGGAAATTGAAGTGACCAGCACTGAGTGGCCAAAGTCTGAGAAAAAGCTGAAGTCTCTGGTCTTCCTTGCTTGTGTTCTCCTCTTTCAGTACCGCTGCAGTTACTATCGATGCATAAGTCCCTGAATTGCCACCCATAATACCACCTGCAAATTATTATTTTTCCTTCAATCATATCCATGGTAACAAACATTACATATACTGTGTATGCAGGACTGCAATGCTGATTTCCAGCACCCGTGACTGAGCTATGAATTTATTTTCTCCTTAGCACTTTTTCGATGATTACTGCCCTCCCTGCTTGGGGAGTAGGAAAGAAAATGGTTTATTTTAAAGGACTTTATGGAAGACAGGGAATTTTTGGGGATTAACTGGAAATGTAGAACTGCCTCATTTCTCCTGAGCTTTCAAGAGATCCAGGTAAATGCTGCAAAGGTACCACAGAAGTAGCATTTCAGGTTGACCCCACAGAGCTCTCTAGTATTCCTCAAAATTATTGCATGTAACTCCACAGGACCAACCTTTTCCAGAATGTCATTATCATGAATCTTGGATTGCTGATGACATTGACAACTAGAATTTGATGATTGAAGTGCTGTCTACGTGCTCCATCAAAATACAAAAATGCTTCTCACTGGAAAAGAAAATCCTCTTTCCTATGTGATTCTGTTCTGCATTGCTTCAGTGATGAAATGATCATGTATCTCCTTTTTTTCAGTGACTGTTTCAGGATAGTTCCACTCAGGACATACAACAATCAAATCTTACCATCTGTCTCAGTCAGCCCACACATCCTGAAGGAGTGGAAACTGCCCTTTTCAAATGGCTTCAGCTTCTGTGTGGGCAAAGAAAAGCCAAAACAAATTGTCATAGCTGATAAAAATGAGCCAGCTGCTTTTCCAGGCAAATTGACTCTTCAGATTTGTATTTGCTAGAACAGCCCACTTTGTGGACAATCCTCCTCTACGTGTTCTGGTACTGCCCATTAGCACACTTGAACTTTACTGCAGTTACATGCACAGAGAACAGGGACTTTACCAGAGGGATGGTGGAGCAGTATGTCAAACTCACACACCTCCTAGCCAGACTGCCATGGATCATCACTCAGTCATGTTTCTGAAACATTCAGAAAAGTCAGTTTCTCCAAATGTCAAGCTGGAAACCGAAACATGGAAGTAATGAGCTTTTTTTGATTCTTCTCTGAGATTTTTGCAATTCTGCTCTATTCTGGCTGAAATTTTGCTGCTACAGGAAACCTGAATAGTTCTGGTTACACGAACTACAGATAAATACTTCAGCTAAATTGTAGAGCTTCTAGCATCTGTCTAGCTATTATTTTTCTAACACATATAGCTTTCCTTGGACAGTACAAGTCAAGGTTAGCAGCACAGAATCCCACAGCAAATTTTAGAGAAGTTAGATGAACACTTCATTGATTCTCACTGTGCATTGCTTTGGCTGAAAAACAAGGTCACATTTACAGAAACAGTTATACTCCTTATATTTTAATTCAACTATTATGCACTGCCATATTGCTGCAACACATTAGGGCTTCATGAGGACCCAAGTAGTGTTAGCTAAGAAATTTAATTTTTTTCCCCAAAAAAATAACTATGCATACCACCTAAAAACAGATATCTGTTTATTTTCACTTTTCCAAATTTTATTTGTTTATAGCAAGAATGAAAATAGATGCAGAGGTGCATATCATCTTCCGATAAACTTGTATGTGCATATGAATCTTTGAAGCACTCAGTACCATAATTTTAGCTAAGCAGCATAATTTTCCCCATAGCTTTGCCTTAGGCTGCCTGTAATCATGCTGTTGATGATAGTCTCCATAGGAAAATCTGAACAAAATCCTTCCACAAGGGTAAGCTGAAAGACCCACTCAAAACTGTAATGGTTGCTGCCACTGCAGCATTCCTGTGTTCTGAATCACAGGCACGGGAGCAGTTTAGTGGCCACCAAAAAGAGAGTATTTTGGATTCTCTCGGAGTGCAACAGGTCATAGTAATGCCTATGGTTCTGTGCAGAAGAGTAATTGTTGATCTACCCCCAAAACCACAAACATTTCTATGTGGAGTAAAGATGAACTGTACAGCAAATCTCCCATTACATTTTTCTGTCATACAGGAAAAGAAGGTAGTCATACTGTTAATCTTATTCTTGCTATGTCTCATTCTGCAAAAGTTTCGACTTTTAAGATATGGTAGCAGTGTCATTACGCAATCTGAATTGTATCAAGCTAAAATGTTTCCTATACCTGGCTGTGGCATTCCCCAGCTGGAAGTGTTCAGAGGTACTATGTAAAATACGGCCTCAGAAAGAAGATGTCATATGGGAGTCTTTTGGCAACATCAACCACCAAGGATGTAAGACATGGATGAATAATCTGGAGCATAAGGAGAGTACAGAAAGGACTGAAAAAAGAGGGCAGATGTAGTAGTGATCATGCAACATACTCTGCACTTACTGGAGCGGCTGAGATGCAGTTACTTGCAGTCTGTGGTGGCAAAGCTGGCATTCCACTACTTCTTGCAGATCTGTTGGTGTATTCCACAATTTAAAATAAGGCTCCTTTTGGCTATTCTATCTTCTTTCTTAATCACTGGTGCTACAATACTACTGTGGTCGCAGCTGACTTCCAGGCAGCCAACAAATATAATCACCCCAAAGCCATTTCCTCTTCTTTTCACAGCTGCTTCACCTGCCTTGGGGGTACTGCAAAGCCACTGAGTAGATGGATGAGGCATGTCATACAGGGAGGAGATTTGTAAAGTAACCCTGAAAAAAGGTCTCTTCAGCAAGACTTGTCTGAAGTGAGTTGGCAGGTCCATCAGAGGTGACATCTTTATCTTGAAGATGACCGTCTACAAGATATGAAACATCTAAACATGGCAGTATATTTCCTAAATGACACAGAACTTGTGTAAATGTAGCAGTTCATTACGGTTTTAGAAAGGACATTTCTCCTGTGTATTGCTACAGTCACCTAGTGGTAATAGGTAAGGAAAGATGCAGAGCTTGCCCCTTTAAAATGAAAGCACTACTCTATATTGAAAAAAAAAAAAAATCCCAAAGAAAATGCACATTCCAGAGCCTTGTCCCACATAGTTCCCATGCCCTCATAGCAAGACCTGTCATAGCACCACTGCAGAGAATGTCTGACTTTGGAGAGGGGAAAGGTAACTTTCAGTAGTTTCAAAACCAGCAAATTCAATGCATTTGATAGGTTTCCTGATGTAAAGGATGTGTTGGACTGGGGCTAGACTAAAATGAAAGTCTGTTCAGGAAACATTCAGCTTGCAGTTAATCCCAGAGACCACCCTATTCTCAGTCTGGGCCAAGGCTGAAGATGCTGTGGCTTGAAACAAGAGGAGCAAAGCAGATCCCTGAGACTTCATTTCTTTCCCCAGTCCTCACTTTCTCTGTTGTGTGCAGAAAGGATGAGGAAATACCCTGGAGACAATTTGCAATCCAGTCATCTATGCAACCTACAGGATCCAAACTGAATTTAGAGATAAATCAAAGGTAATCCTCTGGGGTTTTCACAGTTTATCCTTGCAAAACTTGTCATTTCCTTGGTATATTATTGCTCCTGAATGTGGCTCTGATAAGGGGTACCAATAAAGGGGACATTTATTCTTTAAATCATATTTAATAGAATTTACTGGTTAATATTTTAGTATGCACTAACAGTTCATCTAGAACTAATATTTTGTCCTAATTTTTCCAGATACTCTGAAGATCTGTGCACCCAGCATGAAGAAAATGAGCCGTCTGTTTGCCAGTATGAAATCCGCTTCCTGGCAGTTCCCCCAGCTGAAGTGCAGGCTCTCAGGAGATCAAGGAGGAGACCCAGACCACTACATAGTATTGATCACAGATGAACAGTGTGCTGCAACAAATCCTAGAGATAGCTCACCACTTTTTTTCTGAAGACCTTTTCAAACCTTTCTCTAATCACTGGGTAGAAAGCAGTAAATTAAAGCAGCAAGTTGCGGGTTTGGAAACACTTAGCAGACAGAGTGCAGCAGGAGAATGTATAAGAGTTTGAATTATTGTATGCTGCAAGCTTTCACATTTACATTTGAGTCATAAGTTATGGAAGTAAGCATAAATAAGAATTAAATATCTGCAAAGTCTTTTTTCTTCTGTGCTTTGATTACAGTTCTGTTTTATTTATGACTCCCAAAAGACAGCCAAACTTCTATTATGTGACATTCCTTCTGTAAATTGTTAAAGAATCACAAAAATGAAATACTTCACAGCAGGTTTTTCCTCTATTGCTACTTGCCTGTGGTATTAGGTTGGTCCCTATCCCAATCCCCTCTTTAGTAAGTGATTTCTTTTCTTGTAGAGAAGCATCTTATTACATAGATTGCCTGCCTCTTCTGCGATTTTCTTAAAGGCCAGGTGATTTAGCTATACAGGGTATTTTATGCTTATGCCACTTTCTATATTTTTGTAATATTTTCCTTGTTAGTACCTGGAATATATAAAAATAAAATAAATTTTAAAAAAGGAAAAAGAAAAAGAAAAGAAGATCTTTTCATGAACATATGTCAAGCTGTGTACTAAACAAAGTTAAAAGCTATATAGGTTTTCATGTTATTAATGAAAGCAGCATTTTCTTGCCCCAGTTGCAACTCTGGGCTCTTTTTCAGGACAGCTCTGCTCTGACAGAAATGCTCCTCTGAATTTCAGCCTTAGTTCATTTATTGTAAGGTCATATTTATTTTTTCTTATATCAACACTTTCCTCAGATAGCTCTTGTCCTTCACTGGTATTCATTCCTAGCTGTATTCATACAACAGACTTTTCTACCCTCGGCTTTCATTTTGCTATACTAAACAATCTTAAAGGTATAAAAAATGGTGCCATGGAGGGCATAAATCTGAGAGTTTCATTTCCAAAACCTTAGAGGTTTTTCATTATTTAACTCTCCCCCAAATAGACCAGCCCCATTAGTACTGCAATCATGATTACTAGTCCATCCTATTTCTATTATTTCTTTAATACTTGGTTTCATCTCTTACACTGGTAATAGCTGCTCTTGCAGCATGCTGTCTGAGCTTCTTGCACCAATATAAAAATATTTCAGTTATTTCTTTCTGGACACACTCAAATTCTTCAATGAATTATATCCACATTTTTGTTGATGATTTATCTACTGTCATCCACATTAGTCTTCATTTTCCTTATTATTCTTCTTTCTCTGCTCCTTTTTTGTCTGCTGTTTTGTCCTTCTGTACTTGAGGTTTTTGAATTAAAACTTGATTTGGAGGATGCATAACTTCTTCCCCTTGATTTAAAGGTCCTATCCATCATGGCAGCATCCATTTGCAAAAGACAGTGCTTCAGGGCCCAAGGAGAATCCACCTGCTAAATAGGGCAGTCCCAATAAGACTTTCTCAAGAAAACATATGTGCTGTTGACTTCCTCAAGAAAACACATGTGCTGTTGACTTCCACATCATGTCATCCTTTCTTCCAGGACAAGATGCTGCTTTGAGCATCTTCCCTTTCCATTTCTGATCTTTTCCCAGGGAATCACATACTGTCGTTGGTCCTGGTAGGAAAGCTAGCACTAGATAAGGATTATCTCCTTACCTTGTATGTGGCCATCTTTATTATCCTGCATTTCCCATGGGTAACATAGGGTTATTCTGTATCCTCTTTTTCCAGGAAGCAAGAACTCAGAAGTGCACAGCATTGCAGTTCCCAGGCAGTGGTGCTGGCTGCAGTGGGCATGAGCTGTGAACTTGTCAGAGATCTCCTGCAAAGCTAAAATGAACATGGCATAGTCTCTAGAGGGAGATAGTGTGTTTTATCCCCAGAGCAAGCCTCAGATTTGCAGCATAGCAATCGGGCTGCCTTGTTCTTTATTTTTTAAGAATTGCTAACAAAGTATTTGCTTAAGACACTTCATTTTTCTGCAATCAAGGACTCTGTTATCTGAGCAGTATCTTTCTTTTTCATAATTCTATCTAGGTAGTTCAGTCAACCACGAACAGTGACTCAATGGCCAGCTTTAGTAATTTTTATTTTTATACAGCTTTCATAGTAATTTTAGTTTCATTAATTTACATGTTCATTATTTCAACATTCTTTTGAGAAGAGACATCCAATAACTAAACTAAAATATGCCTAAGCAATGTTCCCAAAACCCAAACAGAAAACAATTGTTTTGTTTAATCCTAAAAATAAAAAAAAAACAACAAAAAACAAACAAACAAAAAAAAAACAAAAAACAAAAAATACAACCCTGTTTCCTACTTTGTGCCTGCTTCTCACTGACCTGTGTTATAGCATGAACCTGCAAACTTCTAATACCTAGAAGGATGTTAAATTTTGCACAGGCTTATTTTGAGGATCTGGCCAGGTTGCAACAGACAAAATACAAAATGTTGCTTAAGCCCTTAGTTGCATCTATTATTTTTTCTTTTGTGGTAAATCCTGTATATAGTGTTATGTAAGAAACCATTACTTAATAATAGATGTCCATGCAGACCACACATTTTGTTAAGCACTGCTGTCTTCAGCATACAGCATTGACAGGAGATGACAGAGAAGATAACTTGCCCTCTGACACCTTATATCCTCATCCTCAGTCCATTATCCTAAATGCTGGAAGAGCTTGGACTGAGACCTCTTTGCCATCTGGCTGCCTTTCAATGTTTTCTCCTACAACAGCTATCTCCATTCTATTTATGGACTGAAGAGCATATATGGAGCTGGCTCATCACCCCACAAACCGCTCTTGTATCTGTGTCAGCACATGGAAATAGCAGTGTCTGACCACAGACTGCATATGCACAGCAATAATTCTAGTAATACTTTTAACACATATTTGTAAAGGAAAATGAAATCTAGACAACCCTTTGATCTAGAGTCCCTGCTGTTCCCAAATGCAGAAAACAACCTGCAGCAAAGAATAATCCACCCCAGGAGCCCAAACAGTAAAAGCAAGAAAACTCCTAGTATGCAGGCACAGACTGGGTTAGACTGCATGCAATGGAATTATTTCTGCTTTTTTTTCATTAGCAGTATGTTATCAGTAAACTCACAAATAAAAGTACCTCACACTGTCATCAGCCTTTTCCTAATGTACTTTGAAAATATTCATCATCTAAATCTGTTCCTCTTTCAAGCCCAGCTCTGGAAGTGAATGAAAAAGGTTCAGAGTTCTCCCTGCTCAGGCTACATTGTAGCGGACTGACAGTGGTGCTCCGTGCTCGCTATCCTTCCTGTCTCTTGTTTTCAAATATTTTCATGAGAGATTTTCTTGTTATTAGTTCTCATTAACATTGCCAATCAGGGGAAACATCCTGCTCCTGTTAAGGTGCAGGCTGTCCACATGTTCCTTTCTTGGACTGGTGTAACAGGTTTTTATAAGGATTGTTTCAGACAAAGGAAGAGAATATCAACATTCTTCTTTTCTTGGCCCAGAAATTTCCCCACTTCTTCAATATTTCTTCAAAGTGGAAGATGCAAAAAATGGCTATATTGTAGCTGTTGCATCATCCAAGTGTCTTCTCATAGCTGATATTCTGTATATAAGTAATTTCTGCTTCCATCCTAGACCAGCCTAATCCCACGTCACACAAATCTCAGCAGCCCTCCAGGTGTGTCAAAAGCCTACAGGTACTATCTACATTTGTTTTCTTGTTTTCATTAAATTGTTCAGCACTGACCCACATGCTGTCTACACAAAATATTTCTTTGTCTGTTTAGAATACAGTAATGTGTGGGGGTCAAACAATTATCACTTTCAAATTACTAGTATTAGGCTGCTTCTATACATTTTCTGTCTTCTCAGGAAAGTTATTTTTAAGCAATTTTATTCCATAATGAGTTTACTATTTTTAACATCTGTGGAATTTTGTCATGTAAACTACTCAATATTGCTACATAATACTGTCCTCTGAGAGAATCATCATTTTTTCTCTCACTTTAAAGGTAAGATGGTAATTAAAATATGGACTTTTCCCTTACCTCATAGTGAGATTTTTCTGTTTATTTTTTTTAAAGTGAAATATATATGATAACACTCAGAAATTACTCTGTTTTTTAAATGGGAAAAATATTATAGCTTGAAGCACTGACTTGCTCATTCAAGTTTTCTGTCATTATTAGACAACGGGTCATTAAATACAACAAGGAGAAACAAAATCCCTATTTTCATATGAATATTCTGAATAAGGTTTTAAGAAAATTAACTGAGAGCTATGCAACCTTTTGTGAAAACACAGGCATTTTCAAAGCAGTAAGAGAAGTAAATATTTCTCATATCTAATAGCATGTCAGATACCTTAAAAATAGTCAGACTAGATTAGGTTTACTGTTTAACACTTAGGTAACATTTTACGTGTGAGGATTTTTGCTGTACTCACAATACAGCGTATATCATACTGAGTAAAAATCCAGTCTTTTGTAAACTAGGAGATTCAGACCTGTGAAGACTCTGAAAACCTTACTTCTAATCCTGAGGGTGGTTTAAATCCTTAGAGGGAGAACTCCTGGATTATTTGAAAGCAGGAAGATGATTTGGTGACTAAATATCCAGTGTGATTTCCAGGAGAGGAAAAAAAAGAGTGAAGTTCATCCAAAACAACAATTAGGGGTATATCCAAAGCAGCAAACAATCGAAAAGGCTGCTTTTACTCCCTATAGCTGGAAGCAAGAAATTTCAAGTGTATCATGTCTCAAATGTTGAATATAAATCTTGGTTTCCAATACGTTGACGTTTACCCAAGTGCAGTGTGAACAGCTCAGGTAACATTTTACACTTCCTGATTTTTGGTAAAAAATCATAAAAAATGTACAGAGCAATGGGAGATTAAGCCCTTAGGTGTGTACATGATTTTTCATGACTGCTAAATTACAACTGACTTTATTTTCAGTATAAAAGCTCATTTTTCTGATACTTTCTTAGGCTCCCTTATGGGATTCCTGATACAGTCAGGCAAACTTAAACCATTTGAGCCAGAGCTTCCTGGAATTGAGCTCCTAAAGAAAACATTTTTAAGGTAAAGAGATGCTACCAGCATTGGAAACACCCAGGGACTTAAATCACAGCAACTAGATTTTCCCAGAGGATCTGAGTTGTTTGTTGCTGCTATTTCATCATGTCCATTACTTTTCTGCTGAAGGAAGTGCTAAACTTTACTAGGAAATGCCAACCCAGAAAGGGGGAATTTGAGGGGTCCCTGACTGTATCAGAGCTCCTTGCCTCTTTATTCCACAGGCAAGACCAACATAACTCCTTCATTTTACTGAACCACCCTCTTATCGGTCACTGTATGACCTCAGGGCTCAGTGTTTAGGCCAGTGTTGTTTAATATATTCACTGATGATCTGGAGGAGGGGATCCACTGCACCCTCAGTAAATTTGCAGACTACACCAAGTTGTTCTGGGCTTCTCACTACAAGAGAAACATTGAGGTGCTGGAGAGGGTCCAGAGAAGTGCAATGAAGCTGGTGAAGGGTCTGGAGCACAAGTCTGATGGGGAATGTCAGAGGGAACTGGGGGTGTTTAGCCTGGAGAAGAGAAGCTTGGGGGGGACCTTATTGCTCTCTACAACTTCCTGAAATGAGGTTGTAGTGAGATGGGGTCGGTCTCTTCTCCCAGATAACAAGCAATAGGACAAGAAGTGACAGCCTGAAGCTGCGTCAGGGGAGGTTTAGATTGGATATTAGGAAAAATTTATTCACAGAGAAAGTGATCAAGCATTGGAACAGGCTGCCAAGGGCAGTGGCGGAATCACTGTCCCTGGAAGTGTTCAAAAACCATGTAGATGCGGCCCTTAGTGACATGGTTTAGTGGTGGTCTCGAAAGTCCTGAGGTAAAGGTTGGACTTGGTGATCTTAAAGGTCTTTTCCAGCCTAGTTGATTCTATGATTCCATTGATTCTATGATTCTATGTATCCATTGACTTGAGCCGAGGATTGCAGAGTTGAGCCTGAAATCTGAAAGATGCAGAATTTTTCCATGTTTTTCTCCCTATTTGACCAATATCAGTAATTTTTCACTCTATGTCTCTGATGAGTGGTACGTTCTAAATGTTGAAAGAACACACTGCAGCTCCATCTCTGATGCTGCAGTGAAGCTCTTATAAAAAGATACTGTAATATCAGCCTGTGAAGACACTGAAAAGGCTGTCATCCTTAGTGCTTTTAACATCTCTGCTCTGACACGAGATCCCGTAGTAGTCTGCAAGCGTCTGGCTGCTGGGAGAAAATGTACAGACATCCTAAGAGATTAGATATGCCTTTCTGAGCTTCAAAGAAATGGAAACTAAACGTGATTGAAATATGTCAGTCTTGAGCTTCTGTCATTTCTTAGAGGGCTCATCCCATACTTGAACACCGTCATTTCATTAGGCTCCATCCAAGAGGAGACACCTTCCCCCCACATCTGCCTTCCCCCACCACCCCATGCGGCACTGCCAGCTTGGAGCCCCGGTGTCACCATCCAGGGTGGGAGGAGGCGCTGGACCATCAGGAGATAAGAGCTGATGGGTGGTGTGGATGGCCTGGGGGATGAAATAATGGCCTGGGACCTATTTAGCAAGTATGTGGTGGGAGGAGATGATCCTTGCTACTGCCTCGGCCCTGCCTCCCACTCCTGTTTGGGAAGGAGGTGAGTTTGTAGTTACGAGAGCATCCCCACCTTCTTGAATGGAAAATCTTAGCTGAGAAAAGCTTGTGAGTTCATGTCTTCAAAAGCCTTAACCAGGCTTCCCAACCCACACATGTACACCTCCATCACACTCCACCAGGTCCTTTTCTTCCTGTTTGACCAAGCACAGGGCTCCGGATGACCACAAATGTGTTTGGTAGGTTATTTCCCTGCCTTTCTGCCACTTAACCCACATCTAATTTCACCTCTTCTTGGTATTGTAATGCAGGAAAGTCTTCCACTGCTTGTTTGATATTTTAACATCTTCAAGAGAAACCATTGGCTCTCAGTGTTTTATAATACCTAAGTCATTTTTGTAACTGGCTAAAGTTGGGATAATCCAGCAGGAGAAAAGATGTTGTCTAATTCTTTTGTACAAACAGTGCAAAAAGAGATTTCCAAAGTTGTGCTTTCACCTTTTTCAATTACACAGTTCAAACTGCTACATTAAAAAACAAAACAAGACAAAACAAAACCAAACAAAACACCAAACTTCAAAATTTGGGAGTAATGCTTTGGATCTCACTAATAGGTTGTAAATATTCTGTTGTCACAAAGATATCTGAAAAGATGAATTCGGGTTTTTTTTTAATGAAGTTGAAAAAAACAGGTGTTTTAAAAATGTGAGGGCGTGGAATGTGGGGAAAAAAAGAGCAAACCAAATTTATTGTTCTTTGAAGAGACTTTAAGCATTATCACCTAAAGCTGGTTGATGGTCTCTTTTCAGGAGTGAAGTCTCTTTAGCAAATGAGTGTTCAATAATCCCCATGCACTCATTTTGTAATCATTTCATTCTGATATTAAATATGACTTTTTCAGATGTCTCTCTGATACAAGGTATGTGTGTTAGTGTTTGGACAGAGAGTAATTGGATTCATATCTCTGTTATGTTTTCAAATTGCTAGGTCAGATTTGGGTCTTTGGCTTTAAATTCTTCAATTCTATTCAAAGTCAAAGGAATGTGACAGATCTAATACCTAGAATAAGTTATTAACTGCAATGATGCATAAACCAGTGGCACTTTCAGAAATAGTAGTCTATAGCGCTTCTGTTTTCTAAAGAAAAAAGTAAAATATAATCTTATTTCTTTGTTTCTTGAAGTTAATGTGAACATTTTTCTGGATTAATCCATGAAGAACTTCAAACTGATGTGCCCATAAATACGATCTTCTGTTACTTTTTTTATTGCAGTAATAATTTCTGCTGGGATTAGTTTTCCTTTCAAATTTATAACAGCATGAGGAATTTGTACACACCAATGGCATTAAAGTATCGCTAGCTATAAATAAAAAGGGCCTGTTCCTACCACAAACTGTTTATGAAAGTCTAGTATAGAATTACGGGCTGTGTGGAAAGAAATCAAGGAAGATTGGGCAACTAGGAAACTTTGCCAGCCTGTACATGTGCTCAGCTGAAACACAGAGTGACCTGTTGACTTTGTAAGACTGAAAATTCTTGCTTCTTTTACATACTAGTTAGTTATGGCGTGCTCCTTGCTTTCCACTTTAGCTTGTTTTACCCCTGCTCTTTCAGGGACCCTGGCATGGCACTTTAAATTGGAAGCCATGGTTCTTACACACAATTTTGCAACAAGTTCCTTGTGCTTGTGGCTTGAGAGCTATCTTTTTCTAACTCTCCTAACTGGCTTTTTTATAAAGATAGGTGTTTCTCTGTTTGGGTAATGGGGATTACTTGGGTCTGAGGAGAAGGCAATCTACTATGCCTGTCAAAAAACGTGTTTTGTTTTTAAGATATTGTCTTAAGGAATTTGTCTTGTGTTAACAGTCTAAAAGATCGCTGGGCTACTCTGAATATCTGAATTTGGAGGACAGACTAAGGGAAAATGCAGTAATATTTTACTGCAGAAACTGATACAACTATAAAAAAAAAAAAAAAAACAAACCACAGAGTAGCACTCTGGCACACCAGCTCTGGGAATTTTTATACATGAAATGCAGGTGTATCTCTCCATAGTTGGTATTTGCTTAAAATAAGCTAAAAAACAACAGCCATACATCATATTTTACATCCTGATATCCTCAGAAATAGGCTAGAGCACTGTACATATAATTACTGACAGGTATGTCTGTTCTCTTTGCAGATATTTACATTAGTAATTTCAGAAACATGACAATTTTTAATTTTTTAAACAAATTATGATTTTTTCAACCAGGGTGATATTATCTTCCTTTGTTATCAAAATGGTGGAACTGGTTTCCTAAGTTTCTTCTGAAAGAAAAGATGTAAAGTATAGACTTGGACTTAGGGTTTCTGTGTCTCAGATGCAGAGCATAATTACAGAATTAGGTCTCTTATTTTCACTGTAAAATTTATCCTAGATCTGAAAAAAAAAGAAAAAATTATAAAAAGTTTGCATTTCAGCATCTGCTTGCAGAAAAATCTTTTACTGAAATGTTGCCTATTATCCTTAACTAGAGTACAGAGTACATAGCATAGAGCAACTCTAGAAGAAAGTGACTTTAATAATATATCCTTTCTACTACAACTGTGGCATTTTGGCAAAAATGCCTACTTGACTAGAGCCAGGAGGATTTATAGAGCTGTCATGAAAGCCTACGAGAACCAGTCCAGTTTATCTACAAGAATACTTTTGCTTATTAAGTAGCATAATAATTGCAGGACATGATGACAATGTATTGTCCTTTTAGGAGTACTCTCCTAACAGTCTTCATCCTTCCCGTTCAGAAATCATGTTTAATAAGTATTAAACATTTTCCCGAGGTAGCCAGTACCAGAAGGTCTAACAGCTCTTAGCTACTACCCAGCTAAGCACTAGTGATGAGGGCAAATGATAGGGAGATACTACTTCATATTATTATGATTGTGTTAATATCTTCCTAGCCTTTTAACCTTGATTTTCAAGGGTTTTTTCAATATTATGCAAAATAATTTGATAGGTATGTGACATCACCATGGCTAAATGTTTGGGCTAAAGTGATAAATTATAGGAAATCTTGAAGCTGAGACTGCTGTGCTATCTTGACTTCACCATGTTGTGTCTAGTTACAGCCAGGGCCCCGAAACAGTGGGGAGCACTCTGTACTTATAATCATGACCAGTCATGTGCACACTTATGTCCTTGCTCTTATTCTACTATAAGAATCACTTTCTGCAGTTTTAAGGTACCCTTGGCATTTGTGATGTTAAATGAATAGTTTATTTTACACCAAATGATATATTGTGTTGTGGCAGTGCAGAAACATTTTGTCTGTCACAAAAGTCGTTGCATAGGGCACCGTTTCTTAGTTGTGTCAATAATGCCCTGTCGCTGACAGCCAGTATGAAAGTAGGTAATTCATAGAATGGTGGAAACAACTGCAAAGCAGCTTATTAGAACTGCTTCAATATTTTGCATAACTAAAACCTGTTGCTGCTATAGGGAGGCCATAAGTGGACTGGAGTTCTTAAGGAATGATAGAAATCCACCAGTGAACTGAGTTAGGTGTGAAGATCCATGAAATGCAGGAATGAGAATTATTAACATGAAAGAAAAGGGAGCTCACAGTTCAGAAAATTGCTGCTGGGATCCTTCAATCGCTAGTTTGTACTACATACAAATCTACTGTGAACTTGGTGATTTGAAAGTTGCTCTGTTTGTGGGGTTTGGTTTTTTTTTAATAGTGGGAAAATAGTCAGTAGTTTGGGAAGTATGGCCAACTGAATTGAAGCAAATTCAGTAAGTATTGGGGTTTCAAATTTGGGGGTTTTTCGAAAGAAAGTAGCAAAAAAGTCATATCTTGGAAAAAATGTTGAAACGGGTTTTCATTTCATACTTTTGTTGATGTATTGAAGGCAGTTTTCATGATGTCATCCAGATAGTTTAAATAAACTGTTTGCACATAAGGTTAACAAGCTGCAGTAGTAGCAGGGTCTGTGTGGGATTATATTAGAATTAACTTGATCAATTACTTTTAGTAACAGAGGTCTCCAGATGAGACAGAAGCCAGCATATGCAGTTTGGCAGATGAAGAATCAGTGCAGTCAACACATGCCGTGAAGGTAATGAACATTCTTTCAAACTTCATTTTTCATCCTGAGCAGAGAAGACAACTAAGCCAAGACACTGCTGCTTAAAGCTGCCAAAATGATAACCATAAATAATCATAATAGAAAGCCTATGTCTTAAATGCAATTGAAGAGGATAAAATAAGCATTTTGCCATTAAAACTATGTTGTTAAACCTGGAATTTTCATTATGATTTGCCCTGGAGCACATGGAGGTTCCTCAACCTTGAGAGGCAACTTCGAAATTACAAGATTGCTGAGCATTTCTTTTGATAAACTGCTTGCAAGAAGAAGCTGGGCTACACAACATTTAGTCAAATCAGCTGAAATCTCTATGACAATGCATTTTATTTTCACAGCTGAACTGAAACTCAGGAGGACTGATTCTCCTGGCCAGCTCTCATAGAAGACAGTGGGAGTCACACCTGTGGAACGATGCAATGTTCTCCGTGCCTTTCAGAACTCACACTTTCATATACATGAAATTCCTGATGATTTACACAGAGTTTATAACTATAAAACAAGATCACAGATTTGCAAGCTGCCTGCAGTCCATATCTGAAATCTGTTCCATGCCAAGGAATGAAGTGTGGCACTGATTTGACATTTGTTAGAATTCAAGCATAACTAAAATGACACCTTAGTTTAAATTGAAAATTGTGACAACAAATGCAAAAATGTTGTCTGTCATGCATTGCATTATACATACATGCTACTTTCTATCAGTTTCATTTTCTTTCTTTTCCTGGCTCTCACTCTCTATGAGCAAGTTTAACATACTTACAGCGTCATTCACAGGTCCATGAATACCAAACAATTTGATTTATATTTTTTAACTAATATAATAATGTTGCTCTTCTAAAGAAGGCTGACATATATTTAACATGTAGATTTAGAATGCTATATTTTACTTATATGGTAGTGTGCTATAAATTTTCCTTTAACTGTAGGTGTACAGTTTCACATTAAGCTGAAATTGTCAGGTGGCAGGTAGTGTTAAAAATGTGATGGTTCAGGATTCATGTTTTGTATTATGTAAGATTAAGCAGAAGCTTAAAAAATCTGTCTTCATTATAAATTTGGTGTATCCATTGGAAAAGAGAAACAATCTGACTATTTAAATACATCTTTTTTAAATTACTACATTTAAAAGTAAGATGATGAAGAAATGAAGCACATTATCTCTGCTCAAAATCTTGTAGATCAGAACTGCTTATACCTTCAATTACTTCTTTCCAAAAAAATATGTGACAGCAGCGCTTGCGCCCAGTATTTTTTTATTTAAAGGTGTTTAAATAACCTTGTATTTTATTGAAATATCACAGGTAGTTGGATTAATTGAAAGCCATTGTGCTTTCATTTTTAAATTCTGTGATTTACAGTCTTGCAAAAGCAAATTTCAATCAACCAATTTCTGGTGGCCAGATGTCTTATTTCTCTCACTTCTCAGTACAGTCCTCTCATCCATCCTCAGGTTTTACATAATAATTCACTTCACCTCATACCTTGGCATTTCTCAGCCAATGCTCTTTGTTACCTTTGAACAAAGATTCTGGGCAGAAATCCTGCAGTTCACCTGGCACATCAATTATTGTCATGTAGGTTTTAATCTGCAATGTAAGAGTAAAGATGGCCTTATTAGAGACTGTATTATCCCTATCTTCCTCCTTCATATCTCCCACTGTTTTTTTCAATAGCTGAAATAAATGCTCTTTCAGCTTCTTCCATTTGCAGCACCTAGAAAACAGCAAGCTGTACATAGCACAAGTATTCCCAGCAGTAGGTGGCCATCAGGTATACAGCAAACCAGGTCATTAGGATTTGCAGTTTGCAGGGAGAGCAGGGAACTTGGCATGTGTAATCAACACCCACGGTTCATTAAATGCCTTCAAGTTGTCATAGGAGAGGTTGCCTGACAAGTAGTAGCAACCCATTGCAGTCAATTTTGATAACATTATTGCCCTATCAAAAATTTGGCTATCACAGATATAACGGAATGTTGACAGCAGGGGGTTTAAAGTGTTTTCAGCATTTAGGTATTGGCTGATACCAGTCACAAGAGGCATTTGCTTTCACCATAGCTTTTACTAGACAGGAAACTCTGTCTTCACCCTGCATCTGCAGCATTACTGGCTGCCAGGACATTCTCCTTTAGGCTGTCTTGTTTGCTCTGTTTTATCTGGATATGTAAGAATGCACATCTGAAGAAATGTTTATTGACTTCCGTAAGGTTTAGAGTTTATATGTCTGGGAAAACTCAAGAAAACTAATTCAAATTTACTAAAGGTGCAAATTTAAAGTTGTGATTACTTCAACTGCATTATGTGTACATTCTCATTCAAAATTGAAGTGGCCCTAATTTGATTCAACTACATTTACTTCCAAAGTAAATTAATACATTCTAAATGAGAGTTAGCTACACAGAAATTTAATGTGGTTTGGCCAATCCATTTTGAAAGCTAATTCAGATTGATTTTTCTGCATGCTCTGGACAAAACCATCAGCTCTTAAATCAGCTCTCAAATGGAATGTGAAATCCTATTTCATTTAGGTGTGTAGTCTAAAATATTACTCACTGGCTCCTCTAAGGATTATTCTCCATGTCTGCAGCCTATGCCTTATCCCTAGAGATATTTTTTAAAAATCAAAATACTACTTTTGTCATTTGAATAGTTTCTACATTACAATTCCTTTGCAATAGAGGATTCCTAACAGAATGTCACTCAACCTCTCCAGACATTTGATCAGTTGTTATTGAGTGTTTTTTTAAATATATGTTTTCACATCAGGATTTGAGAGCTGTTGTAAGTCTTCAGAAGGAAGAGAAATGAACAAATTATTATTATATCATGAACTAGCGCAGAACAGTACTAAGGGCTGTAAAGAGTATATATGCATGGATGCAAAAAGTGGCATACCAGGCTAACTTACCGAAGTTATTTTAAAATAAATACAGCACACATGCATGCAAATACAAGCTCTCCATAAATTAAAAAACAATGGCTATGTAGTCCAAAAATATGGACTATAATGTGTAGCACAAAGATCCACATTAACTGCTGGACCACTCTCAGAATGTCGTACACTTATTTGCTGGCTCTTGTAACAGCAGAATGAAATGTAGCAAGAACGATGATTGCAGATGATTCTTGATAACAACCAGCCCCATCAAGACAGAGGTAATTAATGGTCTTAGAGCACGGTTCCACGTAGTCTGTTTTACCTAGTTAGCAAATTCAGAGCAGAAGAGGAACTGTTATTTTCCAAAAATCTAAAGCATGCTTTATTCTTCAGAGAGAACCGCTAGTATACCATTAGTTCACCATTAGCTCAAACAACCCCATTTGTTGATTGATTGATAGATGGACAGAAAAACAATATGTATGATATGTATAACCTGTAAAGATAAGCTAGATGAAGACTTATGAAGTGCCTCGGTGAGTTAGTGTAACAGATTTTACTGGCAGTCAATAAAGATTCGTGCTCCTAAACTTCTTGGTGATTTTGATGAGAGAGTAAAGATATGCCTGCCTAAGAAAGTGAAGTTGTACCACATCCTAGTGTACTGCTTCTAATTTAATTAAGCAGTTCCTGGACAGTTTGTTTTCTGGTAGCACAAACTAAGACAGTGCTGCTGCAGTGACTGCTATTGTTGTCAGTGCTTGCCCAATAAAGTTGGTGTGGATAAACTAGCACATTTTACTTTAGTCACACCTTCGTTTTGTTGTATAGATGAACCTGAAGAGGACGAAGTCTCTGAAAATTAGATTACTGTATAAATGAGGTAAAAAAAGAAAAAAAAAATAGAGGGCTGTGAAAATAGAGGTGGAATCAAACTTTAGGATTTTTAAAGTCTGTAGTTTGAAATGTGGGATAGATTGTCCTGCCAGTGTTTAGCTCTTATGAACACTTGATTTCACTTGCAACTGGAATAATTTAAATGCTTAGATTCAGTCTACAGGTATGAATTCATTTACGTTTAATACTTTCACAATTTTAACATCTTGCCTTAGTATTGTATAGTTTCTTTCAGATCAGTTGGCATTCCATAGAAACATAGAATCATAGAATAGTTACGGTTGAAAAGGACCTTAAGATCAACCAGTTCCAACCCCCTGCCATGGGCAGGAATGCCTCACACTAAACCATATTGCCTAAGGCTCTGTCCAACCTGGCCTTGAACACTGCCAGGGATGGAGCATTCACAACCTCCCTGGGCAACCCATTCCAGTGCCTCACCACCCTCACAGTAAAGAACTTTTTCCTTATACCCAACCTAAACGTCCCCTGTTTAAGTTTGAACCTGCTACCCCTTGTCCTATCAGTACAGTCCCTAATGAAGAGTCCCTCCCCAGCATCCTTGTAGCCCCGCTTCAAATACTGGAAGGCTGCTATGAGGTCTCCACGCAGCCTTCTCTTCTCCAGGCTGAACAGCCCCAACTTTCTCAGCCTATCTTCATACAGGAGGTGCTCCAGTCCACTGATCATCCTCGTGGCCCTCCTCTGGCCTTGGTCCACCAGCTCCATGTTGTTTTTATGTTGAGGACACCAGAACTGCACACGATACTCCAAGTGAGACCTCACTTGAGGTCTCACGAGAGCAGAGTAGAGGGGCAGGATCACCTCCTTCAACCTGCTGGTCACGCTCCTTTTGATGCAGCCCAGGATATGGTTGGCTTTCTGGGCTGTGAGCACACACTGAAGCTGGCTCTCGTTCATTTTCTCATCCACCAACACCCCCAAGTCCTTCTCCACAGGGCTGCTCGGAATCTCCTCTCTGCCCAACCTGTAGCTATGCCTGGGCTTGCTCCGACCCAGGTGTAGGACTTTGCACTTGGCTTGGTTACAATTCACGAGGTTGGTATCAGCCCACCTCACAAGCGTGTCAAGGTCCCTCTGGATGGCATCCCTTCCCTCCAGCATATCAGCTGACCACACAGCTTGGTGTCATCGGCAAACTTGCTGAGGGTGCACTCAATCCCACTGTCCATGTCACCTACGTGGATTTTGAACAGGATCACTCCCAGCACCAATCCCTGAGGGACACCACTTGGTACCAGCCTCCAACTGAACATTGAGCTGTTGACCACAACTCTTTGCGGCCATTCAGCCAATTCTTTATCCACTGTCTGATCCAACCATTAAATTTATTCCTCTCTAGTTTAGAGACAAGGATGTCGTGTGGGAGTTCATTCAAACATCTAGGGTACTAAATCTTCCAAAATCAAATATAAAATTCTTACTAAAGTGCCACGTGTTTAGATCTAAATATTTAAATCTAAATCCTATCTTTCAGCACAGACTTGTCCAGAAACCATGCAAAAAGTTAAGCTCTCAGTGTGTGCTGCATTCAGAAACCAAAACCAATTTTTGTGATTTCAGGACTGTATTTCCATACTTATTTGTGGCTATTTATGGAACGGATGTTCAATATTTAAAGAACTTGCTACAACCCCTTCCTAAGTCTTATGGGAACAGGAAAAACTAAATTATCTAGGAAAAAAACTGTAGAGATGATAAACCTCTTATTCACACTCATGTCCTATTTTGTGTGCTATCCTGAGTACCACATAGTATATATGCCTTGTCCAGAATTCGCTCTTATGTTGACAAGATGATGATAATTCGATACACAACAAAACACACTGAACAAATACAAAGCTTTAATTAACTATGGAGTAAATTGATTCTATTTTCTATTTGGTAAAGGCTATTTAATATTCCTCCCTGAGTATACAAATATTTCTCTGGGACTGCTGAAGCAAAATGGTAGTAAGTAAGGTACATTCACTGAAATGTCTAAATAGCACTACCAATTCCATGGTGTAGAAGGTTCATCCAAAGTACTGTTGGTTACTTGACCTGCTACGGGTATGGCTATATGAGCAGTCAGCATGGTCTGGTACAAATATATTTGCAAGCTTTATATCTAACATATAATGCATGTGTGCAAGCTGTTGTTAAGCTGCAATAAAGCTGTAAAAAATAAAAGAAGATAAAATTGGAGTTCCATTTGTGAAACCAAACCTGCAGTTCTGACTGTGAGAGTGCAAAAAAAGCCAGGGCTGGAAGATCTCTGGCATGCTGCAGTCCTTTGCACAGCTCAGTGGTGGCAAAAAGGGCTCCCTGAGCTCACCTGGGACAGTGTCATAGTGCTTAGAACCTGCTCTAGCGCAAGGGTGTCAGTCTAAACCACTGCCAAGTACAGTGATTTGTCAGAGCAGCATATATCACGCAACTGAGCTCAAGTTAATGTTGCAGCCACACAGCTAGTGGTGTCCCTGACAGACAGGAATGAAAGGCACCTCTGCTGTGGTGGTGGCATGGAGTGGAATTGTCTTATGTGGAGTGTGAAGTCTAACTACAGAGTAAGTCAAGTAGCAGTGACAAAATTAAGAATGAAGAACCCATTCACATTAGGATCAGTGAAAAAACTTATAGATACAGAACAGTGAACTTCTAAATTTTGCTGCTTGACCTGTTATAAGAAAGAAAATGAAGATGTATTAATTCTCCCTATCTCTGACATCAATGAGTAAAATTTAAGCCTAATTACCATTCTTCTCCAAAGAAAATTAATCAGTAGGATAAAGCTTGCTTACATCCTTGTCATATTGCAAGTAATCCCTTGCTACATTTATGGTATCTTTAACACTTAATAATTTCCTGCCTGAGTGAGCTTTGTAATTTTTGATTCATAAATGGATTTGAGGGAAATTCCATGAAATAAGCAATTCTTTCAAAGTCACTGCTCCCTTAGTCATGTGGGAGGCACGCATATACATTGCATCACCAAGGAGCACTCCTTAATAGCAGCTGTAGGTCCTCTATCTTGCAGCTCACTGGCTCTTGGCCCCACATAAAGTCTGGCCCTTCATGGCAGGCTCTCACCACATTTCTCTGCTTCAGCTGCTCTCAGCTCCTCACCCACTGACGTAAAAGGATTGGAGATAGTCCCCTTTAAACTTTATAAGCACATTTTATTTTGTAGCTCCTATCAAGTAACTTGTGATGTGTCTGTTTGCTCCTCAGCGTGCTGTTTCTTGCTGACCCTTTCTCTTCAATGTGTGTACACCCCAATTTCTTCCCCAGTATAAGCCAAAATTTTCAAAAGGGTTCAAGAAGGTATTTCTAGATTGCTTTACAACACCCAGCCTCCCTAAGAACCTCTTACTAAAGGGTTTCTTTCCAGGCAAATACCTTCCAGTGTGCCAGAGGGCTTCAGTCCTGTACTAAACAACAGAAATGCAAGAATGGCATGGTAAGTTCTTTTTCAGAAGAAATCACAGCATCTGTGAAAGTTTTCTTGCTCAGTTTCAAGCTCATTTTTTAAATCCCAAAGTTGGCAGCAGATTAGTGTTGGTTATCCTTTTACTATTTAAAAGGATGAAAGAAATCATTACTACATGTAGTGCAGCAGTCCCCTGATAGCAAGTTCTGTAACAACCAGGTATCTTCTGAGTCACAGCAAATCTTCTGCAAAGACAGAAGGTATCTTATAGTACCTTGGATGCTCAATCATAGATAACAAGTCACAGCTCTTTCGGCAGTGGATTTCTGCACAGAAAGACATCCACCGTCCTTATTTACAACATAAGACAAGAAACAACAGGTAACCAAATGGGAAAGGCTAATAAAACAGTGCAGTAAACCTGGTAGACATGAAACACTAGAACAGAAATGAACAGAAATAAACAGAAACATTAAAAAAATGGTCTTCTACAGGTCTTTGTGACATAAAAAAAACCCTCTGGATAGTGTCAAGGGGTAGGTGTTGCAGTACATATCTGCTGGCTAAAAAAAATGGTAAAGGGTCAGCTCTGAGAGCAGACTTCATTAGACTGAGGTTTCATTTAAAGTACTGTAGCTGCAGTATTCAGCTTCTCTCTCTTAGGAAGCCAGAGTTGTTCTCTACATCCCTTCAATCCTTCACACACAGACATAAAATCTTACACACTGAGAATCAAAACTTCCCAGTATTGAACTTTAGTATGATTCAAAACTTACTCAATGTATCTATCCAAACAAGCACCTTCAGGAAATCAGAATTAAATAACAGTCCCTAACAGTTGTGTTTCACATATAGACAGATTTATTTTTTTTTTTCTGTACATGATATCTCTACTGATCAAAATAAAATTCCATCTGAGCACTGAAAGAGACTACTTAAGTTTTAAAGGAATTCCTATGCCAAATGCAAATTTTCTGACTTCCTAGGTTTCAGTGTTAAAGCCCATAAGAGAAACACTCAAGTGTTTTTCCTACAGTAGCAGTAGAAATATAATTTTATTTTATCCTTCTTAAAAAAGCATACATTAATTTTGTTTATGTTTCCCAGATAAAATGACTGTTCATAAAAGTACAACATATTTCAGCCTAAAAGATAAGAATGCATTATTGTTACAGGGGAAAGTACCCCTCCATTTAAGGCTCCTAAGAAGTTTATTTGCCTTAGAATTCCTGCTTCAAGAAATTTGCAGGTGGGGGAACATGTGTTTGCATCTGTTATGTACAGCACAGGCTTGGAAGGTAACATGTCATTTCAAGGTCTAGATAGCCAGGTCTAAATCCTTGTCTGTGGCTGAAGAACACACCCACAGGTTCAAAAGAGCAGTGGTCTCATTAAGGTCACCTCTACACTTTCATGGCTGGGACCAGGCACCTAACAGTCTTGTCTGCTTGTATTTTTTTCAGGTGGATTAGCTCTTAGAAGACCTTAGGGATGAAGACAGTATCCAACAGTTGTGGGCACAAACAGTGGCCATCCTTATGTGCCAGCAGCCAGCCAGAGCCTGACACCAGAGTTTCCCTGATGCTGTGCTGCCAGATGGTGCATATGTCAGGGCACCCCACCGTGACAGGCAAATCTACCTTTAGGAAGCCATCTGCACTGGGCCTGGAGCAATAAAGACATCTTCTGTAAAGGAGAAATGCGGCTTATTGTCTCAAATCCTGTTTACGTTCTGGGACAGAATTATGCAGCAAGTGTCAGAAGGTGTATAGTTACACGGGAAACTGACAGCCCCGAAAAAAGCTCTTTCTGGCTCAGTCTTGTTCACTTAGGCAGTAAGACCTTTTGGATGGAGCCAAAACATACAGTGTTTGCAGAGGACACAACCCAGTGGGCTCCAAGCTGTCACATTTCAAAATATTAAGCTATTTGGTTATATTGTTATTATTCAGTAGATGCGAGAAAATGCAAATAGTGTTTTTTAAAAGCCTCAAAGAAAAGTTAATCTAGCTCTGTAGTGTTGCTGTGTATTGAATAGTCACTTTCCAGCTAGTCAGAAGTCTAATTACAGCTCACTTGCAAGCAGACAAATTAATTTATCTGCAGACTCAGTTTACAGTGCAGGCACACACATGCATGTTGAAGTGCATGATGAATGGTGATGAATCCATGATTCTCTTCTATATTCCTTTCTGAGAGAATGGGATTTGATATCTTTTCAAAGCACTAAAGAGAGGATAAACAAGCATCAGTCATTTCTAACAAGAGAAGTTCAGTGAAAAGAAGCAAACAAAATCTGTATTCAGTTTATGCTACCTGTAAAAGAAACAAATTCAAATGCTGAGCTTTTGAGAAAAAGCAATGACAAAAAACCCTCTTAAGTATTAAAGACATAAAAAAAAAGGAAGCAAAAAAACCCCAACCCACAAACAAAAATCAAACTAATAAACCAAAACAAACAAAATCAGAGAGGGGAAAAAGTTAAAAATAGATGGACACTTTACTATATCCTCCACAAACAGACTAGACAAAATAACCTATTAGCTCCTAAAACTGCCTCTCTCTGGTCTGGTGAGGAAAGTTCTGTTGATATCAGAATGACTTTCGTTGGTATACAGGCAGCGACCTCTCTGCCCAGCTACTTCACCCCAGTGAGATGCATTCCAGAGGCAGCTGCCTAACACCAGGCTTACTCCTCACTCGGTAGCAGTCAGTGCATTCAGACTGAAGTATTTTGACAGGTAGGAGGATACCATGGCAAAAAGCCATAGTACCAGTGTTGAAGAGAGAGGGGAAAAGCTTTGCCAAAATATACTCCCTCATAGCTGGCTGCTTACTGTAATCACACATCATTTATTGAATATGAAAGACAGTCTGATACAGGCAGGGTGCAATGACCTTGCAATTTATTTCACTTTTCTTTGTCACAGACAAGACACAGCTGGATCAGATTGAGGTTCTTATCTGCTCTCTGACCAATGTACACTTTTTCCGCTGCCTAATGTTAGTTTTCTTTACACAGACCAATTAGGAGACATTCCTCTTCAGAAGTTAGCAGCTCAGATACCGTGCAGGTGGTTACACTGACCTGGCTCAACTATTCACTGCCAAATACGTCCAGAGCACTGTCCAGTGTCTCAGTGGTCTCCAGATACCGTAGAGGCACTGCCTCGCTGACCTGGTCCCTGCTTGACTAGAATGGGAGACCACCAGGACTCCTCCCACAGCTATTGCAAACAGCACTTGCTGTACGGTGCATCCTCACAGTTAGCAGCTTGGACTGCCAGAAAAACAGCATTGAGGTTTTTTCAGATACCATTTTGGGAACATCTTAGGGTGTCATTTTGAGTTTCCCAGTCCTGGAATGTACAGCACTTATTAAATATGTCTGTGCAATTCCAGGCATCAGATGGTTTTCCTGAATTTTAACAAGTTAATTTCTGATGTGGCAAACAACATTATCACATATAAGATATTTATACAGAGTAAGATAGAACATGCATAAAAATACTAATCGTGTTAGGCAGCTCCATGTTTTAGATGCTGCCCACTCTTTGAGCTCTCCTCTTATCTGCAGGTACTTTTGTTTAAATAATTAATTTTGTTGACATTATTAGGCTTGAAGGCTTGAATTTCAAAATTAAAAAAAAAAAAAACAAAACGCATTCACCTCCTTCCAGTGCATTCAAATTCCCTTTCAGTCTTTTCATAGCATACAAACAGTGCTACACTCCCTGGAAACTTGACTGATTTCATTTTACTGTAGTCAACCAGGATAAATATGCAATTGACACATAAGCAGATAACACGATGTGGGCAACTTTTGGCAGGTGACCATCTAGTGACATGACAAATCTGCTGCTTTCATGCCAGATGCCATAAACAGCCACGTATGTGCTGCCTTTTTATAATCCACAAGGCAGGTTACATAGATAGGACAGTTCAGACATCTATTCTCATGAAACACATTTACTGTAGCTAGCAAGCATAGATTTATTTTCTTAATGGGCTTACTTGCAGAAAGCCACTAACTCTTCATGTGCACAGCAGCTTAGGCTCAGAAAGGAGTGTACGTGCATTCATTCAGCAGGCCTTGCAGTAGTCCTATGGCAAATACCACTTTGTTCCAGCCATACAGTAATCTTTTTGCTTTAGCTCAGCTAATCAATATTCAGACAGTGTTTATTATTCTCCCAGGAAAGCACCACATTATTTCATTTTGCCTGAACAGATCTTCTCCATTTGTTAATGTACTCTTTTCTGTCTGTGTTTTACAGGACATTAATATGGTTTCCATGTGCTTGCCTATCCGTTGATCTGAGATCACAAAATTTCATAGTGCAAAATTCAGCCCAATTCTTTCTCCTCATAAATGAACTGAAAGCAAAATACACAGCTCTGTAGCGCTTTCACAAATCAAAGAGTAAGCAAAGGACCTAGGATTGTCACTGGCAAAAAAAAAGCTTACAGAGAGTAAGAGTCAAGGATAAAGTCACATAAGGCAAAGGCAAATAAGGTAAGAAACAAGTTTTGTGTGCCCCTAGTTTTCATAACCTTTACTCCTAGGCACTTGGGATGTTGTTAAACAGTAACAAGAAGCAGCAGGTTATTTCACCTTAACAATGCTCTTGCAAGAATGAATGGAGACTAGCTTCAATATTAGTGAAGTCATCCAGGCACTTCTGAATTCCCTGATGAGCTGGGATCATAACAGTTTAGGAAAGGGCTCTCCCAGATATCACGTGGTGGATGTGGCACAACAGCACAACACAGCTCATAGGTCTTCCCTGAGTCCCTTCTGTGTTTCATAACTCTTAAAGTCATACAAAAAGATATCATGCCCGAAGGGTTGTAAAAATAAACCCAAACTGATGCGAGAATGTGGTTGTGGAAAATCAGTTTATGAAAGCCAAATTTGACATTATTTTTGGATTTCACAGAATTTATTTTTTGCACAATCATAACCTCAGCTGTTGCTCTGGGAATTATAATGTAATGTTTTTCTACATAGCTTTTAGGACACCAATTAATGAATTCTTGGAGATTACCACTATTTGTATAACATAAAATATACCAAGTTTATCTGCTTTCCCATGGCGTCCTATGAGAGGGTGATGGAGCTGTTCTCCTAACTGAACTTCAGTTCTAATATCAATAAACTAAACACTGATTCACAGGCACTGCTGGTGTACATGTCTTGAGTACACTCCATGTCAACTCAGTGCTTCTTAGAGAAAAACTCTCTGACATTTTCTTTCTAGCTGCTCTCTGATGAAGTAGCTCATCACTTTCACCACTGGAGCCTTAGACTCCTTTCTGTTTTATCACATACATTAACAGACCTTTCGGGGTGGATGTTGTGGAGACAGTACAAGACTGTGAGAATTCTTTCCTACCATCAAAGCTGGCTAACAGCTCTGAAGCAGACCCACCTCCTAGGAATAATGGGAGGCCCTACATATAAAGAGAATTCCTGTGATATTTTTTTTAAATTAAGGAAATACAAAACATTTCAGGGTTTGGGTTTTTTAATTTTTTTTTCTTCAAGGACCTACATGCTTTCCTTCTCCTAACTATTGTAGTTCTCTGTTATTGCAGCTCAGTTTTCTTGCCTACAGAAAAGAAAGGCACCTTGCATAAGTCCCAGTATTTTGGAGGGATTGTTCAGCACCCTCACTGAAATGGATGGGTGTCATGCTGACAACAGCTCAGAGCAGATCAACATACATCTTCCATTTCTACAAGGAATGTCACATTACAAGTTACTATATTAGCACTCAGCTCTCTCTTGTTCCTTATTTTCAGGGCACATGAATCTTTTCTATTAGACATCCAGAAACATAACATGCTTCAAAACTATTTTAATTCTTTTTCTCACAAAGAGAGTATAAAATTAAACATAAAGGTCCAACCCAGTGCTTGGCATTTCTTTCATGTGCATAAACTCTTTTCCTGTTCCATTTTAAATCACGATTTATAAACTGGAGTTTCACAACCCAGCTGCTAGCCTTGGGGATCTATTTCAGAAAAGCACTGGAAAGAACAGGTCATCTGGAGCAGAGGCTGTCATTGATTCTTCCAGCTAGTCCCTAACCTGACAATGGCACTAACTGCAGAAGAATGCAGATGTAGCAACAGTTACTGTAAGAGAGTGAGAGAAAAAAAATCATAAAGGAGGCTGGAAATTGATTACAAAAAAACTCTGCAAGAATTTACACTATCAAAATCCAACTTTGTCGTTATCTGGACAGTTTTGGTTACACATTGGCAGCCTGGAGTTTAGAAAAATGGGATTCTGTTCTCCAGGCAATTTTTTGAATAATTTTAAAAACTATTTTGTTTTACACAGTTATACTCTGCCTTTGGGTTTACACTGGAAGTGTGATTACCTTCCAAGAAACAGGCAGGATCACCATATTGTCCCAGGTTCTGTTTAAGCATGCAGCATTTTTCCCTCTACCTTGAAATTTTCATCTCATTTTTTTCCAAAAATTAGAACTAAAACCAAAAGATGATACTTTCCAAAACTGGATCTATACATATTGTCAGATAGGAGATAAATTAACTTCAGGCAGTGGGGTGAACCAAAAATTTCTTGAGGTCCATTCCAACTCCATCTCCTACAATCCCGTGATTAGGCAAAATGCTATCACAGACAGATACATAACTGACAAACACAACCAATCAGGTTGAACAAATGTGAGAGACAACATAATTTTTTTAAAGAATTCCTAAAAAAATACTGCATGCAGGATTTATATTGTGATAGAATGATCTAGGTGATTTTGGTTTATGTTTCAGGATTACTATCTTGCTTTACGTAATTGGAACACTTGTTTGTGTTGGATGCTTCCCTTTTAAAAAATCCCTTGTGGCTTCTTTTTCAGATATAAATAAAGTTGAAAAAAAATATGTGAAGTATGGATGAAGGAGGAAAAACAACAGATCCAGACTCCAAGGTACCATTCAGTGGCAGCAGATGCCAAACATAACAAGTATGTTTTACAACAAGCTTAACACACTAGTTACCTTCTTCAAGAAAACTCTGAGGCAAAAACGTAAAGAGATTTTAATTCTGCACCTCTTGCTAAGCACTTTTCAACAATCCATAAAACATTGTCATCTTCCATACAATGAGAGAATCCAGTGCTTATTCATGCATTTATGGATGCACTCTAAAACTGAGCAAAAAGAATCAGTCTGCAAAAGCTGTTTAGGTCCAGGGAAAGCAGATGTCATACTGCAGCCTAGCAGAAAGGAAATGATCCAGTCTGCTCCTTGTTTTCAGATCGCATATGCATAGACCACTCTTGAAAGACACTGTTCAGACCACTGTGCAGTGTCTCATGAAACAGCTGATCTACACGTATCAGAAAGTTTTCTTATATTCTGCCCAAAACTTTCCCATATGCAAATAAGCCTTTACTTCTTGCCACGATATCAGGGAAATACAGAACGGTTCACCATCGCTTTTCTTTACACCATTCTTCACAACTTCTCATATATTAGATTAGTATCGTGTACCTCACCGTTTTCTAAGCTTTTCCCCTCAGATCATGTTATTTAAACTCTTATCTTTCTTGTTGCTGTCCCCTGAAGTCCTTTTAGTTTGTCTTTCTTACTATGCTCTGAGGACACAATATTCTTGACTCTAGGCTTGAGCATAGAGTTGAGTCAAAAAACCCCACAGTCTGCCCCTCTTGCCTTTTATAAAATGCTCTTGTGAAAATTGCCTATTTTGCAGGTGATGCCTTCATGATCATCTTTTGATCTCACCCTCAATTTCCTGATGCAGTTTTGTTTCCTCACCAGTTAGTCCTTGTTTTGTATTTGTGCATTTCACATTTTCTTTCTGTAATGCTTATTTTTAAAAAATTCTAACAGATAATTCTGAAGCACTTCAATTTCAGAATTAATCCTCTCACTTATCTATAAAATTTATTAAGACTGAATCTGTTTTCATCAACAAAATCACAATTGAAGGACTGACCCAGAATAGATTATCAGTCTGTGTATTTTGGCCGTGAAGTGTTGACTATTTGGTTTTGATATGGCTTGTTGACTTCCTGTTGTGGTTAGCGGATGAAAAAAACATCTTGCTGCCACTTCCCATCAGTTTCAGATAGCTCCTCTGGGAAGTAGATATGTCTTTGAAAATGCATATTACAATAATTACTCAAACCTATCGAGTGAAATCATAGAATCATAGAATAGTTAGGGTTGGAAAGGACTTTAAGATCATCTATTTCCAAACACCCCACCATGGGCAGGGATACCTTACACTAAACCATATTGCCCAAGGCTCTGTCTAACCTGGCCTTGAACACTGCCAGGGACGGAGCATTCACAACTTCCTTGGGTAAACCATTCTAGTGCCTCACCACCTTAACACGAAAGAACTTCCTCTTTATATCCAATCTAAACTTCCCCTGTTTAAGTTTCAACCCATTACCCCTTGTCCTGTCACTACAGTCCCTGATGAAGAGTCCCTCCACAGCATCCCTATAGGCCCCCTTCCCATGCTGGAAGGCTGCTATGAGGTCTCCACACAGCCTTCTCTTCTCCAGGCTGAACAGCCCCAACTTCCTCAGCCTATCTTCATATGGGAGGTGCTCCAGTCCCCTGACCATCCTTGTGGCCCTCCTCTGGACTTGTTCCAATAGTTCCATGTCCTTTTTATGTTGAGGACACCAGAACTGCATACAATACTCCAAGTGAGGTCTCACAAAAGCAGAAGAGAGGGGCAGGATCACCTCCTTCAACCTGCTGGTCATGCTCCTTTTGAAGCAGCCCAGGATACGGTTGGCTTTCTGGCCTGCAAGCACACACTGCCGGCTCATGTTCATTTTCTCATGTTTTTTCTGAAGACAACAAACTACTTAGGGTTTCCAGTCGGTGGTGTGTGATGGCTTTGATTCAGTAGATTATTATTTTTTGATCTCACAAACCATTTTTTACTTTTTTGTTCATTCGTATGTTCCTCACCTTGGAAGGACAATGTGTGAAGCATTTCTTACCTGGCTAACTGGTGCACAGGTTTTATGATGCTCTTCTGGAGCACACATCTGTGACTTCTGTGACTGAATTTGTTATCCACTCTGTAAAGAAGCATGAAGACAGGCTACAGTCACACTGCTTTAACAGTAAATTTTGATGCACATAGCGCTCTACCAGTGTAGCTACTTAACCTAGAAAAATTGTAGTGCCTGGAACATCCGAGGTTTGAAGTTAGCCACCAGAGGGAGGCTACCTAGCTCCAAATGTAACAAAATGCTCCCAGAGAAAAGAACTATTTCAGAACACACATTTTAAAAAGAAAGCCTAGGAACACAGGACGTGTCAGCCTTGAGCTATAAACTGTGTTTCAAGTGTAGTAAAACACCTGTGTTAGAAGAGGAAGTTTCTCATCATACTGAATTCCTAAAGTAACATGCTGATTATGCCAATTTGACATAAATGTCTGGGGAAAATGAAATCAAATGCATTGTTTTTCTTTGAGGAAGAAAAGGTACAAAATCCTTTGACTTAGACCAGTGAATTCTTCTAGAAGTAACATGCTCATCTAAAATACTAAGTTCCATGTCAGCATCCTAACTTAGCAAAGAGAAATATATTCTTGGAAATAGCTTAGAACTGTTATAAGAAAACAAAAGGCTCACTAATCCAAAATAGCATTTGTTTCTCCCTTTTTTCACTTCGGGTTAAATAACAGTATGGGAATTTCCTAACACTGATGGTTTATGTTCATGGTTTTTTGAGAAAAGTGTCTTCTAAATAACATTTGCTCTCTAAACCAGAATACTCACAACACATTCCCATCATACTGAAGTCATAATTACAAATCCACTAATGTTTTCCATTTTATTACACTTGGATATTCTAATGCTTGGGTCTAATAAGCAGTACAATATCAGCATTTAAGTTTGTCATCCATCAGAACCTCAGAAAGGACTTTAATTTCCTGTATGCTTTAAAAGGCTAAAATAAATTTGTATGAGCCCTTATCCCATGCGATACTCAAATGGGTTAAAAGAAAACTGCCGTATCTTTATGTACCTCCATATGTTCTTACTGCCAGCTTTCAAGGTATCTCGTGAGTGCTCCAGCTGTACCACCAGTAAGCCGCAAATACAGGGGAGAGGATACACAGTGCCTCAAGATACACTACGCTCCAGATAAAGACAGATTGTAAAGAACTTTGTCCTACATAATTTTAAGCATGATATTAAATTGCCTGTAATGTAAGCAAATATTCCTCTTCACAGGTTCCTGCTGCCTAAACAGCTTCACAAAAGCACTGGTGCCAGTGTTGCATTCTCATTTCTCCCAGTCCTCCCAGTCTTCACCAGTTCTTCAGATAATGGTACCTCTGGGGAAAGCCCTGATACATGAGCAGCCTGCTCAACAAAAAGGATGTGCCATCATAATTTTTTCAACCCTTCCTAGATGAATACTTACGTAGAAGTTAACCTGGCACATGGACATGCTGGTGGTAGATGCTGGAGCACATACCAGGAGTACAAAAAGAATAAGCAGAACCTACCAGAGGTATACTGTTAAGGTGCTGTCAGGAGCAGCAGTGATGGTCACACACTCCCCCAAAGTCTGTTTCTGGACCGCTCACCTGCAGCAACTAGGACCCTCTCCTGTGGGGACAGGTTGTGCTGTGTCACTGCATGGGCTGTGCTCCATCCTTTCCTTCTCTATGTCATCAGATGGTCGTGTGGGCAAGCGATGTGACATCTCTGCTCTGGACAGCACAGATGAGGCAGCTGCTTCTCTTGTTGTCACTTCTACCACACTGAGAGCTCCAAGTGGATATTTTCCCTTGACAGAGAAAACACCTTTCCAGCAGGTGCCTATTGGTAGCCCAGCAGTGTGCACTTTTAGGAAATCTCTGGAGTGTTTAGGTAAAGCCAAAGAATAACTAAAGCTCAATCCACACAGGTGTGTGAGTCTCTAACCTTTCAATCTCATTAGGAAACAGGTACCTGAATAATCTTGGGATGTGAGGTAATTTTTCAGTTAACTAAAGACATGTACACAGTTACTGGTCTCACTGCACACCCGTGCAAATCGAAGTTCTATGTATTGCCTTTCTGTACTGCTGACGAAACTTAGTCAAACGTAGAAACAGAGGAATCACCACAACACAACAGAACTGTGGTCCCACTTCAACCACTAAGTAGACTCTATTACCATATAATAAAATGACTACAGGGTAAATCTTCCGAACATCAACAAGCAGATCATTTATATTTTAAAACTTGAAGACTACCTAGCCTTATAATATTCGACTTAGTTTAACTATGGGTGATACTACGCTATATATATAAGTCTTTCTCAAGGTTTCAACTACCATGTTGATTTTTGTACTGAACCAGATTTATTCAATTTTTCTAGATCAAAAAGTACTTCAACTGAATAATAGTTCAATCATTGGGTATGACAAAACAAATATTCTCTAAACATGAAACTTAATTCTCAACTATTGTTTCAAAACCTTCGTGTTTTCTTCACCACTTCCTACATGCGCTATTCATTACTTTTTTGCCATGCAAAACCCATTTAATACTATAGTTCTGTGTTTCTGTCATGAAGTACGTGGGCATTGTTTCCAGGCCACCTGGAACAAAATCACCCAGGCTCGTTCAGACTGCAGTCTCAGCTGGATCCTGCCTGGAGCAACAAAGTCACTTCTGACTGCTCTCCTCAACTGATTTGTTGGAGGATCAGCACAGCAAGAACCTCCTATGAAATGAGGCAACAAATAACAGAGCACATTGCATCCTCTGCTAGCACAGAGGGAACTGGGCTAGACTTTTGGGTAGAGCTAAGTGACTCATCTGCACAGAACAGGAACTGTTCCCAGCCCATGCCTTGAACCCATGCATTGCAACCAAGCAGTTCCAGCATGTTGATCTTACTGATCTGGCCATTCAACAGCAACCACTCTCCCTGGCATCAAGCAAGCAGTCTGTGACTGTTGACAGCCAGGAAAGCAGCTGAGAAAACATAGCTTAAAAACACCACAAATTTGACCATCCTTTAAAAACAAACGCTTCAAAATAGCACATATTTGCAAAAACTGAACTGCTCTATAAAGAAGAAGGCGGATATGTTTCTTGGAGGAAATTAATCAAAACAATTCAAGGAGTTCAAATATCTTGAAATAATTAATTCCATGGACTGGTTGCATTTGTTGTTCCAGATAAATCAGCTTGTCAGCTGTTTATCATCTGTATTCCTAGCATCAGGCAGGAAATGGGAGGCTGCTCTTCCTTCTTCCATTTTAATCTGGAAAACTGCAATCAAGAATGAGGAACTGAGATGTCAGTCCACTATTTTTACATTAATGTGCCAGTGTAATAGGAGCCACAGGAGGAGAACACAGTCATCTCCAGGACAAACTTTTTTCTTGCAGCTAAAAAATCTGTTTCTCAAATGAGGTACAAATATATATAGACTGATATATAGTCTATACAGGGAGAGTATATATACTCTATCTAGAACATATACCAAGTATATAGTGTATATATATAGTCTCTATATACTACATAGATATGCTGTATAACTCTATTTATAAATTATCTATATATGCTGAGAGAGAGAGAGTCTCTATCTCCCCACCCTTCCACACTATGTATTGTTTTATAGCAGCTTTTTCCACGTGGACCTACCTAGTTTGCATCTAAAAGATCAAAGTGAAAATAGCTAACAGATATCTTGTGTCAAAGAGGGCATGCACCTGAGTAGCCTAAGGTAAGGGTCAACGGTAGGGTAAGACTTGCTATAGCTTTCCCATATGGTCAGTAGAAAGATATAAGGCAGATAAGTGGGAGTGGTCTACAATAAACAGGAATTGCTGTCTGAAGATGTGTATCCCCTCACAACTGAATAGGAAACACAAAAATTGGCATGCTTACATTACAGGCAATTTAATATCATGCTGAAAATTATGTAAGACAAAGCTCTTTAGAATCTCTCTTTATCTGAAAAGGAAAACATGTCTAGGACAGAAAGTCTCTCCTTACAGTAGTGGTAGGTTTCTTTAAGGAGGACTGGTTAGGAAACATCAAGATGATCCCACCACATGGCACTGTGGAATGCCCATGCAGAATATCACTAGTATCACTAGTATTTGCTGAGGAAAATTCCAATGAAAAAAGAGGCTTATAGAAAGTGGAAGAAAGGACAGACAGCCTGGGAAGAGTACAGGGATGCTGTCCGGGAAGCTACGGACCAGGTTAGGAAAGCTAAGGCCCAGTGTCCTGGGTCCAGCAGTAGCAGTTATTTTTCTTCTTATTGGTAGCTGATACAGTGCTGTGTTTTGACTTTTTGGCCTGGGAACAGTGCTGATAACACTGATATTTTTAGTTGCTGCTCAAATGTTTGGTTTAGCCAAGGACTTTCTGAGTCTCATGCTCTGCCACGGACAAAGGGAGGCTGGAAGAAAGCAGAGACAGGACACCTGACCCAAACTAGACAAAGAGGTATTCCATACCACAGCACGTCATGCCCAGGATGTAACAGTGAGTTATTTGGAAGGCCTAGGGACTGTGGGGTTGGAGGAGGTCAGGTGGGTTTGAGCGAGTTTTCAGTTAGCTGGTGTTGAGGTGTTGTATTCTCTTCCCTTGTTATTTCCTTTATAATTATTATTATTGGTGGTAGCAGTAGTGATCTGTGTTATACCTTAGTTACTAAACTGTTCTTATCTCAACCCGTGGGAGTTGCATTCTTTTCAATTCTCCTCTCTGTTCCTCCAGGAGTAGAGGGAGGAAAAGAAGTGGGGGGAGTGAGTGGACAGGCTGTGTGACTTTGTTTAAACCACGACACCCAGTTAGAATTAAACTTGGCTAGGGATGTTAAGGATAACAGGAAGGGATTCTACAGGTACATAGGAAATGAAAAACAGACTAGGAACTACGTAGGCCCCCTCCAGAAGCTCTTGGGAGAACTGGCTACACAGGATTTGAAAAAGGCTGAGGTTCTGAATGACTTCTTTGCCTCGGTCTTCACTGGCAAAGGCTCTGACTGCACCACCCAAGTCTTGGAAGGCAGATGCAGGGACTGTGAGAATGAAGACCTTGGGCCCACTGTAGGAGAGGATCTGGTTCAAGACCATCTTAAGAACCTGAATGCACACAAGTCCATGGGACCTGACAAAATCCATCCTCAGGTCCTGAAGCTGGCAAATGAAGTTGCTAAGCCACTGGCCATCATATTTGAAAAAACATGGCAGTCAGGTGAAGTTCCCGACAACTGGAAAAAGGGAAATATAACCCCCATTTCCAAGAAGGGGAAAATGGAAGACCCAGGGAATTACAGACCAGTCAGTCTCACCTCTGTGCCTGGCAAAATCTTGGAGCAGATTCTCCTGGAAGGCATGCTAAGGCACATGAAAAACAACAAGGTGCTTGGTGACAGCCACCATGGCTTCACAAAGGGGAAATCCTGCCTGACCAATTTGGTGGCCTTCTATGATGGGGCAATGGAACTAATGGACGGGGTAAAGCAGTTGACGTCATCTACCTGAACTTGTGCAAAGCATTCGATACTGTCCCACACAACATCCTTGTCTCTAAATTGGAGTGATATCAATTTGATAGATGGACTACTCGGTGGATAAAGAACTGCAAACAGCTGTGGCCAACAGCTCAGTATCCAGCTGGAGACCAGTAATGAGTGGTGTCCCTCAGCGGCTGGTGCTGGGACTGGTCTTGTTTAACATCTTTGTCAGCAACATGGACAGCGGGATTGAGTGCACCCTCAGCAAATCTGCTGATGACACCAAGCTGTGTGTTTCGGTTGATACAGTGGACGGAGTGAATGCCATCCAGACGGACCTTGACAAGCTTGTGAGGTGGGCTGATGCCAACCTTATGAAGTTCAATCAAGCCAACTGCAAGGTCCTACACCTGGGTCGGAGCAATCCCAGGCACAGCTACAGGTTGGGCAGAGAAGAGATTCAGAGCAGCCCTGAGGAGAAGGACTTGGGGGTGTTGGTCGATGAGAAAACAAACATGAGCCAGCTTCAGTGTGCGCTCGCAGCCCAGAAAGCCAACCGTATCCTGGGATGCATTAAAAGGAGCGTGACCAGCAGGTCGAAGGAGGTGATCCTGTCCCTCTATTCTGCTCTTGTGAGACCTCACTTGGAGTATTGTATGCAGTTCTGGTGTCCTCAACATAAAAAGGACATGGAACTGCTGGAACAAGTCCAGAGGAGGGCCACAAGGATGGTCAGGGGACTGGAGCACCTCCCGTATGAAGATAGGCTGAGGAAGTTGGGGCTGTTCAGCCTGGAGAAGAGAAGGCTGTGTGGAGACCTCATAGCAGCCTTCCAGCATGGGAAGGGGGCCTATAGGGATGCTGTGGAGGGACTCTTCATCAGGGACTGTAGTGACAGGACAAGGGGTAATGGGTTAAAACTTAAACAGGGGAAGTTTAGATTGGATATAAGGAGGAAGTTCTTTCCTGTTAGGGTGGTGAGGCACTGGAATGGTTTACCCAAGGAAGTTGTGAATGCTCCGTCCCTGGCAGTGTTCAAGGCCAGGTTAGACAGAGCCTTGAGCAATATGGTTTAGTGTAAGGTATCCCTGCCCATGGTGGGGTGTTTGGAAATAGATGATCTTAAGGTCCTTTCCAACCCTAACTATTCTATGATTCTATGATTCTACGATCATTGTAAATTCATGCTAAATTAATCTTGAACAGGTTCAGTGATTGCAGTAATAAAATTACTGGCAGAATCATACTTGTAACCTATAGTATTGAAATGAGATGCTTGATGCCCTGTTTTTTGACACGTACAGTAGATTAATCAAAGCAAAGAAAATATAGTATAGAACATAAGGTAGACAAATAAAAGATTTTAAAAAATCACACACTGTTCTGTGGCTACATTTCTAGTTTATGCAGGTCAATCATTTAAAAAAATCCCTGATAAGACACTGACTGAACCTCAACAATTTGTTTCTACAGCTCCCATCCCTTTATCAATGGATTCTTCACTATCTTATGATGCATGCTCCTCTAAGGACTTCCCTGAGCTCTCAAAACTCTTTTCTTATGAAGAAATCTGAAAATGTGATTATTAATTTATTTAGACAATATGTTAATTGCTTTCTCAATGTTTTTGAGAGATTAATCTTTTCTCCTTGCTCTGTGTTTAGCGTCTGCTATCACCTGAAGCACAAACTTGAAGGAAATAGATTTTCCAAGTCCAACTTATGCCTCCAAAGGATAAATTTAGCTGGAGCATAGTGAAATAAAATTTGTCAAAGAAGGACAATGTTGTAAAGCCAGATTTTGCTTAACATGTCTCAAAATATCATAAATAAAAACAAATACATGTATTACATACTGTATTAGCTCTAGTGGCAGCAAGGCCAAACTTTTCTTTTGCATTGGTGTTCAGAGGATGTTTGTAAATTTTCCTTTTACTTTTTAGGAAACCCATAATCAACATTAATTGATAAACTAATTGTTAGACAGACAGTGCTATCTGGTCGAAATTAATTATGTTAGAAGTTCTCCATTTTTCCCACTTATGTTTTGCCTGGTCTGGCTATAATGTAGACAGATGCCCCAAGCCAGTTTACAGCACAATTGTAAATGGTGCAAATTAAGCTGCATTTGGGCTTTGGAACTTTGAAATAAAGCAAATAGTGTTTCATGCATACTCACTGTGCAATTTTCAATGAAAAATTGTTTTCACATGCCCTTATCTTATACATTCACAAAGTGGGGGAAAAAATCTTGGAAGATTGTAGATCATACTCTGGAAAAAATGACTGGAGACATTTGAAACAACTGTTTTTGGCACCTAGCTCTCTTAATCCATGCAAATACAAACATTGTGAGGAATATTTTTAAGTCTGAGTGTGGTTTTTGTTTTCTTTAGTTGTAGGGCTCTGGTTTTTTTTAAAGCAGCAGCAGTACATGTGTCAGTTTGGCTGGAGGGGAGGGAGGTAATTTTTTTCTCAGTCTAATTTTGAATTCAATATTAATAATAGTATTTTGAGTCAGGTTAATTCTACAGCCACTTTATAATTTTGATGATGAAAAATACATAATTAGCCAAAAAGCCATGTTTAAGATTAAAGCTCAATAACCTAGAGAATTTATTATTTAGGATACATACTCTGCTTTAACTTAAGAGACACACTATGCTTTGCTGAATGAGACTTCCTTACCTAACTGCAGTTCTCCTAAAGTCAAGCATTTATCTATGTATTTGTATAAACATCCTCTCTAGGCAATGGAAATATGCATTCATCAGGCAATCTGTCCTAGCATAAGAGTTAGACAGGTAAGATTCTAGATAAAACATCTTTCCTTTGACTGTCTCTTCTGTAACCCACAAATTGAGCTGAATAGCTTAGACTAGATTCCTGTCTTTTAGTCAGCTAAAGTCATAAGGGTAAACTGTACCCAGAATACATATGAAAATGCTAAGGGAAAACTGAAGTGCAGGGGTTTGGAGTTATGTGTTGGATATGTGTGTTCTCAAAATTCCAGCAGTGGTCTCAGAGAGCAGATTTACATTCTGCTACTTTCTGCTTTAAAATAAAAGTGAATTACCTCAAATCAAAGCACATGTGGCAAGCTGAAAGAGGCAAACTATTTTAAAGCACTGAACATCCATGTAAGAGCAGACACAACACTTTCCTTCTTCTGCACACGCATAATTGCAGCAGAGGAACAGCTGGAACACAAAATCCTGACCCTCCACAAGTTCTTTGGAGGCCCTCTTGGCAACTCCCTAGCAATGGCTTCAAAGTAATGAAAACATACAAAATACATTGTCATCAGTGTCTGGAATATAAATAAAAATATTGTTCCATATTCATACCAAGGAAATTTTATGCAAAGAAATTTTATAAATGGATGAATTAGCCAGCACTATAGCTTAACGCTTTAAGAATGCAGATCTTTCAGAAAAATCCTGTGATGAGTAAAACCTGCTTTTGTTCCTATGGTAACAACTGAAAACTCTCAGCCACCTCAGAATATAGCAAGCCCTCTGTCACTGTGATCCCACAGCACTGGGAGTAGGTTTCTGTATGCAAGTATCACACCCTCACAGCATTGCCAAAGCAAGCAGGAAAATAAGCCTCCTTTCCACAAGCTCAACACTTGGCAGAACAAAACTGCTCTCAAGCTTTTCAGTCCAGTGGTCAACTGGAGAGGCAATTACACCAATTTTTGCTGCATGTTATTTCTATTTTTTTCCATGCTGCCATCTTCTCTACCTCAGGCTTTTACCACTGTTCTCCGTAAGGTTCTCACACACACACAAAGCTTCCTTTTCTTTGCCATTCTCCCCTACTTCATTCTCAAATCTTCTAAACTAAGACTGGCTTGAAAATTGTAACTTTTTGAAACAGAAAGACAATATAAACTTTGACACCTACCAAATGATAACACAAAACTATTTTGATCTCTCATCTTACTGAGTCCTACACTAGATGGAGACAGTAATTCTAGATGAAGGACATTCACTGAAATGCAGCACTGGTTACAAGAATCTTTGTTAACAAAGTGTTTGCTTCCTGCAGGTGATTTTTTTTCTTTTTTTTTTTTTTCCTTCTAAAAACAGACACTTGGAAATGGATTGTTAGTTTTTTCCCCCTGAAGCTGTTTTCACTATGGTTCCAACCCTGATGTTCTCACTAAAGGAAATTCCCTCTGGAGAAATTAGATAAAAGTAAACAATAATGTTAAATTCTCCCCTGGTGTACCAGTGATGGTAACAGTAAGGAGGCATTTCTGAGAAGTTCCTAATGCAGTACTAGAAACTAGCTACAGAAAAAGAGGATCACCTCTGCCCCTGTCTCCCAGCTGAGGACAAGAAAATGATCTACAGTTGAAGACACTTGGTATCCATTGAAGAAAAAATGTTTAATAGCCACACGAAACCTTTTCTCTGACCAGAGGGATTTTCAAACGGTAACTCTCAATGTGCCACGAAGGGATGGCATCAACAGAGATTGTGCTCTGATGCTGCGCAGCCTCATTCCCCCCACCATTCTGGTTTTTTAGGTATTCTTCTACAATCCAGTTTTGGAAGAAAGAATTAAGATAACCCAAGACATCTATATGAACAGCTCTAAAAAAGTAGTTAAAGGATATGCACTGAAATTAGTTGCTCCATATAACACTAAGACAGCTGCTAAGATTGCATATGAATCTTTCAGCAGACTGATGGTTTCTAATATTCCTACCTAAAAGACCTGGCAAGTTAGAGAATAGTAAAAAAGTTGACTTTATTGATTTGTTACCAAAATATTGTAACAATTTATCTCTCTTGAGATAGAATTGATTAACAAAATGTTGCAAATGTTCATATCCTATGTGCAACCAGCTGCAGACTTTAAAAGGTTTCCTTACATTCTCTGACAGTAGGAAAACAGGCCAAGTCAGCTTTATATTTATATAAATGTATCAAATTCTCTTAGTCATGGACCATGGGCTTGCAGACACATGACCCAAAAATTTTACTAGCTGTAGCCAAACAAATAATTACTCAGCATTTAGAAACCCTTAGCTCTCTTTACTGTGATTATGATTTTCTCTGTGGCTATAAGCAGATGCTTGAAAAAAGATTAGTTCCAGGAGGGTGCATGTGATGCTTCTACAAGTGTTGTCCCACTTCCAGCCATTTGGGGACTTTTTAGCACACAGTTCTGACTTTGGCAAGGGCTGCTTCATGACTGCTTGCTAACAGCATCCTTACACTTGTTTTCAGCATGACTCCTGTACTGGGACACAACTCATTATGAGCTGTGAGAGACTGCAGTCAGTAAACAGCTGACTGTTCCCTGCACAAACCAAATAAGGATAGCTTGGAGGTTGCTGTATGTCTCTCATCAAGTTCAAACAGCCCAATTTAGATTTAAGGCTGGAAGACATTCCGTCTCTTCTAAAGCATAAGCAGTGGAGGACAATCCCGACAACAGATACATGCATACCACAGTAGCCAATGTTTCTTGCTTAGTTCTCACCTGCCATTAATGCCTATGAAGATCCAAAAAAGTATTATTTTTCTACATCATCTTACTATTGTAAGAGAGTAAACATACCCAGCTAGTGCTACTAGAGCTTTATATTTTAGTATACTGAAACATCAGACAAACTGGGGAACAGAAATTCCCATTCATTGATTGAGGGCGGTATCTGTCACTACTCCAAAGGGAAATGAAGTATCTAGCTAGTAAAAGAACCACTCTCTTCCACGTAGAAAAGAATTCTTTTTCTCTGATAAATGAAAACAATGACCATTCACCAGGAAATAACAAAACAAAGGTGACAAAAGAATTTTTTTAGTTTTTTTTTGTAAAATAGGCAATTAAATACCCAGAGGGGAAAATGGCATATGTTTCACAGAAGAACAGTCATCGTGACCTGAAGTGTAATGTTCATTTGGCTGACTGGATGAGTAGGCACATGTGTCAAATGCACAGATTTTGTAAATATTTGTGTTTTGTCATTTTTCTTAGAAAGGCTGACTCACTGCAGAGCATTACTGCTCTGTATAGGTGCAGGCACTACACAATAGCACATTATTCCCTTTTCAATATTTTCTAAATGGAAAAACTAAAATCTCCCAAATTCATCTCCTCTAATTCTTTGCACGCTGATACTTGTTGCTCCCTCACTGCACATAGCCATATTCCTCACTGTATCTCTTAGTAAAGAAATATTCCTTCAGTATTTCTTGAACATTTATCTTAAATGGCATTTTCATAAAGAAGCTAATGAAACATCATATGTTAATCTCTTATACAGTAGGTACAAAACTGATTAGAATAGAAAGCCAAAGGCTATTTTTTAATGATTACCATTTTTATGGAAGAATGCATTGCGTGAAAGATGACAGTGGTCTACTGTAGGCCTTATATGATTTAATATTCTCATCAGTGATGCATGAGGGAGAATGCATATCATATTTGCAAGTGTTATCAAACAGCTGTAGCACTGCAGCACAATTCAGAATGGTCTACACAGATAGGTGTAAATGTTGGCTAAAAAAAAAAAAAAAAAAAAAAAAGAACAAAATTCAGTGTGGGGAATGTGAGACTTCACTCCAAAGACTGACTAAACTGCTTCACAGATGCAAAAAGAAGCCAGTATCAGTTCTGAATCTGATCACACACTGTACAAACCCTAACAGCACCATGTTTCTACGAAGTCATATTTCGTATGAGGACATATAACTGTCATGATAGTGATTGTTAAGCATGAAGAATAGCTGGTGCTGTATAGCAAAGCACTAAAGCAGCTTGCCTGCAGAGGTTTTGGGTCTTCTTCATTAGAGATGTTTAAGAAAAGGCTAGAGAAACATCTTCCAGCAAATGGACTAGATAACCTCCTGTGGCTCCTTGCAGATCCAAACCACAGGCACAGACCTCAAGCTTGTGTAACTCATTACCACTCTTTCTTCCAAAATAGCTTCTTAGAATCATAGAATCATAGCTTGAAAAAGACCTTGAATATCATCAAATCCAACCACTACCCCAGGACTGCCAAGACAGAACCATGTCACTGAGGGCCTCATCTACACAGTTTTTGAATGCTTCGAGGGACGGTGATTGCACCACTGCCCTGGGCAGCCTGTTCCAAAGCCTGATCACCTTCTGCAAAGAAATTTGTCTCCCCAGTGAGGGGTACTGCAGAAACACTTCTTAGTCTTGAGTTTATTCCAGTGGCTATTATGTTATACAATACTAAGAGTCAGTGAAGGCTGAAACATGTAAGAAATTACAAAAATATGACATATTTTATTACAAAACCTTGATTCACATTGCTTAGAACTTTGTCATCTTCATTTTGCATCTAATTTAATTTCTTTTGGACTGGTGGACAGAGATATATCCAAGCAAAGTAGCACATGGTATATTGCTCATACCCAAATAACTTCCTGTAACTATTTCAATGTTTCAGCATCTCTGTAGCCTGAAATTCAGAAATGAGAGTCTAATACTGTTGTAGTGTTCCTTTTAAAAGATATTTAAAATTGACAATAAATAAATACATACCACTGAAACCTGTTTCTGCATGATAAAAGGAAACTTTTACTGCATAACAACTCCCAAGAGTGTTTATGCAGAAGGCTTTCTTTGTTTCCATATCTCCTCCTAAGGACTTGCAGAGCACATAGGTGTGTGGACAGAAGCAGGAGATGTACAGTGAAAGTTTTGTGTGGCAGATGTATTGTCTTGGAGGAACTGCTGGCTGGTTGGCCAAACCCAGAAATTATTATTTCTGAAGGGTTCTCAACTTCTCAACTTCTCTCAAAGCTAATCAAGAAAGCATGGAACCTGACAAGGGCTGGTAAAACTAAATGGACAGAATAGAGAAGGAAAGACACCCCTAAAAATTGGTGTGGGTAAGGCAAGTTCTGTCATTTTGAGGTTTGCTGCATAGGTGAAGAAGCTGTAAATTGTTATTCTAATAAAAAAAAAAAAATAAAAAAAAATCCAAAGACAAAGACTAAAACAAAACTAACAAACAAAAAACCAAACCAGCCAAACAAAACCAACAACAACAACAACAACAACAACAAAAAACACAAAAAAACAAACCAACCAAACAAAAAAAATAATCCTAGCTGGCTCAGTTTGAGCAACAAAATTAGTGAAAAATTTAGGTTTTAATTTTTCAGTCTCTGCTCACTACCTTTGTAATGGGCAACATATTCCCAACAGGAATACTCTGAGGTTGAAATTCATCTGTGCCTGTGAAACACTTGGATTGGTGACAACAAGAGGAAAGCTCATGAGGAAACAAATCTTTTTGTCTTCAGAGTAGGGTTGGAACAGCATATAATAAAGGAAGTACAGAGCTAACTGTTAGACAATAAGGAAAACCAGTGTCTGAAACCATGTGGCCAATGCTTCTTGGCTTCCTATACAAATGACAGCATGTAGCCAGGTAATTAAAGCAGGCAGACCACACATACATACACAAAGGCCTGAAACAAGTTCCACATGTAAACTTAGCCCTGATGTTTCCATTATTCAGATTAACTTTGTAACCTTAATATTGTTTTCACATAGCATTACAGAGGTGGATTTACTGGCTGCAAAGGAAGGGGTATCCAGCTTCCACTAGGATACATAGGTAGCTTCCTCTCCCTCAGATTCTGACTTTGTAGCATGAGGTAGAGTTGGCAGCTATTAATGTATTTGTTGAATGACACACATATTAACACCCACAGGGTGACAGGAACAAGGCTTGGCTTAAAAGTGAGGTTTTGGTTTTTTTGCAGTAATACATCACGCTCTCATATGAGATTGGCTTTTTGCAGATACCCTGAGTTTTCCTGCAGCATTAATGCTTTTCCAATTGATTGGATTTCTCCATTTTGGATTACATTTTTTCCACTCAGATTTACTAATACACAGGTTTTTTCAAACTGAAATCTCAGTTAGTTAAAAATTCATGTCCTGTAGTTACCTTTGTGTTACCTTGTCTCCTCTGCCATAATAATATCTGTAGTAGATTTCTGTGGCCACAGATCTCAACCGTACTGGAAAACTAAGTAAAAAAGAACTCAGCCTATAAATACAATGTTGCATTGAACCAGAGAAGCTAAACTACTTACATACTTTTCCTAATGACTGACAAAAAAACCCAACCACAGCTGACATCTTGTTTGCTCTTCATTTTATTCTGCTTCTGTAGCATACTCAACTGGCGTGATAGATGACTACTTCAAGGTATTTCAGGGAGCTGATTTATAGTCTAGCCACAGAAGCATTAAAGGCATGGGTGTGAATCTTGATGAAGTCAGAAAACCAGTCAGTCTTGTGGCAAACTATTAAACATTTAAGTATCATGCTAGATTACCACACTTGCCAGAAATCTAAAAAATTTAGTACATATCATATGATCATTTTAATCACAGCAAATAAAATTATGGTGAAATATCGTAATGTATAATGTCAAAAGACACAGAATTATTACTGACATGATTGAATCATATTTTCTAGATAAAGTGTGAACATGCCTATCATTTGAAAAGCTGCCAGGAACAGTATAGGAGAACAGGGATAGCACATGAAATGGGAAAGGCAATAAGGACGCAATGATAGTGCCGTCCACAAAAATGTAGATGCCAGAGAACTTTCCTTCTGGATAAAAAATGTTTGCACATTTTGAACAGATATTTTTTAATTTTTTATTATTTTTTTCCCCTCTCTATATTTAGATCTTAAAAAGACCTCTGAATGTTACTTAAGGATCTACTGAACAGCAGTGGTCTCAGTTTAGGAATAGTGTTAAAAATGTGAACAGAGTACATTTCATGTCATAGTCACTGTAAACAACCTAAGAGCCACACCATTCTTGTACAGGAAAGGGAAACATGGATATGCTGGAGAATCTCACATTCCCATGAAACCCAAAAACGCTATCCAACCTAGTAAATGACAACAAAGTTACTACATCTTCTAAGTAACATTGATACTGTAGCTATGTTGGTCTCAAAATACATCTTTTACTAGAGTAGGAGCCAATTTTTCCTGACCTGAGGAAAACAGGAAAGCTTGGCTTTTCCTTTTTCATCTACTTTTAAGAAGAAGATATTGTCTAAGATATGTCTAAGAAGAGATATTGTCACTTTTGTTGGAACGCCTGTTCACAAATCTCCTCTACTTTATAACTGCTTTCTTACTTGTGATTGGAAACCTGGAGCTCCTGAGTATCAGTGAAAACTTAGCTCTCCTGAACAGGAGATTTACTCAGAACACTTGTAAATAAAATGTCCTCATAAAATGTCCTCATAAAGTGTCATGAGATGTTGCCAGGGACCAGCACTCCAGTTCTCCAAACACAGACCTCTCCACAATTTTTGACGTCCCAGACTTGAGCAGTACAGATAAAATTATGCATGGCACTTACACGTTTCCAAGATAACATGTATTTCTGTTTACATATTTACAACTTTCTCTTGATGTTGTTGGGAAGACACCTAAATAAGACTATTCTTTCCATTTAGCCTTTACTCTGCAATCACCAGAGTATTGCCACCCTTGCCTCAGATGGGTCACAGCCTGTAAAAGCAGGCTTATTCTTCCTGCCTGAAGAGCACTATCTCCATTGGAAACGGTTTAGAAATTAACTTCAACCTAACAAACATTAACAGAGTCCTCACAAAGCAAGAACACGCTTGAGTATTCCTTAACTTTAAACCTTATCAATGCGGAAAACAAGGAACTTTTCGAACTTGTTTCAATGTTGCAGGAACAACAGTAGCAGCTCAAATCAGGTGTTAAGTACCCTAGTTAATGCTTATTATAGGGACACTTAATAGCTGACCTCTTTTCTAAAGCATTAGAACTTAAAATTTTGGAAGAATTGGTATCGTTTATGAGCTGGCTTGCAAATGCAGGAAGGGAAGAAAAGCAGTCCGGAAATAGTAACTTAGGGAATGAGCCTGCAAATGCTTTATTTGCACAAGACAGGTTACTTTAGTGGTTGTGAACATGACTGCACCCGACCAGACTGCCCTGCAGGAGTGGGGCTTAATACTTCTAACCCTCATCCCTAGGGAATATCTCACTTCAAACACTGCAGTGAGCAGAGTTTCCTCCCAGAGAACCCGTTCGTAATTCGACAACTGACATGAAGAGGGGTAAAACGTTCCTCCAAGGCGGTGGCAGGCAGCGGTGGTGAGAGGCCTAGCCCCACTGCACCGCCTGCACTAGGCTACTGCGTAACCCCCATACCCAACACAGTCCTGCCGCCGCCGCTCCCGGGCCCCAGTCACGTGCAGGGAGGGGCGGTCCGGCCGTCACGTGATAGCGGGGGCCGCGGCTGGAGCGTAAGATGGCGGCCGAGAGGGAGCCCCCGCCGCTGGGGGAGGCGCGGGCCGCTGACCTGGAGGAGCTGGAGGACGGCGAGGATCTGTTCACCAGCACCGTGTCCACCCTGGAGGTGAGAGCCCGCCCGACACCGCGGGCACTCAGCCCTGCGCTCTGGCCCTCCGCTCCTCCGCTTCCCGACAGGCCGCCGCTGCCGCGCTCCTCACCACCCGGTCTCCGGCCCTCACCGGCCCGACCCCCTTTTGCTGCCCCTCCGCCTGCCGCTGTTCTGGGAGCGGCGGTTCCTCGGGGCTTCCCTTACGGCGGGCGAGGGGCCTCGGCCCTACGGGGGCTCGGTGATTCCCTCCCGACTTCTCCTGCCAAAGAAACAGAAACCTCGTTCGCCTGCTACTGCGGTGACAGGTCGCCGCTTTCCCTCGTATCTCCCCCCTTCTTGTCTTGCCGAAGTGGGGTGGGCAGCACAGGGTAGATAAATGAATATTTCCACCTTTCCTCTTCACACGACGCCAGTTTCGCTGGGCCGTGTCTCCCGTACCCCTGTGTTGTCGTTCCCTATACCTCTCTTTTACGTGGATTAATAGCACCCAATTTTCTTTCTTTCTTTCTCTTCTTCCCGAAGCTTCACCTCCTTCCAGTTTGGAAAGACTGGTAGAAACTTATTCCTATCTAAGCCTGATGCCGCTGGTACGGTGCCCGGCCCTGGGGTCGGTGCCCGGCCCTGGGGTCAGTGCCCGCCCGCCGGGGACCCTGGGGATGGGAGCTGCCGCTGCGGGCACTGGAGGCAGGAAGTAGCACGACAGGCAGTGTGAAACCTGCGGTTGTTCAGAGAAGTCAGGGTTTGGAAGACTTGAAAGTTTGTGGTGAATACATCTCTAAACCGCACTCGCTTTCCATGTCAGGTCTCCAGTACAGAAACCCAGAAAAAAATGAATGTGTAAATATGTCCAACTTCTGAAAAGTGCTTATGTGCTCATTCATTATAGTGGGAGCTTTTCCTGCTGAGTTGTTGTGGTCGTGTTTCATCTGTGTGTTTTGCCAGTATCTTCTGGAAGAATTTGGTCCTTCGTGTGTGTAGTTGCCCATTTAAAAACAAAATTATTCCCATGATTCTTTTCCTGAAGTTTCCTGTCCCTGACCTTTACAATAATAGGATCAATGTGTGTTTTTTTGCTTTACTCTGGCTATTGCCTGGCTTTAAGAAAAAAGGTCAGTATACAAAGAGGCTCCTGAACTTGCCTTCTCTCAAGTCTATTTATTTATTTATTTATTTATTTATTTTTATAGATGCATAGTATATTTATTGGTAGAAAAAGATCTGTGGGAAAATGCTGTGAAGGAATAGCAAATTATGTGAACTACAGTTGACAAGAATTGTATCAACAGGCTTCTCTTCATCTCTGTGTGATACAGTGTATATCGCTGGAGTCTTGTTCTCTGTGCTGAGAAAGACTGCAGTGTAGTATAAATAATGCCTTTACTGATATGGTCAAGAACTAAGGCTGCAAGATATAAAGTAGATTTAGTGTCTAAATCACAGTTACAATGAGAAGTCCTCATATTAATGATTAAAAAGAATTACTGAAAATTCCTCTAATTGCAAAAACTGGCCAAGGAATGCAGTTCGTACTGGGTGGTTTGGCTGATGTTTCTGTTGTGCTGCTTTGTTTTTCTACACAGTCTGTTTAGAAGAAAGTAGCTAAGTAGAAAGAGGAAGCCTCTTCACTTAAAGAGAAGCTTTGAAAAGCTTTGTCAGTAAAGCCTTTTTTGAGGTCTAATCAGCTACGTTTGGGGAAGAGCCATAATCTTGTAATTTTCCTGCAAATTTGTGAGGAAGAGATCATGAAAATTGAACTACTCACCAGCTTGAACGCATATAATTATTATCTTATGCATTGGGCCTAGTTAAACTTCTGTCTTGAGTGTTGTTTTATTCCTATAAATATTCATGAAATAGCTGTTTCTAACTGAAAATGGAAGTTCTGTAGTAACAACAGAATGGCATCATGCTTTAAGTAGTTGATCAGTAGTAGTTTGCTGATACCAGAGCATGGCAAAGGACCTGAGGTCCAAAGCCAGTGTTCATGAAGGCTGTGGTACTTTGAAAGGGTTCACAACTGGTTTATCTTGGAGCTGTCCATTTGGTTTTTGCATGATTAATTTAATTGCTTTCATTCTCTTTGCAGCTCACAAAAGGTGTGCTGCTTCTTTCTGATATGGTTTGATTGTGCAATGGAGAAGCAGTAACAGCTTCCACTATCATCTGTGTTAGAAAGCACATGCTAATTCATCTTCAGTTTCTTTTGACAAAATATAAAACTGATTTTCTTATAAATGGCAAACATAATAAATGCGTAATATTTAAATATGGGAAGGCTTGCTGACTTTAGTAGCTTATCTGTATCAGCAAATGGAGGATATTGTATATTTCAAATTGAATTCTCTGATGTGAAGAAAAAGAAGCTGGAGTTTTAACTTTCTTATGCACATATACTAAAAGTTATGTCTTGAATTAAATCCTCTTAATTCTGGAATGTAAAACATTCAAAGGTCACTCTGAGCTGTAATACCTGGCATTTCTGGGGTACGGTGGGAGCACATTCTAGGACTTGAAGACTTGCTGGGTGACAGAGAATGAAAATGCTTCCTTTTCTGTGAACACGGTGCATCTATGGACTTTGGGCACCTGGCTGAGCAGCTTGTCCAAGATGATGGGGTGTTCTTTTCCTCATTGGATATCCACAGTGACCCAGCGTAGTAGAATAATTACTAACTTCTCATTGTGCCAACCATAAGTAATGTCTAGAGGACTGCCTCCATTAAATCCATGGTCACCATCTGGTCTCCCTTTAGCTGCCAGAGGTGCTTTCATCAATGGTAACAGCCAGACTGAATCAGACAAATGATCTAAGCCAAGACTGCATTTACAACGATATATGCAATGGTGGATGCTGTCTGAAGAATATATGCTGTCCATTATATGTATGTGCAGGTAGTCATGTGCAGTGCTCTCCCAGCTAACAGGTTTTGTAGCTCAAAGACTTCCTGAGCCCTTGGTAACATTACGGTATTAATAATCTTCCATGGACTTATCTACTTGCTAAATTTTCAAGTGTTTTTTTTTAATTTGTTTAGAACAAAACAAAAATCAATGTCCATGATATGCACAACAGGAAGTCCTGTAAGATAACTGTGCATTGTGAGAAGAGTAATCCCGTTACAAGTTTGTAATCAACAAATTATTAATTTGTTTTCTTTGTCCTGTGTCACTATTAGAAAAGTCTACGAACAGCTGTATGAAAGTCACTTTTGGCAACATATATTAAAAAAGTGTATGTTAAGGTTTTCTGAAAAATTACATGGTTTATTCTAGTCTCATTTCATCATTTCTTTCCCCTTCCTCCTCTTTGCCCTGGTTTGTTTCCTTGCCACCTTCCTTGTTTATCTGTTCCTTCTTCATGTCCCCTAAACTTCTCACTCATTCTGGTATTGCCTATCTCTATCTTTTGTAAAGCAGGTGCCATGTGAATGTGTAGCTAAGCTGCCAGGTACACATCTCAACTCGTGTTTATGTTCCTGTTTCTGTTTGGGTGGGGGAGGGGTGTTTGGGTTTTATTATGTGTTTCTTTTTGTTTGTTGGCTTGTTTGGTTTTGGCTTGTTGCTTTTTGTTATTTTGGGGTTTTTTTTGTTTGTTTTTGTAAAGAAAGAATACATCAAGGCTCTTGAAAGTGATCAGGAAGCAGTAAATGTAGTAGTCTGTCAAAGACTCATTTAGGACAGGGTGTGTATATAATTTCATTGCTAGTTTATCAGTTTACGTCAAAGATCTGCAGTATGTATTTAGCTTTTGTACAGAAGGCAAAACATTAGATAGGCACAGAAGTCCAGATGTCTGTAATGATACTCCTTGAATTTAACAGGGACAATTATAGAAGAAGCAGTAAAAACCACACTGGAATTTCTGACAGGAAAATGTTAAGTCCTTTGACACTGTACTGTACCTCTGGAGAAAACTAAGTCTATATCCAAGATTAATTAATGTAATTCTACTGGAAATGTATGTCTTGTTCCTTGGTGTTAAATCCAGGCTGTAATGGAAGCATGCAGGCATTTGTTCTAGCATAGTTGCTTGTGTCCTCCTACTTTCTCCTGAAAGTGTTACTGTCCTACCCTTGAATCTGTTCTCTCAGCCCGTGTTGTGATCTGTGAGCTTCTGTAACATTATTTCAGACAGTAAGCTGGGTTAACTTTAGCATCTAGAATAGTATGATGCTCAGCTTTTGTCAACCTACTGTGTTGTGACTGCAGGGGGCTTGGAGGAATTCAGATAAGTAGTTGAACTGGTTTGGGGGGGACCTTGCTAATTCATAGAAGGGAGGATGTCCAAACATGTAGGGCTATAATTTTAGCTGACAGAAAATGTGAGAATTCATTCTTGCTGTTTCGTAAGTCAAAACTATAAAATACTTGGTTGTGCCACTGACTGTAGTGCACAAGAAAAGAGGATAAACCAGCTTGTTACTGCTATTTCAAATTGAAATTGGCCCATAGGCCTTGCACCAGTCACTTGTTTTGTAGAAACATTATGCTGAGGATATAATTATCCTGCCTGTCCAGCGTACCAGAGTGTCCTGGTCATTTGGTATCTTGATTGTTGGATGGTTGACCTGACTTTCTTTCAGCTCAGGAGTCACTGTACCTTTCAGGAAATGGACATGTTTTGACATTTTGTAGGTTGTTGGCTTCAAGTAAGGTTAAAATTTATAAACAGCTGTGCTACCTGTGTGTGTCTGGGCCATGAGTTTTTTTGTCAGTCTCATCTCCCATTTCTTGTCTGATATTGAGACTTTCACTCTGTTACTAACTCTCCTGACAGCCACTTAGCTGTATTTCACAGAGATAAAAGAGCAAAGTTGGGGTAAAGTCAAACTGTACTACGTATAGTTCCCAAGTGTTTCTTCTTTGACTTTCTTTACAGGCTAGAGCAGAATCCAACAAAAGCAGTTCGAGAGACTGCTCCTTTCATTGTTCATCACTGCAGTTTATTTACAGGTTTCCCCACGTTGTATGTGGGCTTTTCAGAAAGTAGCAACTTTTGGCAAAGGGAAGGGGATATAACCTCTTCTGTCATTTGAACGGAGTTGTTCCTTATTGCTACCGTAATCTGGTTTAGAGGAATATAATTTTTTTTGGCATCCTGGTATTTGCTTTCATCTTCCTTCTATTCTCAGCAAATAAAACCGTGAGTTAACACCTGCAGGTTGAAAGAGCCTTCATTTCATATGTCCTCTGAAAAACTATTTTGTACTGTGTCTGAATTTGTGTGGCAGCATTTTTACTGTTTCTTGCTTACTTCTTCAGTACCAGAACTTCAGGTGAATGAGGTCTGGACATATGTGGAAGGCACGATGTTCCTCTCTGCTGCTTGAAGTAAAGCAGCAGTGCCATACTCCATGTCGGGATGTACACTTTGCTTGGAGAGCTAGCTATGAGGAATGCCTCTCCTTTAAAACTGTTTTCTCTTCTATGTTTATGAAAGTACAACCTGGACAGACTTTTTCAGTGGCTTTTCAGTATTTTTCAGACTTTAAAAATCTTTTGTAGTCTGTGGCATTTGTGGCATTCTGGTTCTGAACTTAAATTATGACAACTTAATGCAAAAACTAGAAAGCAAGTGTTGGCACAATTTACACTTGCTCCTTTGAAGTGCATTGTCCTGGCTTCAGCTGAACGTGGGACTTGCATGCATTCATGAATAAATATGCAGTGGTTGAAAACTCCTTAGCTAGCCATCTTGGGTGAAGTTGCAGAAGTGGGTCTTGCAAGTTTTCTAATACTATGGCAGTAAACACAGTTGATAGCTTTCAACAAGGATTTTCTAACTGAAAAATTCAGTATTGCTTTAATTTTCCTGAGTTTCTTCAAGTATTTGTATTTTTTACAGAGTAAGTTCTAGTCTTCAGTGAATTAAAAGGACTGTATGGCTTCCTTGTACAGTACAATGTGACCCTCTGTGGCAATAATCCTCAAATTCAACCTGTTGCAAAGCTTCAATATTTCTTACAGCCACAAGCAGGTTTGAATTGTTTGGATGTCATTAATGCATTCTTTTTACCTCTGAAAAACTGGTATAAAGCACTTGGAGACTTTTATTGTTGTTCTTTTTCTCTGTACAAATCCAGATTTGAATCCAGGCCTTTCCAAAAGGAACGTAATCAAATTACGTTGAGCAATACTAATAAACTCATTGCAGATATTTCTGTAGCAACTTCTGTTTCATGTTAATTAAACCTGAGGAAGTGGGTGACTTTTATTCTGTCTCATAAAGAAATAAAAAGAGCTGTTGACTAGCTCATCTTTTGTTCATTGTTACCGTGCTAGGAGTAGGAAATGGAAATAGCTGCCAGGGTTTCCTTTTGGTACATCTTGCCTTCTTTCTTTGCAATGGAAGAAGAATGCTTGTTGCAATAATTCTTACATACTGACACATGGCAACTGCTCTCTGCTTATTATTTCAATTTTTCGATTATATATATTTTTTTTTTTTTCAGTCAAGTCCTTCATCTCCAGAGCCAGTGAATCTTCCTGCAGAAGACCTCAGCACAAACTCCCATGGTCCAAAGCCGGCAGAAATTATGCTAGATGATGACAGAGAAGACCTCTTTGCTGGTAATTGCTTTTTTCTGATGTGTCTGTATAACTCTTTTGCTCTTGGACTGAAAGAAATGTGCTTTCCTGGGAAGGAGGGTGTCCTGGTTTCAGCTCTAACAGTTATTTTTCTACTTCCTAGCAGCTGGTGCAGGGTTGTGTTTTGGGTTTAGTCTGAGAACAGTGCTGATAACACACTAATGTTTTAGTTGTTGCTAAGTAATGCTTACCCCAATCAAGGACTTTTCAGTCTCATGCTCTGCCTTGAGGAAGGGCACAAGAACCCAGGATGGAGCAGAGACAGGACGTCTGACCCAAACTAGCCAAAGGGGTATTCCATACCCCAGCACATCATGCTCAGTATATAAACTGGGGGGGAGTTACCCAGCTCAGGTCAGGCTGGGTATCAGTCAGAAGGTGGTGAGCAATTGTATTCTGCATCGCTGCTGTTTCTTGGGGTTTTTTGCCTTTTTAGTTTTAGTTTTCCCTTTTTAGTTTTATATTCTCTCCCCTTGTTATTTCCCTTAGCATTAGTAGTAGTTTTTTTTTTTATACTTTAGTTACTGGGCTGTTCTTATTCTCAATCCATGGGATTTACATTCTTTAGATTCTCATCCCTATCCCACTGGGAGCGGGGGGGAAAGAAGTGGGGGGAGTGAGCAAGCAGCTGAGTGGTGCTGAGATACTGACTGGGCTTAAACCTCAACAGAGGGTTAAAACCTTTTAACAGTTTGACAGTGATGTACTGGGTTCTTTTTTTTTTGGTACTTGGTAATGTTCGCTAAGTTTATGAAATACAAGTTTCTCAGTGGTGTCAAGTGTCAGTGCAGTGTGGCAGTATTAGCTGGTTAGTAACATGTTCTGCTGACAGTAGTAATAGTATTTATGTAATTAACAATATTCAGATCTGTGTGTAAAAAGGATTGAAGTCACATCCATTTTTTTCTACTTAATAATGATACAAAAGCAGTCCCAGTCTTTTTTACAGTTATAAAGAAGGATAATTCATGTCATATTGGAAGTTGGGAGGGTATTTACTTTTTCTTAAGACTCTGTTGTTACAGTGAAAAGGTAATGAACTGGCATATGGGACCAGTCCTATCATTTCACTGTAAGTCTCTGATACTTGACAGTCCTGCATGTTTTGGAGAAAGATGTGTGAAAGTTCTGATAAATAATCAGTGAATAGACAACACATTTCTAATGCTTCATTCATCCATCACTACTTTGGTGGTGTTTCTTGGCTGTCCTAACATGGATAATGGTTGCTGTTGATTAATAGTTGTAGGAACATTAACTATTGAAGAAATGAAGTGTAATATTTGGAGTGTTTTATGTACATCCAAAGATGATTCTGAATGCTTTCTTCTCAATATTAACGTTTTTCCTATTGCTACATACTGAGTCAGTTGGTAGTCTGTTTTGAAAACGGTCTTCATCTCCTCTTCACTGATTCCCTGATGTAGTAGTTTGAAAAGAAACTTGTTAGCCTTTAGTTCTGGCATACTGTATGGATACATGTATACACATGCCCATTACCTTTCTTCTGAGCTTACTAAATATTTGCATGTATATGAACTTATATTTGCTCATGACACTGTTAGAATGTATTGACTAGTTTCCTGATTCCCTGAAAGTGTTTTAAGAGAAAAAAGAGAATAAAAGGTGGAAAGTTAATCTTACTTCTGTTGTATTTATATTACCTGATCTTATGAAGACCAGCAGTGCTTTAGCAGTGAAGCTTACTAGTACTAGTAATTTGGTTATTTAGCTTCAGTATATAAACCCAGCTTTTTATAACCACAGAGCCATCTGGAATGAATATTTTAGGAAAGCCTGTTCTCATTTGGATAATATTAAAAAAAAAAAAAAAAAAAGTAGCTGGAGTAAATATTGAGGGGAACCAGAGAGAAGGAACAAATGTTAGCAGCTAGAGTGATTCAACTGAAATGAATGCTGTGAGGATAGTACGCAGGACTGATTTCTTGAGTTTGAGTTTTGCTATGAAAGACATTTTCTCAAATGCATGCAGCACTGAACTGAAATAATCTGACATACTTCATGTCTAACACAAGTAAGACTGGTCCTTAAAAGGTCAGTTTATATGCAGACTGAGGCTAGTGCAAAGTCTCAACTAAACAGAATATGACATCTTTTGTAGGATACTGTTCGAAGGTGGAAATTTATGCAATACAGTTGTACCCTAGTGATGGACTTCTTTGTTACCACTGTCAGCATATGTGTTCTCAAAGACAATATCGCTATGCACTTACAAGTGTAACTGTTCTTTTCCTTCTTAGGCCTGTTTTGCTAAACAGTGATGTTAATCCATCTGATTAACTTTCTGATACTGATTTGCAATGAATAGAAACAATATGAGAAGGCAGCATAAGATATCTATTTTCTTGCTTCCAGCATGATTGCATAACCCTGGCTCTCTGAGAGCAGGACTTAATTTACAAGGGAGTGCGATTGCGTTTTTTCCTTCAACATGCTGAAATTCCAAAGAAACCTATCTTGGCACAGCTTATAGGATTTCTTAACTGGAGAGAAAGCTGTGGAACATCATTCTCTTCCTAACTTACATTGCTTCTTCATTGAATTATTAAGACACTGTAAAATGTGGGTAAAGAAATTCTATAGGTTTGAAAAGGAGTTACTGTGAAAGGAGGGATTCTGATGCTTTGGGGGCATAAACAATTCTAGTTTTGCAGGCTTATTTGTAAAAAATGTGATAGCATGTGTCTGTAGCTATTATAGTCTTGATAAATCTTTTTCATTATTCAATCTAATAATGCAACCTATTAGAAAAGGAGATGAGGGAGAAAAAATTATATGATTTCCTCTACTGTTTTAATGCAGTGCAGAACCTGGGATTTTTTTAGGCTTTTTTGACTATACTTAAAACCTCTTTGCTACTGTGTTTCTGCAGCAGCCAAAAAACAGTACATGCAGTAAAATGTTTTAAATGCTCATTGCCTTGTCTCTGGCAACTCATAAGTGACTCATTAAAACTGGGTTTCCAAGATGGAAGAAAATGCATTTTCCAGCTGTCATGGAAGACCAGTAAATTTTGCTGCTGTATTAGTATTGTGGTTCTTAGTTCTGTAGAAAAGCAAACTGTCTTGCCAAACCTGCTTAAACACTGTCATCCTTAGAATAAAAGTCAGTGTGTTGATTATTTGGAAAAAAAATAATGTTAGCTTACCTTGTAGAGCTCTAATATGTGGAGACCGTAATGGTCAGTGCTCTAAATCAAGTAGTATTAAGAGTATAGTACTAAGAGTAAGTTCAGGAGCTTTAGGGTGTGTCTTAAAACCTGGCTGTCCATAAACTGTAGGTAAAGAACTAAAGACTCAAGTAGTCTTCCAAAATATTGGCCTGAAGTTCTGTTAATAGCTGCATAAATGTGCCATGGGTGGCCTGTGCAGGACGTAGCTGTCTGTGCCTTCTGCTTTTAGTGCTCATAGATAATGAGCAGGTCTGTGAAGTTGTTCCAGTGCTCTGTCACTTTTTTTGGAAAAATGGCAAATTACAGTTTTTCTTCTGCCCTAGTCTGGTGAAAGATTATTTTTACTGTTCTTTTGTTGTTTGGCTTTTGTGGGGTTTTTTGGTTGGGGTTTTTAATCTCTGGTAAATGTTTGGAACAGGTTATTTTGTGTAGATATCTACCTACTGTGTCCTGTTGGAAAGACAGTGCACTGGGGAGTTGGGGTGATTTTTGGTGTTTTAGTTTTTGTTTTGTTTTTCTTCAGGTCATGATAGGTTTGTCTTAAGCCTTTTTTCAAGGAGTTAATACAGGAAAAGGTGGTGCTAATTTTGTGGACCAGGTAAGACATGTACTTTAAAGCCCAGCTGAACAGCAGAAATTTCTAGCTGTTGCCTGTCAGGCTGTTGCCTATCAGGCTGTTGCCATGTGGTGTGTCTGATCAGAAGACTTTGGTGCAGGTGCTAGTTGTTCAGTTCTAGGTCTCTTCTGCAAGGAACAAATGCATGAAAGCATGTGAACCTACAGCTAGAAGTCAGAAGACAGAAGATTAGTGGCTGACTGTTCTGTTAAAACTATTTCTGCTCCAATTAATATTATCCTTAGTACTCCTAGTGTAACAATAAGGGTCATGGGCTATGACTTACATGTAGTAATTCTTATAGTTCTGTTAGGATATTTGTCTCTGAAATACTGCTATACCAGGAGAAGCCTATTTTAATAACTTGTCCTCTATCTTGCACAACAGTTTCTACTTCAGTTTACTTCCACATTTATGTGATCACCTGAGTAAACTCTTAAAGATAGTTTACCCTCTTAAGTCATGTCAGAATGTTAGAGGTCTGACATTTAGAAGTGCTACCAGTAAAAATGACTTAGCTCAGCTAAAATGAGCTGCTAGTGAGAACTTGCAAACTTGCACTTTTTAAGATGATTGATAAATACTGGTGGTGAAAAAAACAAAAGCATCTTGGTAGTGATCCATAACAGATGTCTGTTTATGGATTATAAAGTAGGTATTTATGTGTAGAAGTCTTACAACATTAAATTGTTGGGTGTGGTTAATATGTGCCTATAACTGCCATAAGTGATGTGAGTGTTGGATCTCAATGTGTTCCTCTTAGAAGCTGGATGGATCCATTGTCTCTCATTGTGCAAGAAGAGCTTATATTTTGGAGAACTTCCCCAGAAAGCAAGACATCTAGATTTCATTTGTCATGCAAATAGTAATACAGAATATTTAGAAACAAAAACAAACCAAAAACAACCATGAGACCACAACCTAAGTTTTCAGGGGAAAACTAGAAAGAATAAATGAAGCAAATATTTCTGAAAGTGCCATGTCTTCTGCTCTGAAGCCTAACAAATTCATCTTGCCATGAAAAACAAACAAGCAAACAAAAAGAGAAAAACCACAGAAAACAGAGAAAAAAGTTCAGTGAAACTTTTCCATCTAGCTATGTCATCTGATTTCTCAAAGTGAAAGGATGTGTGTAAGAGACACAAATGCCAGAGTTCGTCATAACAAATCTTTTTCTTGGAGAATAGATCTTCAGCTTACGTACTGCTCAAAGACTGCTTTTCTGAAGGGAAAAACAAAAGCTAGAAAGTGTAAGAGCCTGTTGTTATTGTGTGAGGCTAATACTTCTTTTTGCTTAAAAATATTTTAATGTTTAAAACAAAAAGTACATCATCCTTGTGTCTGTCCTGCTCTGTTCCATCACCCCCTTCCGCTATCCTTTACATTTCATCCTTCTAGATTTACATAATGTCTGGGATGTATGCTGACTTGAGGGGAGAGGTAGCAGGAGGAAGGGTGGCATAAATTCTCCTCTCTCTTCCTTAAAAAACTGGCTTTCTGCTTTCAAGTAGATACTGTTTTCTCTGTTAAGTTCTTCCAGGAAAATAGAAAAGAAGGGCTAGTAGGCAGCACCTTCAAAAATTTGCTCTTGTCCAACTAACCTGAGGTTGCACAGCTTTAAAAATACCAGTGTGGATGCAGTCTAATGTCACTGGTCTTGCTGTAAGGAAACCTCCTTGACTTTCCAACTGCTTGTTCTTGCTGCTTTTTCTTTTACAGAAATAATGCGCAGCTTAGCAGATAGCTTCAACTATGCTGAACAGTAGCAGGGGGCTAATCCTGTCTGGAGTTCATGTTACGCACAACCAGATCAATTCATGATACTGATGACTGTGTGGATACAAGTCTGAAAAAGAGTGCTGGGATGGAATGTGCTTGTGTTTCATCTGATAGCAGTGTTGGTTTGTTATGTTGAATTCACACACTTTTTCATAAAGTCCTGCTTTTACAGTAGCAAGAATACTTTCTCTGCTGCTGAAAGCGAGAAATCTGTGTGCTTTGAATCATTTCATTACTTGTTTTATAAGCCTGTCTAAAATTTGAAGGTACAGAGAAGTACTTAGTGATGATTAATGGTTTGTTTCCCAAACACACATGCTGGAATATAGCTGGTGATAGAAAAAGGAAGAATTGAAGTGGAATTGCCTTATTTTATATTTTTTAATTACCTTTTTATGTATATAACATACTATGTTGCTATACTATACATAACTTTTTTCCTGATAAATGTTTCCATGAGATAGTCATTTGTATAATACAAAACATATACGTGGAGTGCTGTTAGCCAAATGAGAGACCTACCTCTTTTCCATGTTTAAATGTTGTTCTTTTACCAGTCTAAAAGATTTTATTTTTTTTTTTCCCAGTTGCCTCAGCATGACTTCCCACCTGATCTGAGTTTTTGAATTAAGGTGTTTTTTTTGGTTTAAGATGCAGTATCCTTCCTGTGGCATTTGAGGGCAGGAAGCACCAGTAGGATTCTTCAGAAAAATTTAGCAGTCAGAATAAAGGACTAATAAGAAAATAAATCTTTTCAAAGAAAGCTTTTAGATAATCTTTTGTTCATAATTATTTTCTTTTTTTTTTTTTTTTTTGTTCATAATCTTTTGCCCAGGGATGTTGTGAATGCTCCATCCCTGGCAGTGTTCAAGGCCAGGTTGGACGTAGCCTTGGGTGAGATGGTTTAGTGTGAGGTGACCCTGCCCATGGCAGGGGGGGGTGGAACTAGATGATCTCAAGGTCCTTTCCAATCCTAACTATTCTATGATTCTATGATTCTGTATTAAAAATGGAGAATATGAAAAGGTGCTTGCTTGTAATCTGTAACTATGGAAGTCTGAGAGCGGCAAGACACTGGCACAGCTTGCCCAGAGAAGCTGTGGCTGCCCCATCCCTGTCAGTGTTCAAACCTAGGTTGTACTGGGCTTGGAGCAACCCAGTGTAGTGGAAGGTGTCCCTTCCAACCCAAACCATGCTATGATTCTGTGAATTTGAAATTAGGAAGAGCACTGCCAGCAGGTTGAGGGGAGTGATCATTTCCTTCTGCTCAGCCCCTCATGTGGTGAGGCCAGATCTGGAGTGCCAAGTGCAGGTCTGGACTATCTCTGTCTGCAAGAGAGGCATGGGCAGACCAGAGGGAGTCCAGGGAGGGGCCATGAAGATGATTAAGGACATGAAGTGTATAATATATGAGTAAAGACTGAGATAGCTGTGGCTGTACATCCTGGAGAAGTGCAGGCTATGTGGGGAATCTGGCAATAAATACCTGATGGGAAAGAATGCAGAAGATGGAACCAGACTTCTCAGTGGCACCCACTGACAAGCCAAGAAGCAATGGACACAAACTGAAATACAGATAATACATATGAAAAAAAAGGGTTTGGTTTAGTTGTTTGAGGTTTTGTTTTGTTTTTTGGTGGTGCTGGTTTGTTTTTGTACACTGTAACTATTTCACAAATTTTAAAGTAGATCTCCACTTTTCTTAGTAAGGATTAAGTTGCATTCATTGCATGTGCCAGGCTTTAAAAAGTTTGGATGAAAGATAGTGTATTTTCTTTTGAAAATTAAGTGGTTCATATAGGCAGAAGTTGCACAGGTCTTTTCCAAATTGCATGGTAAACTTTTGGTAACCCTGTAACTTGGAGAGGATCTGTTTTAGTGCGCTTTTACCTGCTTGGTAAAATACTAGCCCCAGGAAGTCTCGTTTGTTAACAAAACTTGAGATCTGTTGGAAAGTCAATTTTGGTATCATTCTGTGGTCAGTGTTATCTTTTAAGGAACTACAATTCTTGAAAATGCATATTTGGCAAGAACCACAGCATTAGTTATTTAAACTAGAACAGGAACTTCTGTGTATCCAGGAAGTGCGTAGTTTGGCAGTGGTCAAATCCAGTTAGCGGAGGAAAGCACACAGGATTTGTAGAGCAGAGATTTACGTCCTGTTTAAAGATAGATGAACTACTACAGTCTGAGAAAAGTATTCAGTTTATAGTGAACTGTTTTAAGCCCCCAAGAGACTGAAGATAGACTAAAGATAGTCTTACTAGTCAGAATGTCTCGTCTGCTAGTATTTCTATTTTACAGCTTGTGAGGCAGGGGTGTATTGCAGTTGTGTAACTTCATTTAACACATGGCTTGGTGTACTCAGTTATCAGCCTATGTGGCTAAATCAGCTGTTGTTCAAAGTGTGAAAACTGAAATTGGTGCAGGTACTGAAAAAGAGCTGCTCGTGTGGTAAATAAATAAATAAATCATTAGTTTCTGAAATATCTCATGCAAAAATAAATTACTTGGCACTTGTGACTTCTCTAAGAGACTGTTTACCTAACAATATAGTTAAAACAAATTTTTTTTTTTTTTAAAGGCAACATATGTTACAAGATCATTGCAGATGATCTTATTAAACTTGTATATCGATTTTGTGTGTGTGTGTTTGGAATTTTTGTGATGCATATCTGTCTCTATTGCAGGAAACCTTTGCTAACTTAAAATCTTTTTCTAGAAGCAACAGAAGAAGTTTCGTTGGACAGTCCAGAGAGGGATCCAATACTTTCACCAAAATCTACTCCTGCAATCACTCCTGTAACACCTGCTACATTAGTAGCTCCCAGAATGGAGTCAAAAAGTGTACCAGCCCCTGTGATTTTTGATAGATCCAGAGAAGAGGTACGTGGTAAACTTCTAAATTTTGAAAATGTCTGGTTGGTTTTTTTTGAGTTTTTCTTTTTTTAAAATCATAGTTCCTAAATGTTGACTCATGGGATCATCCTTTCTTAAGAAGTAGGTAAAAGAAAACTCATTCTGTTTATTTTGCATATAAAGCTTAGTGTGAATTTGACTCATGACAATAACTTAAGATAGAATCATAGAATAGTTAAGGTTGGAAAGGACCTTAAGATCATCTAGTTCCAACCCCCCTACCATGAGCAGGGACATCTCCCACTAAACCATGCCACCCAAGGCTCTATCCAACCTAGCCTTGAACACGGCCAGGGACGGAGCATTCACAACGTCCCTGGGCAACCCATTCCAGTGCCTCACCACCCTAACAGTAAAGAATTTCTTCCTTATATCCAATCTAAACTTCCCCTGTTTAAGTTTGAACCCAATACCCCTTGTCCTATCACTATAGTTCTTAATAATTAGTCCATCCCTATAGCCTGCCTTCAGGTACTGGAAGGCTGCTGTGAGGTCTCCATGCAGCTGAACAGGCCCAACTTTTTCAGCCTATCTTCACACAGGAGGTGCTCCAGTCCCCTGATCATCCTCATGACCCTCCTCTGGATTTGTTCCAAGAGTTTCATATCCTTTCTATGTTGAGGACACCAGAACTGTGCACAGTACTCCAAGTGAGGTCTCACAAGTGCAGATTAGAGGGGCAGGATCACCTCTTTCAACCTGCTGTTCATGCTTCTTTTGATGCATCCCAGGATATGGTTGGCTTTCTGGGCTGCGAGCGTACAGTGAAGCCGGCTCATGTTCATTTTCTCATCCACCAACACCCCCAAGTCCTTCTCTGCAGGGCTGCTCTGAATCTCTTCTCTGCCCATCCTGTAGCTGTGCCTGGGATTGCTCAGACCTAGGTATAGGACCTTGCACTTGGCATCGTTAATCTTCATGAGGCTGGCACTGGCCCACTTCACAAGCGTGTCAAGGTCCCTCTGGATGGCATCCCTTCCCTCTAGCATTTTTATCAAACTCACATTATATGAAAAACTCTGAAATTCTGCATTGTTAGATCTCAGGCAAGTATCAGAAAATTTTCTGTTACTTTTCTCTTCCCAAGCTCTTCTGCTACAGAAAACCTTAAATAAAAAGGTATTTCTGTCTTTTTATTAGAGGCATATAGAAACATCACAAATGAGTGATTCTTTTGAAGTGTGGTGTCTCCTGGCACTGATACAGTGAACATACTCCTAAGATGAATATTTACTAAAATATTGAGGCCAACAAGTCCTGAGAAAAGGCTGCCATACTAAAAGCTTTTACAGGAAGGCTTCAGTCTTAGAATCACAGAATCATTTAGGTTGGAAAAGACCTTTAAGATAATAAAGTCGAACGATAAACCTAGCACTGCCAAGTCCACCGCATGAACTCTGTTGCAGTGATAAACCGTGTTAGAAATTCTATTCATTCAATGTTTGGTGGTGAGTCTGGAAGGGATTTTTAATTGAACAAACATACTGACTTTTCCTCCTCTTTCCTCTATACCCTTATCCTTGTAATCATATATAACATGGAAGCATATAACCTTGTTAAATATGGCGTATCTTTTTCCTAGATTGAAGAGGAAGCAAATGGAGATTTGTTTGATATAGAAATCAATGTATCTGACCCTGAGAAAGTTGGTAAGTTCCTCGAGCCTAGTAAGTCAGATAGTAGACTGTCTTATCCCTTGAAGACTATTCTGAGATTTTAGTGTGATTTCTCATTCAGTTATCTTTTGGCAGTTATTAATAGCAAAAAGGAAAGCTATTTTTTGTGTATTTCAGAACAAAGTGTATGGAGGGATTAAAAGAATTTGCCCTGTGATAAGAATCTTAATTTTCTTACAGGAGATGGCATGAATGCTTATATGGCTTACAGAGTAACTACAAAGGTAACTAGTGCAACAAATAGTTGCAGATAACTTTGTATCGTAGCTGAGTGGATGGATCAGTAATTCACAACAAATTTATTTTTATTTTTTTAAGACATCACTTTCCATGTTCCACAAAAATGAATTCTCTGTTAAAAGAAGATTCAGTGATTTTCTTGGCTTGCACAGCAAATTAGCAACAAAGTACATGCATATTGGTTACATTGTGCCTCCAGCTCCAGAAAAAAGTATTGTAGGTAAGTATAATTCCTGTAAGGTTGAATTTAAGCATGACATTTAAGTACTGTAATAAAAAGTAAGTATTTTAACACTTATGAGGCTTGTAAAATAAATAATTTTTCTGGACAAATATTACTTGTTGCTTATCAGGTGGTCTGAACCTCATACCACCTCGTTCTTTATCAAATGCTTTGTTCTCTATTTTAGAAAAGTTCAGGTTAAACTGGAAAGATAAGTACTTGTCTCTTCCTAACTCAGACCAGCATTGATAATAAGGAAGACATTTGTCTGAACACGTGGCCTTGTGTTTGTTATCTATCATTCCTTCTTCACTATTGCCCTTCAAGAGCTGATTAGTGTATCAAAACAAAGATGTTAAATGAGAGTTTATTTTTAACTTGTGCTGTTGTCAGTTGCCTGCAATATACAGTGTCATACATACTCCACTTCTAATACTGTTTCTTTTACTCTAATACTGTCTGTTTCTTTTGACCACTGTGAACGCTAAAATCTCTACTTAATTCTTCTTAATTCAGAAGACACTTTGAGTAATGCTAGCCTATGTGAATGCCTTGAAGAATCAGATCTGAACAAAGAAGCGTGTGTGATCCATTGAAGTAACTTCAGTTTTATGCTCTAAGTAGCAGAGGTTCTTTCATAATAACTAAATCCTTAAAACTCTAAAACCTATTGAAGTCTTTTGGCTGTATCATATAAATAAGTGATTGGACTCTAGAACAATGATACTTGGGGAATGGCAGGACTTGGGGTTGGTTGGTTTTTTTTCTGTAATAATTTTGAATGTGAAGCTAATGAGAGCTGCGGCTTTTCACATAAGTAGGAATAGGCAAACTGAGTAGATGCAGGCAGCAGAAAGTGTGGAAAAATCAAGCTTTTAGTTCTGTGGAAAAGCATAGCATTTTTCAGTGAGACTGAAAATTTGGTCTGAATTTTTGGTAGTTCTTGAAACTAATGTATGAGTTTGTAAGAAAAATTTTTTTCATTTAACAAAAATTAGCATAATTACAAATGCTAACAGGGCTTATAAAGATGGAATAAGGTTTCTAGTGCCTGTTGGATGATACAACATTCAACTCATGTATGAAAGTGTGCAGTTACATGGAAAGGTAGTACTTGCATCACAAATTCATCTGAAGACAAAGCTTGGACTGGATTTGAGGTACCACTTGAACAAAGCCAGCATAAATATTTGACACACCTGGAAGTGTGTAAAATGGTGGGAATTACTGCAGTCTAAGCAAGCACTGGCTGTCACTTCAGATTCTTGTATAGAGACTTTGTTAAGCTACAGATAAGTTGGAAAAACACATAGACTCTGTAGGACATTTTCCAAAGAGCATGAAACTCCTGCTTTAAACTTAAACTTCAGTGCACAGGTAGTAGTAAGTTCTGTACAAAAATATGTAGTCTATGTATGCAAGGTGAGATTCTAGGGCGATTTAAAATGAGACATCTTAAACCAGAGAGGTGACAAAACACCTGAAAGTAAGACGATGTGTTTAAATCGTGTGTTCATTTTTGAAGTCTTGATAGGAACAGCATACATTTGGTGCTATGCAATGTATTGTACAGAAGTTCTTAGTCTATTTACTCTGTTATACTGTTGCTAACATGTGGAGTTTTAAGCTCTAGTTGTATTTTGGTGGCAGGTTTGTGGGGATGGCATTTCAGACCTTAGCCACAGATTCAAGTTGTCAGTTATGGACTGTGGAATAGCAGGATAAAACTGAGTCAGTGGTGAGATGGAGTACCCTGCTCTTGCAGGGGGGTTGGACTAGATGATCTTTTTAGGTCCCTTCCAACCCTTGGGATTCTGTGATTCTGTGAGTTGGACATTCATCCAAGCTGCCTCACTGCTTTATGTATGTTGGGAAATTATGTTTCCTGGATTTAGAAAATAATCTATGAAGTCACAGATCCTTTCCAGTGAGGAATTAAAGAGTGCTTTGGCAACAGTAACTGCTTTTACACTTGCATTTAAATAGACTTACATTAGCAGAGAAATAAACTTGGCATGGTACCTGGAAATAACTGTCAATATCACAAGGCAGGAATTAATCACATTGGACAATTGTTATTACATATTATTTTTTTTCCTTGTTAGCAAATTTAAAGGATCTTTTGTATTTAACTGTGGCATTTAGTGCTTCCTGCAGTGAAATATTAATGAATAATATGTAATGCAAAAATATGAGGCATGTGAATTGCCTCACCTCAATATTTTAATCCTTGATACTTAATTTTACAGATAAATTTGAAGACTTACATTACAGCGTGTAGTATACTTATAAAAAGTGCCAATCAGACTTATATTCATGATGTTACAGAGAAGAGGAAAAGTAAGGCTTCAGTGACAGGTTAAGTAATGCCTTCTTGTTCCCATAAGGATGATGTTTGTCCCCTTGGTGGGTTACTATGTGAAACTTCTAAAGCCAGAGGGGACATCGGGAGAGGAACAACTTTGGGAAGTGTTGACCTGGCAGGTCACAGAGCACATATTCAGAATCTCAGACTTGGAACTTTTAGCTGGAGAAGTACAGAACTAACAGAGCAGGTCTACTCTGCTCTTGTGAGAACTCACTTGGAGTATTGTGTACAGTTCTGGTGTCCTCAGCATAAAAAGGACATGGAACTGTTGGAACAAGTCCAGAGGAGGGCCACGAGGATGATCAGGGGACTGGAGCACCTCCTGTGTGAAGATAGGCTGAGAAAGTTGGGGCTGTTCAGCCTGGAGAAGAGAAGGCTGCGTGGAGACCTCATAGCAGCCTTCCAGTATCTCAAGGAGGGCTATAGGGATGCTGGGGATAGACTATTCATTATGGCCTGTAGTTATAGGACAAGGGGTAATGGGTTCAAACTTAAACAAGGGAAGTTTAGATTGGATATAAGGAAGAAATTCTTTACTGTAAGGGTGGTGAGGCACTGGAATGGGTTGCCCAGGGAAGTTGTGAATGCTCCATCCTTGGCGGTGTTCAAGGCCAGGTTGGACAGAGCCTTGGGTGAGATGGTTTAGTGTGAGGTGTCCCTGCCCATGGCAGGGGGGTTGGAACTAGATGATCTTAAGGTCCTTTCCAACTCTAAGTAATCTATGATTCTATTAGTCTATGTTTGGACTGTATCATAATATACCTTGCTTGTGTTTTATGAAATAAGAGTAATTACAAATGTGCAGTGTTTCATGGTGGTTTTGATAGGGCTCAGGTACCTAAACTCTTTGGGGTTTAGGTCTTTAGCAAGACAAATGCTGACCTCAGTCTGATAGTTTTTGAGTTCTTGTGTTGCTGAGGTTGAATGTATTTTCTATACCACAGTACCTCAATAACTCTGGCCCCCTGTCATAGTTTTTTTGGCCACTCTTGACTTGGACAGAGGAAGTGATGTAAGGCTGCATGTATTTTATTCTACTAATTTTATTCTCCATTCAGTTCATAGTTGTTCTGTGCTTCAGAATTTTCAGAGCTGGTTAGTTAGCCTTAGTTGACTAAAAATTTCAAGTTTTAGAAATTAAAGAATAATAGAATGAAAATCTTTGGTAATAAACTTAATAGGCTTATAACATGAGCTTTATTTTACTATTCTGGTTTCTCTGGGTAACTTTTCTTCTTCTGAACATGAGTGACCGGTAAGACTGAGATCTTCACTTAGATTGTCTTCATAAATGCAAATTAAACTAGTTTTGTGTAAGTTTTAGTCCCAATTAATGTATTACAGGTAATTGCATATTTCACAGATCTGATTCCACAAAGCCATGCAGCATTGCAGCGTTGATGTTTTTTCTGTTGCCGTATAGTGTTTTTCATTGCAATTTGACTTAAATACTTAAACTTGGGTGAGCTTTGTCTTCTAATCACATCAGTTATGTTAATGATTGATTTATGATAAAATCAATATGATGCTATTTTCTTCAAAGGCATGACCAAGGTTAAAGTAGGCAAGGAAGATTCTTCATCTACTGAGTTTGTAGAGAAAAGAAGAGCAGCCCTAGAAAGGTAATGTATGTGTCTAAAACTTGTTTAGCCTCAGAATGACTTGTAATATACTATGTGGGCTCTGTAATTGGGGTCTCGGCCATCTTAGGTTGGTTCTGGAGGCTGTATGCAGCTGCCAATTTTTTGTGTAGAAACGGAATTCCAATTAGTAATGGGAAAAGCGGCCTCATTCATAGAGAGGATTATAGTTAACTCTTTTCAAACCGGTTAGTGCTTAAAATTAAGATTGTAGAGATTCAGTAGGTAAAACTTTATCACTTTAGCTTAGGCATTTTAGGTTTAAGGTATCAAGGTATATGAGCAGTGTATCTGTTGCATGGAAAATCAACTCTTGGGCAGTGAGACAGGTGAAAGAGACCTTCAGTCACTTGAAAGTAAAATGGCCTTCTGACAAACAGTACATGGATGAGACTTGTTGAATTTTGGCATAAGAGATACTTGACGTCTTTCACTCAGCACTGGTATACCACCAACATTGTTCAAGGAACTTTGCTGTGGAAGGGTATTGTTGCTGATCCACGGCATCATTTTGCCCTATGGGCATGACTAGTGAAGCCTTCAGAAAGTAACTGTTAAAACTCACATAAATTATACCAAAATTGAAGCTGTATATTTTATAGTATGCTGTATATAGATTATTGTAATGCAGTCACCTCATATGAGACCAACAGACCTTGTAACAGTAAAGTCAAAGGTTTTATGTTGTATATTGAAAGACCTAACAGATAATGTGTGAAGTTCTTGAAGTTCTGGAGTTCCAGAGCCAATCTTAAACAAAAAATATGTGTAAATATGGTTTAAAGAATCACCAGAGAGGGGAAGGAATGAAGGGGCATGGGGACTGAGCTATCATTTGACCCTTTAGAGATGACATTTTTAAGAGTATTCAAGCCCCATTAGATAATGAGGGAGGTTGTGCGCTGTATTGTACCTGTTCTTTAGATGAACACTTTTCAGTGCTGTCAGGCTCATTAACTCTATTTTGTTATCTAATACTTTAATTTTTAAAATCATAGGTACCTACAGCGAACAGTAAAACACCCAACCTTGTTGCAGGATCCAGACTTAAGACAGTTCTTGGAAAGCTCTGAGGTATCTAAGTTCTCTTAAGTTTCCCTGTTTGTTTCTAGATATGGTAACATACAAAGCTATATGTTCTCTTTGTATTGAGACCTAATTCCCTAAATTTGCATGCAGTCAAATTGGGCTGTAGCCTTCATGGGACAGAATGGCAGAGGCTACTTAGGGAATGGTGTGCCTCTGCCTGTGAGAAAAGCTGGAGTGGTAGTGTCCAAAGGCTATTTGCTATTGCTGTCCGCATGCGAGTTGGTCCGTTCAGTTCTGACTGAAGCTCGTTATACATGGTGAAAATCCATAATTGATGTTACTGATTGTTGCATAAGATCAAGAATTAAACTGGCTTGGAAGCAGGTCTTTTGCCTCGAGGAGTCCAACTTGAGGTGTGTTGGCATGATAATGTGAAAATGCTAGCAATGCTGCTGGCCAGGCTAGATGTTTTGTGAATAGAGAACTCCAGTCACTCATGCTATCAGTCTGGCACCTTTCACAATATTTAGTATATTGTTAAAGGTACATAATACCTCTTTATAAATGTGCATAGTGGATTCACTGTAATACTGAACTGTCTTTGGCCAATGTCAATATCTTAGTTATACTAATAAGTCACAAAGACTTCACTACTGACAAAAGCATCAATAGCTAACTTATGGTGGATTTGTCAATGCTGCTGACAGACAAAACATCTCATTGAAGGGTAAATGGTCTGACATAGGGGCCACCTTGTACGGCATATTTAAACTAGCCTGAATAATCATATCAATTAAATTTGTTATCCCTGAGGATTTCTAAGTACATAAGCAAATACTCAGTTCTCTTAATATGCATGAGGTGGGTTTTGAAATCTGGCCTGTACTGAAAAGTGGAAAGACATGAACATTTTATAATCAGCACACAGTGCAAGTCTTGCATTACAATTAAATGATTTACAGAGATTTTTTTTAATCTAATTTGTTGTAAATCTAAGCTTTTCTGTTTCTGTATTGGCAGTTTGTTTTCAGTAGTATATAGGTGGTTAGTTTAGGACCTTTGGCTAGTTGATAACTTTGAACGAGTGGGTTATTTGTTCCATTTAAATGTAAAGATGTAGAAGTAAATAGTCTGTATTTTTAACTTTTCCTCTTGAGAATGTAAAAGTAGTAAATCTGAGAAATTAGATTCCACTATATTGTAACACATAGGAGTAAAGAAAACACTATATCCTTTTCTTTCCCCCTTGTGCCCAGTTAAACCTCCATCCTTTTAACCAGTCTGTTTGCCCTTATTTGTCATTCAATTCCAGCTGCCGAGAGCAGTTAACACCCAGGCTCTGAGTGGAGCAGGAATATTGAGGATGGTGAACAAGGCTGCCGACGCTGTCAACAAAATGACAATCAAGATGAATGAATCGGATGCAGTAAGAGCTGATTTTTCGGCTTGAATAATGAGATGAATTAATGAGCTTCAACAATTGCATTTTAAAGCTGTAGAAGTAGAAAATGGGTTATTAATTTGCTTATTGGCTTGAATTCTTAGCTTTATCAGTTGACCACCCTGGCAGTGCCTGGATAATTTGGTTCTTTAAAACCAGAAATGTTGTTGTAATCTAATTTGTAATGCTTGACTCTTTCATCTTTTGCCAGTGGTTTGAAGAAAAACAGCAGCAATTTGAGAATCTGGATCAGCAACTTAGGAAACTTCATGCCAGTGTGGAAGCATTAGTCTGCCACAGAAAAGGTAACTATATTTTTATGTGGCTGCATGAACTTTAGGAAATGGTGATGAAATGAGAACTTAGTGTGTCAGAGCTCTTAAAATATCCATATAGCTATTAATTACTTAATGCAAAAATCTAATTGCACGTTTTATTCAGACTGCTCTGGCATTTTTTGTATACCTGTTTTTAATCTTAACTTTAGCCAGAATATCTATAATTCCTGAAGTTACTATATTGATTTAGCATAAGTATTTTTCTTGCAAAGATTCAATATTGTATCAAGTAAGTGACGCTACCACAACAGACATCTCTAAATGTATCTTTAGATCTCATGGCAAGGGTCATTTAATTCTGAATACAAAGTGGCTGCATAAATCCATTTAAACATCTTTTGGTTCAGTATTGCACTGTTAACTGAGTTTAAACTCTTAAACATGAATTTACTATTGTTAGATCAGCTCCTGTTAAGGTAAACTTTTCTGGAAAGCTAAGTAGTCTGAGTAGTCTGAGAATACCAGCTTTTGGTTTACCTACTTTAGAAAGAAGTAAAGCCTGTAAGTTTACATTTTAATCACCTGTGCTGCTGTTTTGTCAAAGATTGATTTCCATCAGATGATTTAAAACACCCAAAACATAAAAGCTTTGATTTGTAGTTCAAGGAAGACCATAAGTGTGCCTTCTGACACTACCATATTATCTTAAAATATGGGATCACCTTTCAGCTCTGCACTTTTGAAAGTGCTGAAGCTGTCCTATGTTGCTTTCTCATGACTCTATCAGGTATTGCTCTCAAAAAAAAAATCTGTTGGCCAGAGGTCCTCAAGACTAAGGAGTGTTTTTAAGAATTAATAGACTGTGGAAGTCTTTGTTTACTATTGATTTGACACCTGCTCGTACACTTGAAGGAGTTTTTGGTTTGGTTTGGTTTTAGGGAGTTGTGTTTAAATTGTAGGTGTTTTAAATATCTGAAGGCATTTTGCTTCTATAAACTTTTCTGCTGTTCTGATGTTTCTGTAGAGGCAACATAGTTGCAAACATACCTGCATTTTTAATCCTGAAGTAATTTGGATTAAACATTTGTTCAAAGGTCCTTCCCTTCATAGGACTTAACTTAGTACAGGATGACTTACATGGGATTTGATGAGACAATTGCCAAGCTCAAAACTTTGCCTTCATGGATGTCAGCCTTGCTGATATGAGTTTAATTATTTGTTTTTATTTTAAGGCATGTCAGAATGTGGCAGCACATTACAGTATGCACAGCTAAAGGTATTTCAGTCAATAGAACAGTCCAACAGAAATAAATTCCACTCACAGGCATAGTGGTTTTGTGGAATGGTTGGGTTTTTTTTTTCGACTCAGCTGCACGGAACAACTATTCCACAGACCTGTTAAAATTGTTCTGAATTTGCTCTGTAGGTGACTTGGCTTTTGTTTTGTGGGCTTGAATTTCCTCTGAACTGGGCATTTGGAAAATAAGTGAAGTAACAGGTTTTTTCTGTTTATTTTGCTAGACAGAATAGGCATGACATTTACAGGCTCAGCAAAACATTTTCTAATGAAGAGAGGTTTTGTGCAGTAGTTTTTATCCAGTTTCACTGAGATCTTGTATATTTTATCATGAGCTTTAGGAAATACAGCTTGTATTTTCAGCTGGTGAAGTTAGGGTTGACATAAGGCAGAGGTCTCTGCTTCTCTGATCTATGCTGCAGAGTAATATAACAAACTAACTACATTGTACTGAACATTACTTATGTATTTCAGAGCTTTCAGCCAACACAGCTGCTTTTGCTAAAAGTGCTGCCATGTTAGGTAACTCTGAGGACCACACTGCTCTATCTAGAGCTTTGTCTCAGCTTGCAGAGGTTGAGGAGAAGATAGATCAATTGCATCAAGAACAAGCTTTTGCTGATTTCTATGTCTTCTCTGAACTGCTTGGTGATTACATTCGTCTCATTGCTGCAGTAAAAGTGAGTACTACTAGGAAAAATACCAGTTTTCATGGTTAAAGTCACATTCCTCAATTGCAGATTTAGGGTAAAATATATAGGGTAGATTGGGTAAATCTTTAGATTTAGGGTAAATGAATGTGTGTGTTTTTCACACACTATAACACAGTTAGGACTAAGCTTTTGCATTAAGTCTAGCTGAGTAAAATGAATGCATCCATGATCAGTTATTCCAATGATAAAAATGAATGTGATGAAAAATGGGAATGTATTAATAAGATCCTGACAAAATGTAAATGGTGAGCACCATCTACTTTGGGTAATATTAGTTATTCACAGTATTTGAGGACACCATACATTACTGTGTCTAAGCATACTATACTTGTTCTTTCAGGTTACTTATTTTTAAGTATGTTTATTATGAGAACATAATTTGTCTGTATTGGCTAGATAAATAATTTCTGTAAATAAGAAGTAGGTACAATTTGTATCATCTCGTTAAAGTAAATAATCTATTTTAGTGTAAGTCATGCTGCACAGCGTTATTAGGTTTTGATATGGGAAGGGGCGTCTATGAATTTTAACCAGGAGTATCCTTAAACTTGCCGGGTTGTCAAAGTATACTACCTTAGTCCATTGCTAGCAAAAATGTATTGTTGAATATACATGTAATCCATATGTATGAACAGTTTGCTAGAATCTGCACTTAGAGTGTATTTGCATAATAGAGCACTTTGTAGTGGTTGTTTTGGTAGTGTCTTGATGGAATGAAGCATATGAAATGGTTTGGAACACTAAGGTGTCTGCTCTGAAAAGGCTTCTGCATACCCTGCTATTTGTGGAAGGTACTGAGCTGTATTAGCATGGTGTCAAATGAAATGCAAGAAGATGCGTTGTAGATACGTTGAGATTTCAAGAGTACTCATTCCAAAATTACCTTTTCCTGCTAGAAATTTAGATAGCTCTAACAATTCCAGTTGTTTAGTAAATTTGTCTGTCCTTACAGGGTGTGTTTGATCATCGAATGAAATGCTGGCAGAAGTGGCAAGATGCTCAGGTCACTTTACAAAAAAAACGTGAAGCTGAAGCAAAGCTCCAGCTTGCCAACAAACCTGATAAATTGCAGCAAGCTAAAGATGAAATAAAGGAGGTAATGTTGCCAAGCATTATTTTGGAGGTCAGACTTTCTGCATTAACTCATTCATTCCGCACTGGTGCACTATTTATGCCTCTTTTTTGTTTGGTTGGTTTTTGTTGTGGTGGATTTTGTTTTGTTTTTTTTTTAGTATCACTTACTCATTTGCTGTTTTTCGGATTTACCAAAATTGTTAAAAGGTATTTATTTAAAATACTAAATGTGTGCAGTTGTTATTCATTGTAAGATCTGTAAGGCAGTTAATACTGTCCCTACAGAGTCTGGGAGATGGGAGGGAGGAAACATGGACAAGTTAATGCCTTTACCTGTTAACAGATTGCTTGGGTAGAGCAGAGGGGCACCTTTTGGCTTCTGAAGATAAAATCCAGTTAAGACAACTAATTGAGAACTGTTCCCATGTTTTGCTTAATTACACAGCATATCTATCCATATATATATATATATATGTATATATGGTGCAATTTCAGTAAAAATAAATCTGACATTGAAATGTCATAATTTATACACTTTTTCTATCATGCTTCACTAAGGAAATTGAAGAGGTAGGACAACTTAATTATTTAACATCAATGCATTCTGAATGTGCACCAGTATTCTTCCTCAAATAATGGGAGAACATTATTGCAAATTTCAAGCTCTCTTATGAAGTTCATTTGTTTGGCTTCATCATTTGTCACAAGCGCCATGCTGCTTTGTTCTTTCTGCCCTTGAATTTATTTTGCGTGTGGTATTGAAGTCACTCATTAACTTGGCTTTTTCTTTTTTTTTTTTTACTGGGAAAACAGTATCACTCCTGTGACCACATTTTTGTTGGTTGCCTCTCTTGGTGTCACCCATCCTTCCATTATACAAGTGAGCTGGAACTCCTCATCAAAAATACTTCCTGAGTATTGGAAGTAGAGAGAAATGCTCAGTGACCATTTCTCAGTCCCAATATTGAAAGAGTTAATGATGTTGTTCCTGAAGGATTTATTTCTCCTGCTTTATTAGATGATTATAGAAGGTTGTTAGTAAACCCACAATTTGAATATGCTGACTGAAGGCTATTGCTTCCATTGAAATATATTCAGAGTTGCTGAATTCTGCAGTAGTAGTTCTTCTGGCAGAGAAATTGTGAAGTGGAAGCCTATACAGAGCTTGAACTTCATACATGACTGCCTTTTGAAGATAAAAGGCCAAAGAACAGTCCTAAGAATACCTCATTGAATAAGGAGAAATTTCTGCTTGTCAAAAACTGTAAGATGGCAGACTGCTATTCAGTGATAATTTTTATAAGACCTGACATTTGGATTTGATGAAACTGGGATTTTGGAGGCCTGCAGAGCCTTTGACTGAAGTCTCAGGCACTTCTGGTTGCTGTGGTAGGAAGGCACAGGCAGTCCTAATCTATCTCTTCCTTGACTGAATTTTGTATTGTTTCAGTTAATTAGTAACTGTAAAGGCTGTTCTTTTATAGAGGACATCCTATTATGACTTATTGCATAGCTTCATAATGTATGTCTGAAAAGGCAAAAAAGGTATTCTGAATAAATATAAACTAAAAACACAAACACATAGATACTTATTGGAACATAGATGTTCATTTCATATCACAATAGTAAATTGACACTGCACCATAAAATGTTTTTGTGAATAAATAATACCACTGGATTGCTAACAGGAACATGCTATATTTAAGTATGTTGCTTCCCTGTTGTCTTTCTCTGAGGAAGTTTAGTGTTACTGGATATATTGGCTCCCATGATTCAGCAAATATGTTGAGATGAGCAGATGCAGTTTCATTTTAAAGATGTTAGGCTACATGCACTGGAAGTGTGAGACCCGTAAGTTTGAGGGTTTTTTTCAGTGTATCTGTACAGCTAGCTTAAATTTAACAATGTAACAAATGTGTAAAAGTCATTATAAAGTGATGCAAAAGATGAGCTCTTGCTGTGTTAACTGGATATCTTTTCCCATAAACTAAGGAGAAATGTAATCCAGTGTCATGTATTGTTACATGAATGCCACACTCCCAACTCCTGCTTTCTTGGTTAGTGGAAACTGTTTTCATAAAAAGCATGTGCTTAGGCTTGCTTAAGCAACATGTATTTTGACTGAAAAACTAATAAACATATCCTCAATATCTTATCTGCAACAGAAATATGTTAATTATATACTTGACTATAGGCTGAGATGAAGAGTTAATCACCTTTTCTGGGACTGGGAAAATACAGGGAACTAACTTTTGCGACTCTTTCATACTTGATTAGACAGGTAGCCCCAGAAAGCTTACAGGCTTAGATTCCATTTATAGTAGTGTTTGAAATAGTAAGTAAAGCTTTAGAGATCCCTTTTGGTTTCTATGGAATCTTTAAAAAAATATTATGTGTTCCTTAATTGCAATAGTAAGGTATTTTTATGTTTCATCTACAAATAGCATTACCTTAGAGATACCATTGTTTTAACTGATCTGATGACATCCTATTACACAACTTATCACAGAATGGCTGGAAAGGATTTTAAGACCGTCTAGTTCCAACCCCCTGCCACAGGCAGGGACACCTTCCACTAGACCAGGCTGCTCAAAGCCACATCCAACCTAGCCTTGAACACTGCAAAGGATGAGGCAGCCATATCTTTCTCTGGGCAACCTGTTCCACTGCTTCACCACTCTTGCAATAAAGAATTTCTTCCTTATCTAACCTAAATCTCCCCTGTTCAAGCTTGAAAGTATTACTTTGAAACTGTCTTTGTAAGACCTTCCCTTAAGAACACCAAAAAATCCTAACAGGTCCTTCTCAGCTCTTGAGTGGCTATCACTGATACACTAAAAAAAGTTCATGTGTGTGTGTATACACACACACTGACAGACTGAATGGACAACACAAAGTCTTATCTCTGCATGTCTTTTGTTTCCTTTGCCAGTGGGAGACAAAAGTTCAGCAAGGGGAAAAAGATTTTGAGCAGATCTCCAAAACCATTCGCAAGGAAGTGGGAAGATTCGAGGCATGTATAATTTTGTCCAAGTAAATGACAGCTTTAATGTAGATAATATTGACATTCCAAGTAAAATTTGTTAAGAGGTTAATATGCCATAATTTATTTATTAACAGAAGGAACGAGTGAAAGACTTTAAAACTGTTATTATCGAGTACTTAGAGTCATTAGTGCAAACACAGCAGCAGGTAAGATAAAATTTAAATTTTGTACAACATAATATTCAATACTTTCTGTATTAGGTTAGTTAAAAAAAAAGGGCTTTAGGTATAGCCATTTCTTAAACATAAAGAGAACTACTTCTAGTCTGTACTGTATTGCAGAGTAACATAGTGATTGCAGTTTCCTGGCTATTCCTATGCACCCTTGTGCAGCTGTAATTGAGGAAAGCAAGGGAGAAGCTCCCTTAGGGATATGAGCATTAAAGGGTCTTGTCTTCTGAAACTGAAGTAATACTTTCTTTAGATTGGAGTAAATTGTAATGTGTGTGCTTAGAGGCTTGTATACTTAAATGTTTATTGTTCTTTTAAAAAAGTATAAAATCTGACTGAATATTGTAAAGCAGTAAAATAGATTCCACTGACTACCTGTAGAGTGTCTGGAGTTTTTCCTTTGTTTATTCCAAGAATATAACCCTTCAGTTTTGTTTCATGAATTTTTTCTTAAAAAAGTTACCCTTAAAGGTAAGAATAGCAAACTGACCTTATAAACAAATTCTGTATAATTGTATTCTCTAGCATTTTGTTCAGTGTGTGGTAACAACTGTGTTCCTATTAGGAGATTTGTGTATTTATTACTTGTATTTTTTCTTGCTTTATATAATAACATGGATGGATAATGTGAAGCACCTATGTTTTTATTTTGTCCAGTGGACACAAGTTTACCACAAGAGGAGGAAGGTATATGTGTTTTCTAACATTCACTACTTAATAAGGAGTTTTTTTCCCTTCTCTTCAAGCTAATAAAATACTGGGAGGCATTCCTACCTGAAGCCAAAGCCATCGCCTGAAAGAAGAGTATTCCAAATGACAAGACACTCTGGATGCTTGTCCTGGATAAAACTAAGTTCCACAATGAAATCACTTTAAATCATCCAAATAAACCACACTATATTTTAGAAATTAACATGTGGCTTTTTTTATATACTACAGCATTTTATTAACAAGCTGCATGTCCTGACCCTCTCTGAAGTGGACTGTGGCATGATGTTCTGCAATACATTGCTGAATTGAACACTATTGTGTCTTAATACTTGCACTGAAATGTGCACTGCAAGGCCGGAAAGCTGATATTTTTGTTCTTTACAATACAATGTTCTGTAGTATGTTTACTTGATCTTTATGAAACAAATTTAACTGCATTGATTAATGTTCACGTAAAACATTCCTGTACAAAAATCATGTTTTTGTGATTAAAATAATAAAGGGATGTACCTTGTGAAACTTAAGTGCTCTGGTTTTGTGTCTGTAGATATTTACTGATGTTCTTAGAAGTAGTATTTAGAATCATAGGCTCATAGAATGGTTTGAGTTGGAAGGGATCTCAAAGCTCATCCAATTCCAACCCTTTGCCATGAGCAGGACCACCTTCCACTAGAGAAGGTTGCTCCAAGCCCCATCCAACCTGGCCTTGAACCCTGCCAGGGATGGGGCATCCACAACTTTTCTGGGCAACCTGTTCAGTGTCTCACCACCCTCACAGGGAAGAATTTCTTCCTAATAGTCTAATCTAACTCGTAGAATTATAGATTACTTAGAGTTGGAAAGGACCTTAAGATCATCTAGTTCCACCCCCCTGCCATGGGCAGCGATACCTCACACTAAACCATCTCACCCAAGGCTCTGTCTAACCTGGCCTTGAACACTGCCAGGGATGGAGCATTCACGGCTTTGTTGGGTAAACCATTCCAGTGCCCCACCACCTTCACAGTAAAGAGCTTCTTCCCTATACCTAATCTAAACTTCCCCTGTTTAAGTTTGAACCCATTACCCCTTGTCCTATCACTACAGTCCCTGATGAAGAGTCCCTTCCCAGCATCCTTATAGGCCCCCTTCAGATGCTGGAAGGCTGCTATGAGATCTTCATGCAGCCTTCTCTTCTCCAGGCCTAACAGCCCCAACTTCCTCAGCCTGTCTTCATACAGGAGGTGTTCCAAGCCCCTGATCATCCTCATGGCCCCCCTCTGGACTTGTTCCAACAGTTCCATGTGCTTCTTATGTTGAGGACACCAGAACTACACACAATACTCCAAGTGAGGCCTCACAAAAGCAGAGCAGAGGGGCAGGATCATCTCCTTTGACTTGCTGGTCATGCTCCTTTTGATGCAGCCCAGGATACGGTTGGCTTTCTGGGCTGTGAGCACACACTAAAGCCAGCTCATGTTCAATTTCTGACCCACCAACACCCCAAGTCCTTCTCTGCAGGACCGTTCTGAATCTCTTCTCTGCCCATCCTGTAGCTGTGCCTGGGATTTCCCCAACCCAGATGTAGGACCTTTCACTTGGCTTGATTGAACTTCATGAGGCTGGCATTAGCCCACTTCACAAGCGTGTCAAGGTCCCTCTGGATGGCATTTCTTCCCTCCAGCCTATCAACCGAACCACACAGTTTGGTGTCATTGGCAAACTTGCCGAGGGCTCACTCAATCCCACTGTCCATATTGCTAGCAAAGATGTTGAACAAGACTGGTCCCATCACCGATCCCTGAGGGACACAACTCGTTACTGTTTTCCAACTGGGCATTGAGCTGTTGATCACAACTCTTTGCATGCAGCCATCCAGCCAGTTCTTTATCCACCAAGTGGTCCATCTATCAAATTGATGTCTCTCCAATTTGGAGAAAATGATGTCATGTGGGACAGTATTGAATGTTTTGCACAAGTTCAGGTAGATGATGTCAACTGCTCTACCCCTGTCCATCAGTTCCATAGCCCCATCATAAAAGGCTATCAAATTGGCCAGGCAGGATTTCCCCTTTATGAAGCCATGGTGGCTGTCACCAAGCACATTGTTGTTTTTCATGTGCCTTAGCATGCCTTCCAGGAGAATGTGCTCCAAGATTTTGCCAGGCACAGAGGTGAGACTGACTGGTCTGTAATTCCCTGGGTCTTCCATTTTCCCCTTCTTGAAAATGGGGGTTATATTTCCCTTTTTCCAGTCATCGGGAACTTCACCTGGCTGCCATGATTTTTCAAATATGATGGCCAGTGGCTTAGCAACTTCATTCACCAGCTTCTTTAAGAACCACAGATGGATTTCATCAGGTCCCATGGACTTCTGCAAGTTCATGTTCTTAAGATAGTCTCGAACCCAGTTTTCCTCTTTCAGTTAAAAAGTGTTCCCCTTTGTCTTCTTGTTACACGCCCTTGTAAAAAGTCCCTCTCCAGATTTCTTGTGGGTCTCCTTTAGACTGTTATAAGGTCTCCCCTGAGCCTTCTCTCCTCCAGGCTGAACAAGCCCAACTGTCGCAGCCTGTCTTTATAGGAAGGGTGCTCGCTCCAGTCCTCTGATCATCTTTGTGGTCTCATCTGGTCACAGTCATCCAGGTTCACATCCCTCTTGTGTGGGGCCCCAGAGCTGAATATGGTATTCAAGCTAGGGTCTCATGAGAGTGGAGTATAGGGGCAGAATCACCTCCCTTGACCTGCTGGTCACGTTCCTTTTGATACAGCCCAGCACGTGGTGGTTTCTGGGCTGCAAACACACACTGAAGCTGGCTCATTTTCAGTTTCTCACCAACCAAGAACCCAAGTCCTTCTCCTAAGGACTGCTCCCAATCCAGTCTCTTCCCAGCCTGTGCTTATGCTTGGGATTGCTCTGACTCATATGCAGGACCTCACACTTTGCTTTGTTGAACTTCATAAGGTTGGCATCAGCCCATCTCACAAGCGTGTTGAGGTCCCTCTGGATGGCATTCCTTCCCTCTAGCGTATCAACAGAACCACACAGCTTGGTGTCATCGGCAAACTTGCTGAGGGTGCACTCAATCCCACTGTCCCTGTCAAAGATGTTGAACAGTGCTGGTCCCAGTTACTGACCTATGAGGAATATCACTTGTCACTGATCTCCACTTGGACATCGAGCTGTTGACCGTGACTCTCTAAGTGCAATCATCCAGCCAATTCTTTATCAAGCAGCTGGTCCCTCCATCAAATCCATGCTTCTCCCATTTAGAGACAAGGATGCTGTGTGGGACAGCGTCAAATGCCCTGCACAAGTCCAGGCAGACAATGTCAGTCGCTCTTCCCTTATCTACCAATGGTGCGGTGGCCATAGAAGGCCACCAAATTTGTCAAGCACAATTTGTCCTTAGTGAAGCTACGTTGGCTGTCACCAATCACTCCTTATTGTCCATGTGCCTTAACATAGTTTTCCAGGAGGATCTGCTCCATGACCTTGCCAGGCACTGAGGTGAAACTGATTGGTGTATTGTTCCCCAGGTCTTCTTTTTTTAACTTTTAAAAAATGGGGGTTATATTCCCCTTTCCCAGTCAGCAGGAACTTCACCAGACTGCCATGACTTCTCAAATATGATGGAAAATGGCTTGGCAACTTCATCTGCCATTTCCCTGAGGACACGTGGACATTGGATGTTTGTGGTCAAGCACAAGTAAACACCCAATACTGTTTCTAAACAGAATGGAAACCTAAATTGAGCTGGAAGATCACACACTCTGATTTATGCTATGAAATTAGTGTAAACTTTCCAGATTAGCACCTTCTGTGGTGAAATGCTGAAACTTTAAGCTTGTAACACCTTGTGCATCAGTGTGCAGCTTATAACTTCTTCTTGCAAAGCTCAAGTGTGCAGCAGGTTTATGATTAAGCAATTGATTAGGCCTAACACTCAACTAAGTACTATGATATTCTCGACTTTAGCTTGCTTGGTGCTAATGACAACTGACCAACAACTCAACATTAAACTTCAGATTTGTGCCAGTGAGGCTGAAGGTGGGTACTTCCAGAATGAAAGGCTCAGTTTGAACATGCAGTGCTCAAAATGGGTAAACATATACTTTCATGACCTTTTTCTTTAGGTGTTTTATTGAGCTTTCTTAGCTCTTGATTTTTTTTTCTTCTATCAGTACAAAAATTCAGTTGAATTATGGATCAGATTTTTTCTCTCTGTGATGAGAGAATGAGAAATAGCTTTCACATTAGTCTTTTAGCAGGGATTAACATGACTTTCTTTTTCTACACTAGTCAACTGAAAATGAGAATTGAGTTGTGTAGGGTTTTGTGGTTTTTTTGTTGGTTTTTTTTTTAATTAAAAATATATGACATGATATGGCTCAAACTGAACGCATGGTTACCTCTCCTTTAAACTGATGTTCAGTCCACAGTAAGTCTCTGATTCTTTAGTCACTGTCCCTTTTAAAATGGAATATCCTGCTTCATTATCAATTGTTCCTTTTTCTACCTCTCCTAAGGTAAGACTTTGAATCTCTGGCAAAACATTAATCCACTACAACAAAAGTTCAATATTAAAACATGTAAGGACCTGAAGTTTCAGGTTGTTCAGAATGTTACTGGTTACCTGCTAAGGGGATTCTTCTTTAAAAAAAAAAAAAAAAATGTCCTCTATAGTTGAATGAGCTTGCTAACAAGTAAAATAACTTTACTTGATTGCTAAAACACTACATCTGTTTTCTGTCAGGAAGAAAATGTGCCCTTAAGAAAGAGAGTCTCAGAAGAGTATGAAAGGCAGCTTAGGCAGAATCCTTCTTGCAGGGTATTTGAAAACTAAAATAAAAGAAATACGCAATGAAAATGGGAGAGCAAGGATAGATGAGATAAACCAAGTGGTTTAGAGAAATCAAGATAAGGAAAGCACAAGGAAGAAAGTGCAAATCATGAGAGAGGAAATGCTTTATCTTGGCCTCACATCTGATGTGGAACTTCTATGGGAGGTCTCAGCAAGACAGAGGAGCACTGCACCATATAGAAACCTGTGGTTACCTTACGTTGTACTAACATATTGACTTTCCCCTCTTGCCCCAGCCACCCAAGTGCTCATGCACTTGAGCTGTTCAGAAAACTATCTACTTACCAGGTCCAAACAGTGTGGCTGTTAGAAATACTGAGTTCTGTGAACTCCTGTAGAAAACTGACTGACCTTTCTGAAGTTATGATTCTGCCTGTCTTCTTTCCAAGTGGTCTTGTTTGTACTCACTGGCTGATTAAAGTGCTGTGTGATGTTTTAGAAAGAACTACACCTCTTTCATAAAAAAAGCCATCTAAGTCTTAAAGGGAATAAAGAGATTTAGATGGCTTTTTTTTCTAAAAGAGAATAGAGAAAACACTGTTTTACTCAAAGTTTTATCAAGTATGCTCAATCTCGCTACTATTTACTTAGGAGCCCAGTATCTGTAGGCGTACAGTGAGATACAGGTTTACTTAAAACCAGTCTTTCTGGTAGCAACTGCAAAATTGGCAAACTGAGGTTGTGATCTAATGATCTTATTAAGGACTATCTCTTATTTTAATCTGGCCTCTTGTTTTGATGTGTACATTACTTATCATTTTGATTAGAATTGTTATGTGCATTTCTTTGCCTACTCCTATCCTGGAAATTAGCCATTCAGAAAGTCCTTGAATCGTGAATATTAGTGGAAACTGATCTTTCAGAGTTGACTGTGTTCATTCCATTTTTTGCTCCCGTGAATCATTCCAGCATGATGGATGCTGAATTCACCCCCTATTCCCCCTATCGGAGGAATTGCACAGTAATAATTTTGGAAAAAAGAAACACATAAGTGGCCAACAAAGAGAGGAGGGGGTTTTGTTTTCCAAAACATACTTAATTTTTGGGTAATCTGAAAGTTTGATTGTGAAAATGCCACATTCTTATTTATATTCAATAAATTATTAAACATTCGATTATTTAAGTGTGGCATATACTTCACTGATTGGACCTTATTCTAAACAGTGGCGATGTTTCTGTAATCATGGAAGGTTAAGACAGAGTCTAATGACAGGCAGTGGTTAAAATTGGAGTACAGTTTTAAAACCATGTTGGATGGGCCTTAGAGCAACATGCTTTAGTGGAAGGTGTTCCTGCCTGCAACAGGGGGGTTGGAACTTGATGACCTTTAAGGTCCCTTCCAACCCAAACCATTCTATGATTCTGTGATTCTATGATATTTATTAATTTATTTTACATTCTGGATCTAGTTAACTTAAGAATATAACCCAAGATACTGATATGTGTAACAAAAACCAGCACTGAAGACCAACACTTGCAGTTCATACCTTTTGGAGCCTGCTCAACAGCTGAATTTGGAGGCAGCCTATGTAGTTGTTACCAGTAGAGCTCAACCCTTTTACAGTTTTGCTTTTAATAAAGTAGTTTATACATTACACTGGTTCAAATCAAGCTACATTTAAAATATGTTCTCCTTGCTTTGTTGCTTGTAGGAATCATTGTATCATTTGTGCAATTAACTTTGAAAACCAAGAATCCTGGATGGTTTTCAGCACACACTTGATAGCATTTTGTGAATGAATATTTCTTAGATTCTTGATCCTCGATGTATGAGACAGAAAGACAATCCTTGGCCAGTCAGCCATGTGGAGAAATCCTGTCTTTTCTTTAGATGTAACTTTAAAGATTAGCCTACTAATGATGATGTATTGTGCAAATTAAGTATTTAACATTCCAAAACATATTGATGTATTTGCATTCAGCTCACCATGTAATCTTCCCTGTTCCTCTTGGCTGATGCACAGTCAAAAGTTCCATTATGTACTATTGAATTTGAAACCAGATTAATGTCTCAAACTTTTCTCTGTTAATAAGTTGCATGGCATTAGGGAGAAAAGTAGCTTTTTCTTGAAATAATTGGTTATTAGATTGCAAACAACCATAAATAGTACTCTGTGAAATTTTTCTACTGATTTCTCATCAGCATAAATGTGTTACAGCATAAATGGTGTAATTAGAATTGTACATTCATTTTGTATTAGGGGAAGAACAGAAACTAAGCTTGAAGACTGGAGTCTTAACCAGAAACTAACAATAATGGTAGCATGGTAATTATTCTCTAGCGAGCCCACATTTACAAGACAGACTAGACTTACTATATGGCTAGTCTGTCTTTGGGATGATTGTAACGTACTTACCAGTCATGCTTTGGGGGGAAATGGGATTTCTTATTGACTCCCTTTAGTCATCATTGTGTTCCAAGGACGTGGTTCCTACAGAGGAAGTATGTGGGCTGGAAACCTGTTTACTCTTGTCACCACTAGCACAGAGCAGCACTGGGACTGTCCTGCTGGTCACCAGCAGTAGAGGACACTGGCTCAGCAGCAGTGTTGTGCAGAAACAAATGCCCCAGGACCATCTTTCTTTGACTTCAGGTAATTTTTTTATATGTATGGTTGTTACTTTATATTAACAAAGTTTAGCAAAGACAGCTAGTGTTAGTTTGCTTTAGTTATCTTGGTTTTAGTCAAAATCCTTCTATTTTGTATTGAATTCTTCAGGTCACAGGTCTTTGCTTAGAGCACAATATAATTAAATTTAACTGGTAGTCAAACAATGAGAAATGGAGAGCTTGTAACATTTTTCCTCCTGATGTTACTAGTCTAGCAGGAACCAAATTAGTTTTCAGAAGATGTTTCAAAAGCTGATCTTAGAAGCACTGAGATAGCATAACCACAGAGGTTAGATAAAAGTAATCAGCTGGTTTCTGTCCATTTTTGAGGTATGTCTTTATGCTTCACTCTGCTTGTGCAAAATCAAACCCTGCATGCACATAAATTCGTAATGGTAGCTACTTCTTACAAGATCAGTGGGGAATGGTGATGTTGCACGTCTTAACCATTTAGCCCCTGAGACCCTCCAGCATTCATAAAACCTTACAAGGTGAGTTCTAAGGTGATGCATTTAGTATAGCTGTGATTTGCTTTTGAGTGCTTCCAAATGGTTTAGAGCTTGGGGTTAGCAAACTTGCAAATGTCAGGTGGGAGTGCTACCCTGTACTCCATCCCTGCCTACTAAATTAATCTAGTATTCTACCTTCTGCTTTTTCCTCCATTACTTCTTAAATCATCGACACAGCTGCTTATTTGGGGGAGGAAGTTTAATTTAATTTGCCCAGTGACTAGCTATCCTCTGTACTTCTTTAAAATGGTTTAGTTTTGTAGAATCACCGACTGATTTGGATTGGAAGGGACCTTAAAGCTCATCTAGTTCCAACCCTCTGCCCTGAGCAGGGACACCTTCTACAAGACCAGATTGCTCAAAGCCCCATCCAGCCTGGCCTTAAACATTGCCAGGGATGGGGCATTTACTCTGCTAAATAATGAAGTAAGAGGCTGCTTCTGAGAAATAGCCACAACACGGGAAACTCCTCAGCGCTCGTCTTCTCCCCTCTCCCATCACTTCATGTACCAGTTCACAACTGGCATTATGAAAGGCGGTGTGTTCGCACAGCTACCGAGAGCTGGTTGCCCAAGAAGGCACAGGAAGTGGTTTGAGCCGTGGTGTGGATTTAGGACAGGATAAACGCATCCTTTTTCCATTTTCTCCTCCTTTTATTGTGCTTCAAAGCAACGCAGCTGCTCTGTCACGTTAAAGCCACTGCTTTCAACTCTTGATTTAAAAAGCACGGGTTTTAGAGGAACCTGCGGTCTATTTTACCTCACATCTCTCCCACAAGAGCTAGCTACCTTTGCCCTTCCTTCACGGTGCCACAGTGGCTCTGGTGCCCGGAGAACACCGCCGCGACGGAAGGCTTCTCCCTTTGCCCTGCGGGCATCTGCTCCTCGCACACCTTTACGGCTGGCTGGCTGGCGGGCTGGCCCTGCCCGCCGTTTGTCAGCTAACCTGCGCCTGCAGCCGTGAGGAGTGAGGCGAAAGAAACGGCCGCAGCACCCGAGGACCAAAAGCCGCGCCGCGCGCCCCGCCCCGGCCCGCGTCATATGCGCGGCGTCACGTGCTGCGTGCAGATGGCTGCGGCGGCCCCGCTCGCCGGGAGCCGTCGGCCCTGACGGGGAGCCGGTGTCCCCGGCCCTGCCCTGCCCGGCGCGGCCCGGCCGCCATGGAGGTGTACATCCCCTCCTTCCGTTACGAGGAGAGTGAGCTGGAGCGGGGATACACGGTGAGCGGCGGGACTGCGATGTGGCCGGGGCCGCGCCAGGGGCCAGGCCGCCGCGCAGGTGCTGGCCCTGAGGGGCCGCGGGGCAAGGCCGCCCTGTCGTGCTCCGGCGTGTGGTGCCCTGACCCCCGCGGCGCAGGACGGGGTGCCTCGGCCTGTCCGGGCTTCTCCTGCCCTGAGCGAGCGTCGCACTGTGGAGTGGCGGCAGTGACAGTGGCAGCAGTGGCTATTGCGGCGTAGCCAGCGGGTGGAGAGAGGTGGTGGCTCCTTGCCGCCCGGCCCCGCTGAGAGAGGCTCGTGTGGGTGCTGAGGCCAGGTCAGGCTTAGGGGCTTGCGAGTTGCGAGTCCAGCGCGGAGCCAAACATGATGAGGGGGCTGGAGCACCTCTTGCGTGAGGAGAGGCTGAAAGAGCTGGGACTGTTCAGCCTGGAGAAGTCTGGAGGGATCTCAGCGCTATGTACAAATAATCTGGATGGAAGGAATGAAGGAGGAGGAGCCAGACTCTTCTTGGTGCTCAGTGACAGACACCAATGGGCACACATCACAATACATGTAATACCATTTAAAGATAAGACGAAACCTTTTTGTTAGCACAAGGATAGTCAAGCACTGGCACATGTTGCCCAGAGGACTGTAAAGTCTTCATCCTTGGATGTTCTCAAAACCTGATTGCACGTGGTCATGGGCAGCCTGATCTAGCAGACCCTGCTTAAGCAGAGGAGTTAGTCTGCACGATTTTCAGAAGTCCTTTTGACCTCAGTGATTTTATCATCCCATGGAGCTGTTGGGCTTTAACACTTTACTACCTGTTGCTGGGTGAACCAAAGCCCAAGGAGTTGACTAAAGATGGATATTCAAAGCTAGCTTTTTATTAAATATACTCATTCAGTAGTTCCAACCTGTTGAGAAATACTAGGGAAAAAAAAAAGTCTGATTCTGTAGAATTGCCAGAAAATTGATCCATGTAGGCATAGTTGCATGAAGCAAGTGCATCTACCTAATGCTAATGGTGTTTATTCGTTGGCAAGTATTTGTAAGCCTTGTAAATCAGTTTCGATGTGTTAATATAGAGGGTAACTGCATTAATATTTCTGTTTATCTGAACTTAAATGTAGGTGGTTACCTACAACATGTCTGCATGATTCTGGGGAGTGTAACCAGGTTTAAAACATTCCAACTGAGTCTGTTTCCAGCATGTCCTGGTTGGGCAAGATAGTTGAAGTGACAGAATTATTTCTAAGATGTGCTTATCACACAAGTAGGATTTCTCATATCAGTATAAATATTTAGTCTGGTTTAGTGATTTGGGTTTTTTTTTTTTTTTCATTAATAGTAATTCTGTCAGTGAATCCTGCTATCCAGAGAATTTGGGTTTTTTAAATACTATAAATGTTAAGCTGTGTAAGCTTCAAACAAAGCTTTTGAAACACATTTCAAAAAAACCAAAATTGTCTTTCTAGAAGTCTTTCAGGAAAATTAACTTGAAAGTGAATGTGTTTGATTATTGCAGCACTGTTCATTATTATAGCAATGTTCCTCCCAGGTCACTGGTGCTGAGTCAAACTCATGGATCTGAAACTTGCTTTAGCTTAGTAGTTTGGTAGTTGTTCTTGCATAATTACTTTGCCTCTTCAGTCAGGTGAGGGAGTTCTGTACCACATCCCATACAAAAATTATCATGCTTTATGCTGTCAGATGTATTAGTTCAGGGATTTTCCTGACCATGAATCTGTTCTAGAAGTCATAGCTCTGGGTGAGGCATGCTGGTGGGAGAGGATATGGAAATTCGCTCTGAAAGTAATGTGGTGTATTTCCTTTATGTTTTGAAGAGCTTATGGGTTATGCATGAGCAACACTTATTGTAATGTAATTGTCAGTTTGTTATATTGCTAAATAATTTATGTAGGTATTGTTCCAAGCATAAAAATTGATGGCTGATGCAAATGGGTACACTATAAATCTTCCCTCCAGCAAAACTGAGTTTACTGAGAGCGTATCATTGCTCTGTACTGGGTTGAAAGATACTGTGTAGGCAGAAATATTAACCTAAGAAAAAACAGTAACATAGGAATTATTTTGCATTAAGCAAAAGGGTGATTTCACTTGGATGGTTGGAGCCTGTGAATGTTTGTGTGTTCACACCACATCAGCTGTCATGCTTACAGACATCATTATGTGGGTGTTAACAGTCAGAAGCTGTGTGTTTGGTAGGTATTGCTATAAAATATGGGGATTGTAGGGTGTTGAAGTCTTTGCGATTAAATAGATGTTTCACCAGTTCTGTGCTACCTGAATCTGATGAGTTATGAAAGCTGAGAAAAGTGGAGGAAGTGGAACTATAAAGTATTTAGTCTCTTTGAAGTGTAACCTTCAAATTAAAGGGATTGGTGCGGTCCTGGACTAGTTCAGTGTATATGAGTGAAATATGTTTTTTTCTATGAAATTACATAGGTAATTCAATATCAGTTCTTGTGCACCATCAGTATATAGTATTAACATCTAAACCAGTATGCTAATAAAGGTCAAAGAAATTGTGTCCCCCTGATGAACACAACTGTCAAACTGGTGACTTATAAGGAGAGGGCTGAGGTGCTTAATTTTTTTGCCTTAGTCTTCACTGACAATCTCTTCTCCCACACCTCTCGAGTGGATGGACCTCAGGGCAGGGACTGGGGGAGCAAAGTCCCTCCCACTGTAAGAAAAGATCATACTTGAGAGTAACTGAGGAACATGTGCATATATACATCTGTGGGACCTGATGAGATGTATCCCAAAGTCCTGGTCCTGAGAGAACTAGCTGATGCAGTTCCCAAGCCACTCTCCATGATATTTGAGAAGTCATGGCCATCAGGTAAAGTCCCTAGGGGATGGAGAAAAGGAAACATTATACCTGTTTTTAAAAATGGTAGAAAGGAGGACCTTGGGAGCTGTCAAACTGTCAGCCTCAACTTTGTGCCTGGGAAGACCATGGAACAGATCCTCCTAGAAGCTATGTTAAGATACAGCAAGGGCAGGGAAGTGTTTCAAGATAGCCAGCACAGTTTCACCAAGGGTGGGTCTTGCCAAACCAACCTAGTGGCCTTCTAGGATGGACTAACTACCTCAGTGGAATTGCTACAGATGTTGTCTGTCTGGACTTCTGTAAGGCCTTTGACATGATCCCCCACAACATCCTTTTCTCTGAATTGGGGAGATACAGATTTGATGGGTGGATTGTTTGGTGAATGAGGAGTTGGCTGGATGGTCACATCCAGAAGGTAGCTGTCAACGCCTCAGTGTCCAGATAGAGATCAGTGATGAGTGGAGTCCCTCAGGAGTTTATATTAGGACCAGTGCCGTTTAGTATCTTCATCAAGGACATAGACAGTGGGATTGAGTTCACCCTCAGCAAATTTGCAGGTGACACCAATCTGAGTAGTGCAGTTCATTCACTAGAGGGAAGGGATGCCATTCAGAGGGACCTTAACAGGCTTGAGGAGTGGGTTGATGTGAACATCATAAAGTTCAACAAAGTCCAAGTACAAGGTCCTGTACCTAGGTCAGGGCCATCCCCTGTCAGCACAGAGCAGTTGATAAAGGGATTGAGAGCAGCAATGTAGAGAAGGACTTGCAGGTACTGGTGGGTGAAGGGCTGGACGCAAGCTCATAACTTAGAAAGCCAACCATATCCTGGACTGCATCAGAAGAAACGTGGCCAGCAGGTCAAGGGAGGTGATTCCACCCCTCTACTCTGCTTTGGTAAGCCCCACCTGGAGGATGGCATCTAACTCTGGTGTCCTCAGCACAGAAAATACATGGACCTGTTGGAGCAGGATCAGAAGAGGGCCACAAAATGGTCAGAGGGATGGGACACCTCTTTTAAGAGGAAAGGCTGAGAGAGTTGGCGTTGTTCAGCCTGGGGAAGAGAAAGTTACAGGAAGATTTTATTGCAGCCTTTCAATACTTAAAGGGGGCTTATAAGAAAAATTGAGAGAGACTTTTTCCAAAGTCCTGTTGAGACAGGACAAGGGGGAGTTTAAACTGAAAAGACAGGAGATTTAGTTAGTACGTAAGGAAGAAATTTTCTGTGGTGAAGGTGGTGAAACATTGGAATAGGTTGCCCAGAGAGATGGTAGATGTCCCATCCCATGAAACATTAAAGGTCAGGTTGTATGGTGCTCTGAACAACTTCATATAGTTGAAGATGTCCCTGCCCATGTTAGGAGGTGTTGGACTAGATGATTTTTAAAGATTCCTTCCAACCCAAACCATTCTATGATTCTGTGATCACAGGAGTACTCCTTTACACAGTTGGTTTTTTATTGTTCCCTTTCCCACAACTGCTAACTTGCTTAGAATTAAAATATATTCTTGAAGTAGCTGAAAAAAGGAGCTATCCGATTGTGTGATTAATAGCAGAAAAGGCTGACGGAACCTAGGCAGATAGATAATTGGTCATGTGCTGGCTCCCCACCAGTGCAGTAGCATGCCAGGGGGTTGCAGAGGATGCCTTCTGCACTGAGACTGTCAGAAGCCACTGCAGAGAAACAGTCCTGAAAGATGGGGGTTTGAGAAGTGTGGCCATCAGGTCATCCTAGTTTCTTTGCTAGAAACAATAACGGTCATGACCTCCTGCATGAAATGAGAGACTGCAAGAAGACCCCTTCCTCTCTGTGGTGGCTCTGTATGGCTACCAAAATATGCTTTCCTGGTATCTCTGTGTTTCTGCTTCCTTATCTATAGCAAACCAGAATCAGTTCCTCTTGGATTCAGCTTGCCACTGTGTATTTTCACTTCCTGGAAAGTCACAAAAAAAGAGTGTTTGTCCTTTCCTTTAAAGAAGCTTATTACCAATTTTACTGGTTTGTTTTTCAGCTTGCTTTCCCTGAAACCTGATTTTTCAGATGATTTTCTCCTTGGTATGGCGAGGTAACACTGGGAAAGTGGAATGAACAGAGACCCATCAGCCACTGTCTATCTGTAAAAGCAGAATGTAGAATGCAGTTCTGGAGAGAGCACAGAAGCGACTTGCCACAGAAAATGAAAACTTCTCTCTAGCTTCAAAGGGAAAACTACAGAGAAATTAAGAAGTAGAAAGAGTGGGGTCTCGACCAATGAAAGATTGGTTTGAGGAAAGAAAAGATGAGAAAGAAAAATGAGGAAGAAGTGTTTAATGCAAAACTTGAGATAGGGATCTGTCAACAAAGTAATGGGAAATGCACTCCTTTTGGTCTTTGTTTCGGGAGCTCAGCTTTACTAAAGCACGCTTCCTATGGTATAGAACCTTTTAACCACCACCACCTTCCTCCCCCTGTACAGTTCACACACATGCTCCCCTACCCCAACCCCCCTCGAAAAAATAAAAACAACAACCCTCAAACAAAACAACAAAAAAACCCACAGAGTAAATTTGCACTTGTTCCAGTTCTGTTTAGGGTCTACATAACATGATGAAACAGAAGAGTAAGGAAAATGTCCGTTTTCTATGTGGACAATTAGATTTCATTGTCAGTTTAAATTGATGCCACTAGCTTCCAAACTATTGAGCCTGTGCTAATAAATGCAACAGTTGTTCATAATTTGGCAGTGAATGACCTTTAAATGTAGATGCTTACTAAGGATGTCCATAGGGAGCAATTTAACTTCAAAATGACACCCATGTGTTCTTGTTATCATTTAAATATGCTCCCTTTGTCAATAACAGAATAATAAATACTGGTCAGATTTCTAACGTTGATTCAGATGCTAGGAAACTTACTGAATAAATTAGTGTACGTTTGATTTATATTGACCACAAAAATTTTACTGTGGTATATTACAGGCCAAGGTGACATACATTTTAATATGTTGTAGAGCAGAGGGCATATTTGACTGACACATGTGCTTACTACGTTTAATTAACACTTCCAATACTACTCCCCAAATTGCTTCTGGAGTTGCAAATGTTGTGGGAGTAAGATATGACATGTAAAATCCTGAAGTAGTGTGGATTTTTTAAAGTTCATAGACGTTACGTCCATAGAAGAAGCAGTTTAAATATTAGGCTATACTCTTGTTTCTAGAAGTTTAAAAAACTACAAGGACTTAGAGTTAGGTATACCTTATATATACCCCTTCACTGAATCTCTGGACTCCGTGAGTTTGGTAGTTTTACAAAATCTGACCAGGCTCTGTGTGCCTTGGTTATGAAATCTGCCAGCATGAACACTTCTTGCTTACCAGTCTGGCTTGTGCAATCTCGGCACTCATTACCTCATGTCGCAGGTCCTGTTGAAATCAATGACAGACCAGTTACTCTAAGTTCAAGGAAGTTAAACAGAAATATTAGTTCTGTTAGATCAATTAGGCTTTTTTATTTCTGTATTTTTTTTAATTGTCCTAGTGTCTTCATAGAGAATTTTGTGGTTACTCCACAGGGAAGTCAGAGTAGGTCAGTATGGATACTTTCCTGCAGGGGGTGATGAAAAGGATAAAGATAATTTGAAGGATGGCAATGATTCTGTAGTGTCAGAAAAATGCTCTTTTTACCATTAGGGTTTTTTTTCAGTTCCAATAGAAGAGCATGTACTAGTGGGAGAAACAGGTCAAACATTGCTGTTACTGAAAATACTTTTGTGTGTGCGTGTTAACTTGTGCATTTGTCAGCAGTGATGATTAAATTTGTTTCCTCCAGTCAGTTTTCCTGTTGACAAAGTCAGTGACATGAAACTGACCGCTTGGTGCACAGTGGGGAACTTAAGGAGTATGAAGTAAGACACAGCGAATTTTGCAGTGCAGATGAAAGCAGCTAAGGCAGAAACTGGAAAAAGGTAAAAACAAAATGGAAAATTGACTGAATGTATACATAACAATCATTTAAAGCTGTTTCCTTTTTTTGTGTGTTTAATCTGCTTTGGGGTTTAGACAGATTAGACAGGCATACAGCTCCAGTGATCTCTACTATCTTGTGCAATTGCTCAACCACTACCCTTTTCCTTCCCCTGATTCACAGTCATGAAATCCTGATGGAAGTGGCCATGCAAGATTTCTCTGCACAAGAAATCTCTTTTTCTGTGTTCCTGAAGGGGTGTCAGCAGTAGGATAAAAAAGCAGCAGCTTAATTGCCTGTATCAATTTACCATCTGATAGACCAAAGTTGACACATTCTGTCAGTAAAACATAACTGCAAACACAAGTTACCCAATTCTCTCCAAAAAGCTACTGATTTGCAGTTTTGATGAGGAAGTTATGTTTTGAGGAAGATAGGAAGTAGCAGAACATTCAAACATGTGTCACAATGAAGATATATTTGAATTCCATTGACCTTTTGAGAGGTAGTGGCAAATCTTTGTTAATAATATAATGCTTCCAATGCAATTATTTAATCAGAGGATTCACACAAACTGCCCTTGCCAGTGTTTTATGTCTGTATAGCATCAATTTGTGATACTTGTAAAATCTTGTCAAAGATAGCATTAAGCACATGCACTTTTTTTATTTCTCAGGAGAGAGAACACATGAGGCTTTCAAACACAAAAAGAGGGAAGATACATAGTAGATGTCTCTTTTTTTTTTGTTTCTTTTTTTTTTGTTACTGCAACACACATTTTGATTGGTCATTGAACTTTTTAATGCCTAGTGTAATTCATTCCAGGTTTAAATGATGAGATCATTTTGGAATTTCAATATGTGATAACAATTTTTATGTTAAGTGACTGGTGATTTCTGAAGAAGCTCAAGGTGTGTTTTTCATTTACAGAACTAGCTAGGCTATTAATTAATATTGCAGTAGCAGTTTTAGAAAGCTATCTTTTTAATAATAGGTATTTATTTTTAGAGTAACTGGAAACTTTACATGAAAATTCTTCAAACCATTGCAATTCAAAATTATTCATTGGAAAATACCTCCAGATATCCACCCACTTACAGATTTTAATTTTTGCAGTCTTTGTGAAGAATGTTGTCTATGCTGCTAATATACATGGATTGTTCTTGGACTTAGCAATCTCTGGTTTTAAGTTCCTTTGTGAAATTTTTATATGGAGGAATTTAAAGGACTGGTTATATGGAGGTTGAATATATGTAAATCATAGTGGGTTTTGTAATGATTAACTTTGAATTCGTAATGATTATCAATTATTATCTTTGAATTCACAAGAAATAGGAGAGAGATGGGTGGGACTTTGTATGGCAGCTTAATAATTTAACTCTGTTTCTTACTTAATAGGTTAGTGAGGACAAAGTTTAGTAAGTCTTGACCCAGCTGCCAAGATGAAGAAAGGTCTCCCTGGCACCCTGGCAGTGAGGAGAATATTGAGAAGACAGGCTCTTGTCAGAACACTTGGTGATAGAATTTCAGTGCTACGTTTGGGTACAGTGGAAGTACTTATATTGGGTATGCACCATGGAAATGTGCTAGTGATGGCCTTCCAGCTACTACATTTTGAATACTGTTATTGTGAGCAACCATTATTTCTCCATTCACTGTTATACAAGAACTGTTTAAGGACTTGTACCGGCTTTTCATTTCTGTTTCCTATAAGCTTGTCTGTGGCTTGGGGAAGGCTGAAACAGCGTTTTTGTAGAGCATTCTAGAAGGCAACGTTGGTGACAAAGCAGAAGTATCATCATTCCCTTTGAAAGTGGCATTGTATTTTTAATGAAAAATGAAAGAAGCATCCTGAAGATGTCCTGATGATAAAGATCCTGTAGCTAGAACATGTATACTTTCTTCCCAGTAACTGTCTGTTTTGGTTTTTTTTTTTAATTATTATTTCAATCTATATATCATGTTCTAAACATTTCACATTTCTTAAACAAATAAATACTATGTGGTTATGAGTGGTGGTGTTTGTTTAGTTTTGGGTTTGTTTTTTTTTTTTAAATAAGGTATTTGGGCACAACAGTAATGCTTGCATACTTTTAGGCATTGCAATAAGGCAGGGCACAAAGAGCATGAGAAAGGAGCAGCATCTTCATTCCATGTTCTAATTAAAATGTTTCCTCTCATTCCTCTGCTGCTGATGCAGTGAGAGCTCCACCTCCTGTTCAAAACAACTTCAGTTCTATGAATGTATAAATAGGAAGTCTGAGAAAATGCTTTTGGATATGGAAGCTGCCACCAGTGAGCTACAGTAAGTAATTTAAAAGAAATGACTGCCAAGCCTCCACTGCATCTTCCATTTACTATATTATTTATTTGTATGTCACAGTGTTTGTGGATCTCAGTTAAAACAAGGGGCTGTAGGTGACATTTGTTGAATTGTGTACCATGGTACGTAGAGTTTCAAAAATCACTCTTGAAGGGGGTTGCTTGCACTTGGTAATAGTGTTTTCCTGATGAGATGCTGTGAAAAGTTATGTCTATCCAAAACATTGTTGTTACTGTTTTGACTACTGAAATCTTTAATGTAGTGAAAATGGTATAAGACGTCTGTGAATCTTTTCTCCCACTAGTCTACCTTGAAAGCTGTGAGATAAAATTACCGATCATCATTATTTTATTTTTTATATTCCTTGTCTCTCCTGTAATTGATTCACTTTTTAAAAATTGATTCCTTTTTTTATACTGGGGCAGAATTTGTTTATATACTAGCACATTCATGTGCTGCAAGTATTTCTAAATTGGAAAATAATGAAATCTAAAGCTTTCCTATAATCTCTTACATAAGGACAAATAAAGAATCTTGATTATGTGGTGAAAGAATCAATTGTTCAGCCGCAAGTTTGTATTGATTACAATGAACTGCTTTTATGAAAAGTGACCATATGTACTTCAGCTAACTGCCTTTATTTCTGGTCTGGCATAGGGTTCGTGTTTCTTTGCATATAGATTCCCTTCTGTACTCTTTATGTAGTATTCAAGCTCTCTCCAGGAATAGGACTCCCTACTTCTGCGGTTGAGATGGTAATTACTATCTTAACTTCCGTGTTCTTTTGAGATGCAGAAACATAAGGCGCGTGTGTTCAGTTTAATCATAGATTAACAGACTAACAGATTTATAGTAATGTCAAGGAATGGTATATTTACTTTGTTTGAAACATGAAGAAATGGGTATTCAGGGAAAAATTACAAATGGAATTTGGAGTTGAATGCTGTGCTGTTATAGATTCAGAAACTAGTGTTAGCCTACTGCTTTTCTGAGAAAAAGTATGTCCCATGATGACATACTCTGAATGAAACTCCAAACCACTCAACGCTTAAAAGCAAGTTAGAAACCATTTAAAAGCTTGGTTTTAATTAAAGATCCATTCTCCCTCTGAAAGCCAAATACCTTGCTATCATTTTCACATTGTAGTGAGGGAGCATAAAAAGGCAGAAAATGCTAACACCTATTTTTGGTATTGAATAGAAAATGTCAGAGGCCTTTTCTTTTGCTGAGCACTCAGAATGTGGATGTGTGATTGGTAGGGGTACAATCTTTGCAGTATTTCCTCTGCATGTTTTAAAAATTCCTGTTTGACACAGAGATTACAAAACTCAAGATTCTGAAGTATGGCTGAGTATGGGGTTTTTTTTTTTAGTTTCCTGTCCATATTTCTCCTCTATATCAAAATCTGTTTCATTTGGGCATTTTGGTTTACCTCCTTTTGGTGAAAATGTTATGATGCCAGACTTCCAGATTTAGCTATAAATTTTTAGTACCTGTTGGTAAGAGGGAAACAATATTTTTAGATGTGTTTTAAAACAATTTGATAAGAACTTGTTAGGAGTGTTACTGAGGGTAGTAATTGTATCCTCTCAAATTAGACAATCCTTAGGCTGGCCTGGATTAGAAACAAAGTTGGAGAACATACCCTAAACTCAGCAGTTGTAGCTAAGTTCTTTTAACAGTTTCTCTTTACTTTTTGATGCCTACTTGCTACTACACATTTATCAGAAATATAAGGACTGTACATTAATGGGAATTGGAAACAGTTTTAAGGACTTGGTAGAATAATTTTTTGTCTATGTGCATTTAGTCTTCATACTTGATTTTTTTCCCTTACTGCTAAATGGTTTGTATCTAATTGTAGCATTAGAAAAACTCTTAAATACATTTTCAAGGCTGAAAAAACCTGGTACCATCTGGTTTGTAATACAGACCTCTAAATTAAAAGCCTGATTTTTGCCTAGACCGTGGGAGAAAGAAGGGAATTTCTCCTGAAAGAAGAAACTGTTCTTTAAACTAAGAAGACATGACTAGAAGACAGTTTCTTAAACCTAAAGCCACTGTTTTGTTGTGGTTTTTTTACACACACACTTTTTTTTTTTTTTGTAAATATGAATGTTTTTGATATCATTACTCTTCCTGAATTCAGTGGCCAGGATAATGCTACAACACAAAACTTTCCTACCTGCTTAGGTGTTTAAATAATACATTTTGTGAACTGGTACAGAAAATATAGTTACTTTAGTTTTGAAGAGTATTTGTTGTCTGGGAAAGAACTGGCAACATGCTGCACATTCAAAACTTCGTTGCTACTCACCAACTAAATTGTCAAAAATTGCTGATTTGGAAGGGGGTAAAAACCTGCTTAAAGGAATCACAGATACAACTGTTATCTGTTATGGCCTAAGAACTTAATGCCTCATTTCTCAAATGACTTTTTAGAATAACGAGATAGTGAAAAGTGAAAAGCTCATGAACTTGCCTGCATGGTTATTTCCAACCTCAACTCTTCTAACAAGCTCCCAAAGTTGCTGTTGCTTATAGAAGTGGAAAATAGGCCTGATAAAAATGTTTAGCCTGCAGGGCTGTGTTTTATTTATCATATCACAAAAGAACAATGTTTTGTTGCATCACGGTCAAAATAGAAGCGACCTTGCTTGCTCATGAGTGCTCAAAGCCTAGAGATAAGAGGCAAAATAATAGAGTACAATAGAAAGAGTGTAGTGTAATTACTTGTGGCTTGTCAAGTGAAGCCCTCTCAGGCCCCAAGTGATTCAAATCTGGGAACTCTGCACAATTCTGTACAGTAACTGTAGCTAGCATCAGAGAAATCTCACCCAGCTTCTCCGACAGTACCGAAATTGCATCAGTTTGTCATACACTGAGCATGCCAGCTTCACACAATATCATTTGCTTGCAAATGGGCCTGGCCTCAATGCCCTGAGACGCATTCTCTGGTATCTGACTCTTGGCCTGTGATTTGTCATGTCTCTAGTGCTATCGGCGTAAAGTAATGTTAATAGATTCTGATGGTTTGCTTGTGGAAGGTAAAGAATGCACTACAGATTGTGTCAGGCAGCTTTCTATGGCATGTAACATGGTAGAGGCCCTCATGATGGTAATAGCCAAACAAAGGGTATGGAGAAATGAGAACCCTATTTTGAGTGATATTTAATGCTCCCCTTCTCAACACCCTGCTGTGGACATCCTTGCTAACTCAGCAGGTTCAAGAACTTAGCAGCCCAACAAAGCAGTGTTATTTGTGCTTAAGGATTGTTTACAGATGGAACATACAGCCAAAAATCAGTGGCTTTGTTTCTCACTATTCAAAAGTTAAAGTTTGTAAAATGTGTAAAAAATGTCGATGAGTTTCCAGGGGCTAAACTGTGGGTATTTTTTTCTCAATGTTTAACTCTGTATTGTTTGGAGTTTTAGTACTCTAAATAAAATCACTGCATTTTTTAATGAATATGTTCTTTAACACTGTAAAATCAAAACAAAGCTTGTACAATTTTTCCTGAAATGTATCTTGTGTAAAATAACATCAGTATGATCTAAAGTGTAGATTCTTGAAGAATTTCTTCATAGATTTTAATTGCAATAGTTATTTGACAGTTAATTGGATTACTAAATGTTTGTTTGGAATAGTTTTCCTGCATTATGAAGTAAATACATGGAATTTTTTCACTCTTCCTTTGACACTACTGAGATGAGATTATTTTGCCATTGACAACTCTGATCTTTGCATCATTTTTTTTTCAGCTGACTTCCTTAATTGATTACAACTTTGGTGCAGGAGCCTGCAGCATAGCTCTCCAGAATTCTGCTGACATTAATCGATTAATGTGAAGGTGTTAGTTAGTGATTTCATCTAAGAAACATTCAAAACTGTGTCAGTAATCTGTTCTTAAAAACTGCCTGACCATTGAATCTTGTTATTTTGAACATGTTAGTTTGGGTTAACAAGGATTTTTCTGGAGAGGGGGAAAAAAAAAAAGGAAGTAGTGAATCCTATGGGAAGAGCAGATTTGTATTTTATTGTTGTACTTTAGCATACATGCACATGCCTTAATATTTAACAGGTTTTTAAATATATTATTAATATATATGGTATCTCTAAGAAACTTATAAAAATGCTTGAGCATGACCTATTTCTTCTTAGCTTTACCTAGGGAGTTTCTGACAACAGTGTAACTTTGAGCACCCTGCTAGCACGTCTGTGCAGGTCTGACACTTTCTTTCCCACTGTAGCTTCCACATTTGCTTAGCATCTTTGCATAGCTAAGCAGAATTTTTAAATGAGCATGCATTTTTTTGTTCTAAATATATTCAGAAAAGTATTCCTGTGTTATACATTACCTTGGAGAAATTCTGTGTTAGGACTGGAACTCTACTGTTCAGTATTGCGTATAAAAAGAAAGGAGAGTTTCTTTTTAAGCTTAACACAGACCAACTTTTGGAAGTCTGTTTTGCTTTTATTTCTTGGTGGAGGTTTTTGGTAGGGCATCAGCTACCTTGTGTGAATGTTAGCTGTGCATTAGTAAAACAGCTGTGCCCTGTTTCCCATGAAAAAAAATGTGGTTGGTTATAGAAAGTAGAAGTTAGTTGAATCCAGTAAGCATGCTTTTAGCGCAAGGTTGGTTTGTACTGAAGGTAATCTGAATCAGTTGCCACTAAGCAAACATTAAAAGCAATAAAGTACTGTGTTCAGTGCAGTCTCGTTAGATTCAGATAGGGGCAGAACATAGATGGGCGTGCACACACGCGTTTGAATGTTATGTGAGTGCAGGTCTACAAAATCACAGGCATATGTCAAAAGTGGAAGGATTTATTGGGCTCTATTGCAGAGCAGCCTGGTTGAAGTCTTGTATGAGTTAATGTTTTAATGATTCAGATGATAGAGTAAGATTGTCCTCATTTAAATTTGCTGTCAACACCAAGGTGGAAGTGACTGAGCATGTTGGAGAACAAGAACAGAATTAAAACTAATTTTGGTGAATTGGGAAGATTTCTTAAGAAAGGAAGATGGGGAGCTAATTCAGTAGGAACTGGGTACCAAGTGCTGTATTTATCAAAAATAATCAGCAGCATAGAGTAAGGTCCAACAGATTATTAGGTAACAGATATTCCTAAAAGGATGTGGGGCTCATTGTGCATAGCAAGACGGCCATGTCACTGACGTCATGCTGTTTCAGAAAAAGCAATTGCATGTTAGAGTTTCAAAGGATGCATATAAAAAAACATAGGTACTGAGAACTGTGTACTAAGCATGGACTACCGTATCCAATTTTAGATACTGAACTCTAAGAAATACGTGAGTCTATGGGAAAGAGTGTCCACAGGCAAAGGCACTGTAGGAGAAAATATGCTGTGTTACACTGCTTTCTGGATCTTTGATCACTGTGAAGAATGAAATACACCAGGGGCAGTTTAGGTCAAAAAGAAAACACCGAGCAGGAACTTCATAACAATCTCATTAACAGGAAAGGCTGTTGAAAAAAGAAAGGAGGCAATCAGTCTGTGGACTGGAGATGGTGTGCTCGTGTGCCGTGCAATTCCTGTCCTATCCACCAGAAATAAGAAAGAGTAATTACAAAGTGGTGCCAAATAATAAAGATTCTGCAGCACCAGAAAACACTTCAGGAGTAGGGTATGGAAGCTTCATCTGTATGAGGCTTAGATGTTTCTGTCAAGAGTAAAATGTATAGTTAGTCCTGGCTGGAGGCAGCAGGGTGAGCTGATAACTCTGAGAAATACAGAGCCAAAATAGACAGGAGGTCTTCAGAACTGGGAGATAATATGCAGAAAACCCATGTAAGCAAATTGCGTGGGCATTCTGAAGCTCATCTGGGCATCCCCCAGCAAAGTCTTCCTCGAGCTTCTTTTTGTGAGCCTCCCTTAATACTTGGCAATTGTCCTTTGCATTATTTCAAAAATGGCTTTCTAAAACCCCAGAGAACTCGCCCAAAGTAGCTCACTCTTTTTCTCTTTCCAGGGAATGGTAGGAATATCTCATAGTGGAACAGTTACTGAAACAATCATGAGCTTCTCTGTGCAGAAGAAACATCTTCTCTTAGTTTGCTCAAGAGAGCCTTTGGCATGGTATTCCTGGGAGGAGGTAATTCTTTTCTGCCCCCAGCTTTAAATTTTGAAGTAACAACTGTACTTGGAGCGGACTTGTCACATCAGATTTTTTCCCCCTTTTTTAGACATTGCAAATATTATTCAGTAAAGCATTTGTGTTCAGCATGTGTCTTGTTTAGTACTTCGGAGTTGGACTGCCTATATTTGTTTCTGTCACTGTAAATGTACATAGCTCTATAAGCTACTCAAGAAACTGCAAAAATTCAGTGCCACTCTTACCTCAGTACACCTTTTCCTGCGTTTAGTGTCTGCCATAAAATGAAAGCATTCTAGATGTTTAAATTGCTAGACGGATAGCTTATTAAGAGGTGTCTAGATTGGTGGCTTAGTTGTGAAGCAGAAAGCAACACAAGAGTAACAGAAGTCCTTATCAGAGCTCTGGGTCTCCAGCTTAAGTCAAGCCCTTTGTCCTCATCTGTCTGTTAAAAAAGGAGACATTTTTATAGGAGGGTGTCGTAGTTTAAACCAATCCACACAGGTTGTCCACTCACCCCCCCGACCCTCCCCACTCCCGGAGGGATGGGGAGGAAAATCAGGAGAATGTAACTCCCACGGGTTGAGATAAGAACAGCTCAGTAACTAAGGTATAACACAAATCACTGCTGCTACCACCAATGATAATATTGATAAGAGAAAATAACAAGAGAATACGATACCACCGCTGAACGAGTTTGACCCCCCCGAAGAGCGAGAGCCTGCCCCTTCCGGGTAACTTCCAGTTCCCCCTCCGGGCATGACATGCTGTGGTATGGAATACCTCTTTGGCCAGTTTGGGTCAGGTGTCCCATCTCTGCTTCCTCCCGGCCTCCCTCGTCCCCAGCAGAGCATGAGACTCGCAGAGTCCTTGGCCAGAATAAACATTACTTAACAACAATTAAAAACAATCGGTGTTATCAGCTCTCTGCCCAGGCTGGAAGTCAAAACACAGAGCTTGCACCAGTTACTAAGAAGGAGCAAAACGGCTCCTGGTAAACCCAGGACAGAGGGGAAAGCCATGCAGGAGCCCTTCCCACAGTTAACACCTGAAGAGCACAGGCATCTTCTGCCTCAGTCCTGTCACACGTGAAGAAGCATGAAGATAAACTGTACAAGTTTGTAAAGCTAGAAAGATCTTCAGGTTTGCTAATGACTGAGGTAACAGAACAAAACCACAGCAGTTTGTTCCACTTACTCCCAAATATTTTCCAGAGCTGATCGAAGAATTGTATTTTTTAAAAGAGAATTTCAGGGGCATTTGTAGGGCAACCATTGTTATATACCTTTATTTGCAGAACTTACTGTAGGTGTCACCTGTTCTTGAATGAATGAATTAGTCAAGCATATATTTTTAACTTTGTGGTATGAGCTGCTGCTGTCAGTGTGTGCTTTAGTGCTCAAAGATAAGCATCCTCTCCTTTTCCTGATGTTTTCTTGCATGTTCACTGGTAATACCAACCTTGTCTCTGCCCTGATACAAGAGGTATTATGTGGTGACTCTTAAGTTCTTGTGTGCTTGTTCCCATGTGCCTTCACAGACCATGTACTTTGCCAGAAGTCACAGGCAGAGTAGGACAATACAGCAGTGCTCTACCACCTGCCACTGTAGTCCTCTTGCTTCTCTTAGAGACATCCACAGATGGTTTAGCTTCACTTGATTCTTGATGTAGGTAACTCATCATGTAGCTTTTTGTCCTTAAGACCAAGATAGTGATCAAAGAATCTTCTACAGCTTGTGCAAGGATAGTACCTTAAAACACAAGGCTTGGTGCAAAATACTGGATGCGCAGCAGTATGGTGATGTGCCTCTGTCTCGAACACTAAATACAAACCAGTTGTATTTCACTGTTGTCCTTGTCATTAACAGGATGTTTGAAGCTATTTAAGAATCACTAGTATGCAAGAATCATGGTCACTAACAAAGAATATGATTACAGTAAAAAATTCTTATCCTCATGGCTCAGGCATGTTTGTTTTTTTTAAGGTAGCAATGTCAGGTTATGATGGGCGTTGTGGTAAGAAGGCAACACGAGCCAACATTCATGCATTCCCCAGTTACAAACCCATTTTTACCACCTGCATTACAGCAGTTTATAGATGGTAAAACAGTATTCCATTTACAAATCATGAGTGGACTTGCAGAAGAGCAGAGTGGAAATCCCCCCGTCTGACAGGTATGCTCTTATACCCATGCAGTCACAATGTGGCTTTCCACTGCTGTACAGAGATCAGGGGTTTGAAAGTAATGCGGATAAAAAGCTGTGGTTTGATCAGAGCAGCCTACTGATGTAGTAGTGCATCTGTAGCCATCTAGAACTGATGCTAGCTTGGCAACAGCTTTGACACTGTGTTACTTCCTCCTACCACAGATTGGGAATCAGGGTTTCTAATAAAATTAGGGCCCTTGTTTTGGTGTGGACAGCTTGGAAACGTAAAAAGTCCCCTTTTGTAGAATCATAGAATGGTTCGGGTTGGAAGGAACCTTTAAAAGTCATCTGGTCCAGCCTCTAACATGGGCAGGGACATCTTCCAATAGGTTGGGTTGCTGATCAGTTCCAACCTCACCTTTGGCACTTCCGGTGATGGTGTATCTATAACTTCTCTAGGTGATCTGTTTCAGTGTCTCACCATGGTCAGTGTAAAATAAATAAATAAATAAATAAAAAATACAGAATTCTTCCTTATGTCCTAACTAAATCTCCATCTTTCAGTTTAAAACTGTTGCCCCTTGTCCTGTCACAACAGGACTTTGGAAAAAGTCTCTCTCAATTTTTCTCATAAGCCCCCTTTAAGTATTGAAAGGCTGCAAAAAGATCTCCCTGTAACCTTCCCTTCCCCAGGCTGAACAACGCCAACTCTCTCAGCCTTTCCTCTTAATAGAGGTGTCCCATCCCTCTGACCATTTTTGTGGCCCTCCTCTGATCCTGCTCCAACAGGTCCATGTATTTTCTGTGCTGAGGACACCAGAGTTAGATGCCATCCTCCAGGTGGGGTCTTACCAGAGCAGAGTAGAGGGGTGGAATCACCTGCCTTGATTGCTGGTCACGGTTCTTCTGATGCAGTCCAAGGTACGATTGCTTTCTGGGTTGCAACGGCTCATTGCCAGCTCATGCTGAGCTTTTCATCCACCAGTACTGCCAAATCCTTCTTCACAGGGCTGCTCTCAGTCCCTTTATCCCTCAGTCTGTATTTATGGTGGGGATGGGCCTGACTCAGGTGCAGGACCTTTGTTGGAATTTATGATGTTGACATTTATTACATAGGCCCACTCCTCAAGCCTGTTAAGGTCCCTATGAATGGCATCCCTTCCCTCTAGTGAATGAACTGCACTACTCAGCTTGCTGTCTGCTTCATTACAGTGTTTAGATGGCTCTTAGAAGTCATCATGTGCAAGACCACCACAATAATGGTTGAACACTTACTCACTGAATAGTGCTAGGATCTTAAGAAATAAGTTTTTAATTATGTCTTGGGGCATTAAGACTGAAGGGTTTGATTAAGTTATACATGCATAGCATTATTTCTTGAATTCACTGTCTTTGGGATGCTTGACTTTTAACTTCAGTGTTCTTTTTTTGTATTTTTTTAGACATAAAAATATCTAAATTTATACATCTACAGTGGATGTTGTAGTACTTGGTATTTCAGTGAAAACAATACCACAGTTCACTGCATAGTTTTGGAAGAAAAAAAAATACAACAAAATAGACTTACAGCCTTCTTAAATGTTTTATAGCATGTCACTGTTCTTTTTCTTTTTTCCTTTTATTCTTCTTTGTCTAACATTGTAAATATTTAAATATGGCTCCCAAAAATAAAAACTCTAGAAAATGTTGAGCTCCTGTTGAAGTCTCAAGGGATTTTTTTGTGCTCAGTTAGAAGTGGTTCAATGCATTTTAAAAATATCTTGTTACTGTAATGGTTTGCTTCAGCAACTGTAACTAGTGGTCAGAAGTAAGAAGCAGGATGCAGGCCAGCCTGCTGGTGGCCACTTGGAAACCCTGAGGTTCTGCCTCTAGGTTCCAGCTACTTCTGAGCAACTGGGATGAGGATGTCTTCTATAAGTTCCTGGCATGAGCACGTATTGAGCAACACTGGTCTGACTTGGTTTAGATGCAGTGGAAACTTGCAGTCATGGCAATATTCTGTTCCTTTTAATTTGTAGTGATTCTGAAGCAGAGAGAGTAGATTTCTATTTCTATTATGTAAGCTTTCCAAGCAAAGGTTTCCTTCAGGAATGGGAAATAGCACTGCTTTCTTTTGCTAGATTCTTGGAATTAATCCTGGCTGAAAAGGAGTCAGAGGCAAATGTTTATTTTGTTTCTTCAATCTCCCACACACTTTGTGTTGTAATCACATGTGTGTAATTTAAAAGCCCAGTGGTGAAAGAAATGCATTTGGAATTCACACTTAGCATAAGCTTCTTTGTTTTCTAGTTATTGTTGATCCTAGATGGATACTGATTTCACACATAAATGTGTGTATATATATCTAATATATACATATATATTTATAAAAAAATCATAGAACATTTAACACTTCTGATAAACACCGTAATCTCATTAAACTGTGAGTGTACTCATCTTAGTGTTAAGATCTTGAACTGATCCTCCTACAACATGAACTGCTTAAGTTAATCAAATAGTGCATTAGGTGATAAAGTATGTGTATTTCACAGCACATTATTGGTTACTTATTATTTAGTTGTATGTTAAAGCAGAAAGTATTTAGACAAATAACCAGATACTTTTGTGACCTTACTTTCAATGTATAAACCAGTAGCAAGCACAGTCTGATTCATGGGGGCTTATTGTCATAAGTGCTATTCATGTTTAATTGGGAAAGTACAGGAAGTACACATTTTTGTCGTTTAAAACCTCTAGTTGACTGAAGTTTGTTTCTCCTGTTTTTTTCTAAGAAATTTTTTGGAAAAAAAATTGAAACTCTTCATGATAATGTGGCTGTTGGCTATAGATACTGGTATATGGTATTCTTTACAAGCCATTTATTTGATTATTTTATTTAGAATAGTAATAAGAGTGTATGTTTAAAAGTCTATAGGAAGCACTGGAGTATTTTTGCCTCTATGGAGTTAATAGTATTAGTCGTTCTGTAACTTGAATAAGGTATAGATGCTTTTTATGTGAGCATTGTCCTTGTAAGCTAGCTCAGGTACACTTCTTGGAGGGATTGATGGATTTTGTCACTTGGTGTCTTTGAGGGGGTGTCTAGCAGACCAGTAGGGGTCACTGTATGCATTGAATTTAGGAAATACATAAGTAATTTTAATTACTTTATTTAATTGTGTATGCTAGCACACTTGGAAATAACGAATCATAGACAATAATTCATTATTTATCATAGCATTCTATTGTCTTTGAGTTGGGAGTATCTGTGCAAAACATATAATAGCATTTTATAAGGTAAGTGCAAAGCGTGGATATGTCAAAGACTGGATGTCTAATGATACAGTTTCAGGAGGATCTGACTTTGAATGGGACTTCACAGCTTGCTGAAAATAAGAGTGTGCTGAGAAGAATGTGATTCTGGCTGGTGCTGCTGTATTTTCTTATCCTAGCACAATAAAGCAGACTGGAAAGTGTGATGAGGCAGGTTGATGTGCCACATAAATGCTTCAGTAATGTTTGCTTGCATTTCATTCAAAACCCAGATTTTAAGCCATTTTAACAAGTCTGGCAGAAAGATATACCAACCATGTTTTTCCTTCTAAAATGTGCATTTGAAATAGATGGCTGATAATACACAGCTCCTCTAAGTCAGGCAGTTAATCGTGCAACTAGTTCATAATCAATATGGTCACTTCAAACCAATATATAAGATCCATCTGTTTCTAGTTTTTCTGTAGTGGCAGTGCTGTGAAATATCTCTTTCCCTTCTGCCCTCTCCTAAAATCTGTATCTTGGGATTTTAAATGTTTCTATATAAGGTCAAAGAAAGATGAAAGCACATAAGCATTTTAATCCTTTCTTAAATGGGGCATTTATCCAGTTTTAACTTAAATGTGAAGAATGAGAATTCTTGTTTATAAGACTTTCATTACTGAGATTTCTTAATGAGGGAAGCATTGCACATAATTAGATGGACATAGCTATGCTATTTATTTTCATATCCTTCCCATGATCTCCTCTTCCACAATTGTTGCGCTACTTTTTTGTATGTGTGTTATTCTTGCCACAGCTGTGCCTTCAGGAACTTGTATATGGATCTTGAGCTTTATTTCACAATGTTTTGAAGCCATTGAGAATCTTCAGTGTAAGTGGTCTGTGGAAAAAGCCCTGTTTTCCAGGAAAAACCACCCAGGCTGGTGCCCTATCTGAGATCCAGGACCTGAGAATTCAGTTTTTGATTCAAGCAAGTGAAAGTGGTCTGGTAGTTTGCTGCAGAAAAGCATGGAAAACCGTGTGGAGTCAGATGAGGTAGACAGTAAGAGCATATTTGTAATACTCATAGTCTCTGCTTCAGCAGCTGCCTATAAGGATAAAGTGATTAATTTATGTAGTAGTAGTACAACAGCAGCTGGGAGCAGAAAGGGGAAATAGCAAGATAGTAGGCAGCACCATCTCTTGTTTTTCTGTGTCTGCTGAGATTTGCTTAATTTGATTGATGAGCTGTATCTGAAAACTTGTGCTGATCACTGTTGCACGCATTTCTCTCTGACAAGAGAACCAAAGATTCGCTCAAGTGTGTGTCTTCTTTTTTTTTAGTGACTTGGTTGAAATTCTAGTTATATTGGAAATTTTTGCATTATAATAAAGAGCATCTTTGTTTCTTCCTTTAAGTAATTGTCATCTCTTTATGAAGAGTTTTATAGCATGGGAGAGAGGGAACGGTGGAGAAATAAGTGATGGAAAAGAGTATTAATCTTTTCCTTATGTTCTTATTTTATAAAATTGACATTTTGCTTGATTAAGTAGTCTAAAAAGTGATATCTTAAAAGCAGAGAAATTCCTTCAAATGAAGATACATTTTTGATTGAAAAAGAATAACAAATTTTGTAATCCAGTAAGAAAAAGCAAGTGTTTTCAGCAAATGTTCCTTGAATTAACAAAATTACTTCAGCTTCAGTGTAAGTATTTTTTAGTGTAGCATAAGACTACTTGGTTTTCATTCTTCTAATAATTGTTCTGTGCATCTCCAGTGCAGTCATTGTAGCTTAAGTGAGTCACAGCTTTTCTGGATTCTCTTTGCTCCCAGATATACTAATTGTTCTGGTCATCTAAGCTTAATATATTCTAACACCTTTATATGTAGTGTTTGTTTCTTCAGAAGCTGATCTTTGAAACAAAAGCTTGCTCTCCTTTTAGTTTCAAATACATTATGATCTTCTATTATATCAAAACTTTAAAAGTTTGAACGTGAATATTTCCACCTCTTCAGTTGATGAGTACACAGCAAAATTCTGCAGTAGTTCAAGTTAATGTTATGTTGCTAACATGATAGCAACTGAGATTATTAGTTTCAGTTCGGTAATATAGATTAACTATAGCACTTACTGCTTAGCATGACCTACATATGATTTATTGTAATGGTTACTGATAAATGAGTAGTGATAATTGGGAGATTATAGTATGTTGGTGTTTTTTAAATGCAATACTTGATTAGGGCAAATGATTGCTGTATTACTCACTGACTAATTGTATTACCTTTTTTGCAATTTTTTTTCTTCGGAAAAGCTATCCATTCCAAGGTAGACAGAAATAAAGCTTTCCAGGAGGGTTCAGGGGGTTGATGTGGATTAGGAATATGACAAAATGTCAGCATACTGTATTGTAACTTCAAACGGCAACTTGGTAAACAAGAGATTGGGGGGAAGGGGAAGAAATCCTTTTGCTTCTTCATCCATGGGGAAAATATAGGCTTGTCTTTCTTCAAAATACATCCAAAGAATAGCTTTAGAAGTATGTTGACAAGATCACTAGATTTGTATAGAAACATATAGGAAACAGGTTCCTGTATCTAGTCTGAACATATAGCAAGCAGGATCTGAGAAGATAAAAGTATTTTATCACTTTATTGACTGAAACAGTGTTTCTGTGGTTTTAAATGAGTGTGTGATTCTTTCTTTATGTACTGAATTGCTGTACATACATTATAAATTTAGATTCTATCTGTAGGCTTTGTATTTCTTAAATCACAGATGTAGCTATTTACTTTTTTTTTAACTCCGTCTCATTTTCAGGTATACTTTTACTTAACATAAAACCTTTAAAAAGTTAAAAAAATCAGTAAAGTACAATAATAATTATAAAAAAAAAATTAGTTTACAGCCCCAAATAGTAACATAAGTGAGAGTTGATAACTGTCAAGCCACCTCAGCAGGATGAAAAGACTTACTACATCATACAGTAGTGAATGTTGTGCTGGTTTTTGAAGTTACTGCGCGTTCACTGTATTTCATGCAGAACACAGATTGGTCATTTTGCCAAGGAGCATCGTAGGAAGACTGAGGCTAGAAGAGGAAGCAAAAAATGACATGGAAGGGCATTGCAGAAGTTGTCATAAGATCCTCAGTGTGGGACCATTTGAATGATGTGCTTTTAGTGCAAAGATGAACCCGTGCTCAAAAGAGCTCTCTTAAGTGATGTGTTTTCCAATGGAAAGATCTGATTATGTGATGTGGGTTGTAATGTCTCATGCTTTGGGATTCAAGATAGCAGAACTGTAATTTACTGCAAATTAGTAAACATGGTTTCTTGTTTTTCTTAGTCTTTCAGGATTCCTTTTAAAAAGGTTAGATTCTTGATTTATTGTAAATATTTTATAGAACAACAGCCTATGGCACTAAAATCTATACTTATCCACTAACAAAGAAAGATAACTCTAATGCATAAGGAATACAAATACTAGTTTTTCTTTTGACTTTGACTTAAACTCCATTGAGTTTAACTAGGAAAAACAGAAAAGTCATTGCTTCAGCTTAGTGTGCCTGTCTAGAAAAAAGTGACGATACCCCTACAGGCATGCTTTGAGCAATGGCTTGGGCATTTACCCAGTTCATATATCCCTGTCATAAAGAGTCAGTTTCTGTTCTTTTGAAGTCAGATGCAATGATGTAGGCTTTTTGTGAATTATTCACAGGGTGGAAAAAGTCTTCTGTCTCTTCTAAAACAGAAAGAAATGCCTGTGATGTATTTTCTTATAATGAGATAAAAGAATATTAAAATAATGGCCTAAATATGAACAACTAATTTAGATTATTGCATGCTGCAATTAGGATCTGCTTTACAAAAATAAAATCCAAATCTAAAAGTAATTAAGAAATAACATTATCAGATGTGAAATTCGTTTTATGTTATGTAAAGATTGAAAGAGCAAAGTGTGTATATTATTCTCTTTCAAGTTTTGCATGTCCTCTGTGTATCCATATGTCAGCAGCCTGTTTCCAGTCCTTCCAGCTACTCTTCTTTTAGAGTGGGAATGTATGGCTTCTTGCTTTTTTGTGAGAGAACTCATTCCAAGGTATGTCCAGCAAAATTTGGAAATGATTTATTCTATGTTGTGTATGTTTGATTTTCAGGGTGACTCAAAATTGATTAATTTCTTTGAATTAAGAGAGATATTTCTTGTGCTTTGGACTTAAAATAAAGCAAACAGTTCTAGATCCAGGGTTAATTTAAAAATAGGTTCACTTGGGTATTTGTGTTTGGGTTGGTTTTTTGGTTGGGTTTTTTTTTCATAATTGGTTATGAATTGTTGCCATCATCAGTATCAGTATCAAGGCTCTGAGCCCAGATATTTATGCATATCAGACAACTGAGATGAAGAGAATTTCCTGTTTTCTATATAAGCGCAAAGTACAAGAACCAGACTTGGAAAGGACAAAATGTAATTTGTCTGCAACTTCTTGTCTAAAGATATTCTGGATAATTTTGAGTTCTTATGAATAAAAACTTATGTAGTAAAGAGTTTTATGGCAGAATGTGAAGCACTTCTTTGTCTTGTTTTGTTTTTTTTTTTTTTTATTTCTACTTTGTTAAAAAAAAGTCAGTGCTAAAATAAGTTTCTTAAATATACATAAAATAGCATCCTATCTATACTGTCTATTGTCTGGAATACTTCCTCTTCCCACTAACTTTGAGAAGATTACAGAGTGTTTGCTTTTCAGACATTTGACATCCCATACATTGAATATGTGACTGTTTCTTTACCTTCCTTTTTCCCCTTAGCTCTGTACATGTTAAATATGCATGGGTTTGTCTATGTGCAAATACAGACAGCTAACCATAGTGTCTGAGATGACACAGTTTCTGTTAGATATACTAGGCTGTTTGGTAAGATTAAGTCCTTTGTTTTATTTTTCTGAATCATTGTAAGTATTGGTGTCTGGACAGAAATCTTCCATCACAAGTAATCAGTACACATTGAAAGTCTTATTAAAATTCATGAAACACCCCCCCACCAAAAAAAAAAACAAAAACAAAACCAAAAAACCAACCAACTACAAAAGCAAAGGGAAAAAAGTGTTTTGCCAGGGCTAATAAAATAAATTCAGTCTTGCAACTGTTGTGCTGCTATTTTTATTTTTTTTTTACCTTCCCCACACACACACTTTTTTCTTTTTTTCCTGTACAGTAGAAGTTTTATTACGGTGAGATACTATTAGACTGGGAAAAATAATTGCTCTATACATGAAACTTGATCCAAACTTAGCCAGATAACCTAGGAAAATCTCTGTTTGTCCCAAGGTTTTTTGCAGCCTGAAAGCAAAATTCTTCTAGACTTTTTTTTTTCTTTTGGCAAGTGTGTTACAAGAACACCAAGGAAAGAACAAGACACACTTCTAAGTTACTCTTTTTGTCTGAAAGAAGTTTCAGTGATACAGCTGAACTGAAAATAGCAAGACTGCTGTCATATTTTCCTATTGTTAGTAAGTCACATATAGGATAGGCCATGTTGTTTCTACTGAGAAATAGCAGAGTACATACTCTGTTTAAGACATGATTCACTTGCATTTCTCTGTTATTTTTAAAGGTTGGATTTCTCTAGTTGTGTAGGGCTTGGATTTAGTCAATTTATAGTCTCATGCTACTTGTCTAAGTTAAGTGATAAGAAATGCCTTCTTTCAGACCTAAGTCTTTTATCTCTATCCCCTTGAAACTGAAATAATTTTCTGAGTGTCTGAGGTGGCTAGTAGTTCTGGTTTGAATTTGAAAACTCTTTTCAATTTTAAGTAGTTAACCTGAATCAAAGCTTAACTTAAGAAAGGCTGAGCGACGCTTAGCCATTGTGAAGAGTGACTTTTGGACCATCAGCATCTTTTTTCCCCTCTGTATTTTTTATTTTGAAACAAAGACCTACTGTTGTTATCTACTGTAAGATATGAAATGGAAATCAAGTTCTTCTGAGGTTTTTGCTGTAATCAGTGTACCCCTAGAAGTTTCATGACTGCAAGTTATTCCAGTAACGTACTGGCTTTTTTAATCACTTGGGTTTACTTTATGTTAAAACTGCTTTGAGTTTTCCAGTTACACTGCTAATGCAAACATAGATTCTGTAAAGAATGGTTGTATACTGTAATTATATCCTTATAGGTTACTCTGTGGAAAATATGTTTACATTGGATGTGGCTTTCTACTCAACAAAAAGAAGAAAGTAATAAAAATAATATTTTAGCTGCAGCAGAGTTTGTATGGAGAGCTTCTGTCCAAGAACTCTACAGTGTTGAAATCAATACAGTTTGAAAGACACTCATGCAGCTGATATAATAACCTCTGAAATACTAATGAACAGTTATCACTTCCATTGGGAAACTGTACAAGTCCCAAGCATAAAAATGGTCATTTAAAATGTCTTTACTAAGCACCACACAATTCTGCAGAACTAAATCTCGAGTAGATCTTGCTCCCTAAATGGTAATTCTATCTTTTTTTTAAAGGTCAACTCAATTAGATTTTGGCAAGATTGAGTCTTCAGTGTCTCTTAGTGCATTCATCAGGACACATTGGCTGGTAGTTTGCAAGTCTTCACGAGCAAAACGGGTTAGTAATACATTGGTACCAGTACAGATAGATTGTCCTCATCGCCGCATAGACAAACCCTCATGAGAACTGTTCAATTCTTTAAGCACTAGTGGCATCATCTAATGAAGTTGTATTCCGTTAAGCACTTGTATACAAGGGAGCAAAATGTCATCACCTGAGTGTGGCTGCATTTCTGTGATACAACCTCATCTGTTCCGTCAACTAGTTTTGCTCTGATCAATAAGCAGTTTTCTGTGGCATTTCACTACTGTCAGGTGTCATTGAATGATGTAAATACGTGTCAGAAACTAGAAACTTGACAGCTCCCCTAGACTAAAGAGAAGTGTGGGAGGGGATGTACTGCTGGGATAGGAGAGACAGAAATGACAGCTGATCTCTGCTGTGTATAAATGATTTGATATTGCTACATACAAGATTTTTCATTTTCCGTGAGCATGCAACAAAATGACTGTGGCTTGTACAAGTCAAATCATTCAAAAAGACTGAAGAGAAAAAGAAGGCTTTTTGTATTACAGGGCAGCACTGACCACAGTTTCTTAAGTGGCCCGCTTAGAAGTTACCCCTTACTTTATTTTTGTCTTTTGATACTAAATCTTCAGTCCTACTTGCTGTTAAAATGAAGGAAGATTAAATAAATATAGAAAATGTTCTCATAGGCAGCATACAATAGGTAATGTTATTTATGCTAACATACTCCTTCAAAGCTCCAGATAGTTAATTTCTTCAATATTTCACCACGGAATTGAATAATAGAGGGCTTTTGGTTGGTTGGTTGGGGAAGCTTAAAGAACCTCAAAACTGACAACAGGGGAGTGAAGAACAAAATAGTTGCATTCTGTAGTGGGGAATTGTAGCTGAAATGTGCAATATTTTTCTCATTTGATTTTTTTTTTTTTTTGGTCATACTTCATGATTCCAATGAGGATCAACTGCCATAGGAAATAGGACAAAGAGAAGAGAGATTGGTACTGTTTGGTATTTCATTTGTAGTTGGCTGTATTATGGGTCTTCCACTGTGGAACAGACTCTAGCTCCAATTTTACCATAAGAAGTTTACAACGCAAGTTCCAGAGCACAGTCTTCTGGGAGGAGAGGAAATTTCTATAATAGATGGTTGGAGCTAGATAAACATCTAAGCTGTTTTGACAGGAGCATGGCAATTGGCTTTTTGTCTTGAGGGTTGATTTAGTCCTTCCTATGCAGCATAGACATCTTATCTTTACCAGGTTTGCTGCTGCACAAGAAGGAAAACATGGAAGTTGTGAGTTTGAAGAGAAACTGAATGTATGAATAAAATTAAATGTTTTTCTAAAAAAATAATGATTTTAGTATCTAAAGTGACACCTGCTAATGCACTAACAAACTGCTCTGTAGTCTACCTACTTGTAATAGCAGTCTCATTGAGCTTGCCCTCCAGCCTGCTCTCCTGGCCACTGGCAAAACTGCTGAGAAGATAGGGGTGTTAACTTTGTGTGATGTTGTGTACATGTTTATACAGGTATGTAATTACGTACCAGTCTACCATGTCCAGTTGAGTATTTGCTACCATAATTATGCTGTCATAATTTAGTATTCTTATCTGTCATATTGAAGTGTGATTTGTATGAAGAAAAGCTCAAGAGCCCTCAGATTTGGTACTTTGCTTCCACTGTGAGAGGCTTGGGCATGTGCCATGTGGACAGTGCTTTTGTACTGGGGATTTGGTTTTCACCAGTCACTCACCATACTGGCCACGTGTACCAGAATGTCTCAGCTGAAACACCTGGTTTCAGAGCAGGAAGCACAATTCCCATCGACTTCTGGAGTCCTCAGTTTGGGCTCTCAGGTTACCATCCACTGAGGGGGTTTATGCAAGGCTTTCAAACAATAGCTGTCCTCAGCTGGAAAATTTAGACCAGGTTTCTTGAGCGGGGCATGAATCTTAGTTAAACTAAACCAGTCGAAATTAACTGTATTCCCTATTTTTTCAGACATCAGCTTTTACTTCTGCCTTTCCTTCATATTGTTAATTATTTGACACGAATTACCTTTGTATGCAAGGAGTGGCTAGGTGCTCTTCTGATGTTACACATTTGTACCAGTGGAAAGTGATGCCAAGTTACTAATTGCTACTCTGCTAGCATACTTTAATTATTTTACTGCATATGATGAACTATTGTGGTGAAAGAGAGGCTGTTGGAAAGCTCTGTGTGGGTTATTTTAAATCAGAAAATGTGATGTTTATTTTAAATCAGAAAACTATTTTTAGTCAATTTCTATTTTGTTATTTCTCTGTTTGGCTTATGAACTGACTCAGAGCCAGTTGTTTTTGCCTTGCAAGTGATAAACATTGTCATTCTTTCTGATACATAAAATGACCAAAATGATTTTACAGCAACCCATAGTTTGTGTAGAATAATTGTCAGAAAACCAGAGTAGTGTCAAGGTGTAGCTGTTAAGTGGGACTTCTGTTACTGACTTCATTGTGGATATTACCCACTTCTTTGTGGGAGAGAAAGGGAAATGAAATCATTACCCAGAAGGAAAATATTCCAGCTGCAGTCTTGTGTGTTTGGACTCAACCATCTTGAGAACAGCTAGTGAAATTCTCTAAAAACTAGCATGAGGGTTCTGCTACAACCTAGTGCCTTCCTGTGCTTTAGGATAGTTCTTGGGTTTAAAACAATTACTGCATATTTTCTACCTATTACATTTTTTACATAATCACCTTTATTTTACTTTGAATACTTGGTTGCAAGAACTGATAGGTGAGATTAGGTATCTCATAGTCCAGAATAACCCCTCCAAATACTGTAACCTCCCGAATACATTGAAAATCCCCAAATGAAGAGGGAAAAATTACACTTTCCCATTATTCGCAATCCCACTTTTGATATTTTAAAATCTCTTTCTAGAGCTGTTTCTGCAGCAGTGCTGAAATATACTTTCAATTCCAATACACTGCACAGCGATATAAAGATTAAAACTCATTTGTGATAACAGGGAGTTGTGTGGTTGCCCCAAACATATACTGATCATAGCAATTTTATGTATCATTCTGATTTTTCTCTCTGTATATTGTATATTAAAGTAAACAACTAGCCAGGTTTGGGGTTTTGGTTTAGTTTGGGGGTTTTGTTAGTTTTTATTTTTTATTTACAGATTTTGCCATGTTTCTGTCACTTCAACTCCTTGTTCCTTATTAAGACTTCAGAGATACAAACCAGTAGCTCAGTAATTGCTTTCTTGAATCTGCCTTTAATAATTACATTTAGTAAAGCTGTATCGAAAATTAGAAAGGCAGAGACTAATGGAAAACTAGATTTTTCACTGAATTAGAAAGCAAGACAATCCATATATTGACAACATTTCAAGTTGAAACAGATCAGGAAAACTGTTTTGGACTGTCTGTGCAAAGAGGCAAACACAGGCCTGATGTGCAGTGGCATCTGCATTTTATACAGGCAGAGAAACTATAAGAGATTTCATGTAAATAGGTGTCTTGAGAGGGGACAGTACAAATCTGATTTGGAAGCAAGTCACTTGAGGTTTTTTTCAGCCAGAGAACCTCTTTTTTCTTTGCATTAACAAAAAGTCTAGAAAGTACAACTTTTCACTGATTAAAATACCTTGAAACAGGAGGTGAGGAGAAGAGGAAACATATTTTAAATTCTTATTTTAAACTGGATCATAATCTGCAGAATAATGTTTGTTGAGGTTGGTATGAGGTCATTGTAAACCAGCTTGTACGAAGGGGGTAGAAGAAAGAATGAATAGGATCATTGTTCAGTCATTACTGCGGCTTTTCACCAAAAATTTAAGCATTTGAGTTCCCATTTTAAGAACAAGCAAAACCATGAAAAATATTTTCAGACTTCTATTCCTGATATATTGAATATTTAAATGTCTCTAACTATAAGCGGGCAATGTATTTATTTATTTATCAAGCACAGTGTGTTCATTAATAAATGGATTCTTTCTGGTAACTTAAAAATAATAAAAAAAACCAACTCACAAACAAAAATAACCTAACAAAACAAACCAAACAACTTTAAAAAGTATGCAGATCTTGTAGTGTAAATAGATCATCTCTCAGTTACGTATTGTTAGTTGGATCTAAAATACAAAATTTGTATTTTAAACCAGGTTTATTTACTGTTCTGTCTCCACATGCTTTCCCTTTTCATGTAGGAACTGAGCTGTTTTGTTGATAAATGTAATTTGTGTATTTTTGAGGTTCTGTAGTGTTTTGAGATTGGGATTTGCTTCAGTTGTCTGCTGAATAGGCACTGTGCCTAACAAAGGTTATTTTACTACTGTCAGCATTTCTGGAGACCCTTATTTTTACTCAACAGTACAGTTGCACTTACTTGCCACACATTTAATAATAGTTCGCTTTGACTGCATAATGCTTTCTTCTGCTGCTTTTTAGGACATTAACAAAATTGGGCATATGTCTTGCCCAAATCTTTGCAAGGTTTGGATCAATGTGCATCAGCAGAGTGTAGATCCTGTGATTTTATGGCACCCTGGAGCAATTAAAATAAACATGGAAAAAGAGAGTTTTGCTTATGTAAATGTATACAGTTTGTTTATTGGCTATTCATTTTACTGTAAATTGCTGCTGAATTTTCAGTTTCCGGTGTGTTTGATTGAACATAAGTTGATGGTTTGAAGGCTTCTGAACATAGAAGAGCATTGATCTTCTCTTGCTAGAAACTTCACCTTTAATCCTAATCACATAAGATGGAATGTAAATAATAACTTTCGTTGTGTTATATACACATCAATAAGTATGTAGTCTCAAGTGTATGATTAATACATGCTGGTGATCTGATAAGCTTTTTCATTAATCCAGCAACTTTTATGACATATTGAGAGCTCTAGTTGTTGCTAGTTACCTTCTGAACCTTTGTTGAGGACCTATGCTGTACTGTTCAGTGACAACAGCAAGTATTCATGATTAGATCACCAGCAGTCTGAGAAATTTCACTCTTCGTTGTAGAACCCACAAAAGCTAATATTAGCCTTATTTGGAATGGCAATAATGAATGTGGAAGAAAGCACTGCTGAAGTCACAGAGGAAATGGAGAGAACCACAAAGGTGACGCCAGTTTGAGATTCCCTCCTGGCTTCTCTGTGATTGCTGTTTGAGCAAACAAGCATTATTTGTAGTTTAGGAAGGATTTTGTCTGTGGTGAATAAATTACTGTTTGAATGGTGACTTGTCCACCTGACTTTTTTCCCCTGTTTCTGGTGGGAAAGATGAAAGGCTCTTAAGAAGATAAATAGTATGAAGCTAATGGGAATATCTACTGTCTCCCATCCCGCCCATCTTCAAAATATTGCAACAGGATCTTCACAGAAACAACAAATTCAGGATATCATCTGATATCTTAAATCAGAATAAATTTAATCCTTCAAGGTAGTTACTCCACAAAGCAGAAGGGCAAATTGCTGCCCAATAACACAAAACTGCAGATCTGTGGCAGTAAAAGCTGCGAATACATAACTGGATCTTCAGACAGCCAAAAAATGAACACGGAAAAGCAGATATTTTTGTCTTTTTACTTTTCCTTCTGAGTTAAAAGTGGTATTTTATAGGATCACAGAGTCATTTAGATTGGTAGGGGCCCACGGAGATGTAGGCATCTCTCACCTCACCCCTGCTCAAACAGGGCCAACATAGGTCAGATTGCACAGGGTCTTGACCTATCATATTTTGACTTTCTCCACCACTGCTTCAGGCCCTGGCTGCAGTGTTTATCCAGTGAAAATTTTCTGATGAAACTATTAAATAATCCAGATTTGGCAGTAGATCTGTCATGCTCTTACTTTCTTAAAAAAATGAGTTTTGCATGCAGTAATTTCCCATTGGTTCTTTTTGAAAAAAGAAAACGAAGGGGGAAAAAAATGTTGTTTTCAGTACAAAGATCTGGGAATGGGATTATACATTTTACATTGTTTATTTCTGATGGGTAGCATTTTACAAGCTATTTATTTATTTCACAGTTGGATGTCATGACACATGCTGGGGGAAGACTTTTTTGAAACCCAGCGTGTTGGGTAACATGTAGATAAAGCAACAACTGTCCAAAAGCATTGAAGTGCTAGGGTTTTTTTTCTGAAATTATTTTAGAAGTATTATTGTGTCACAGTAAACTGCAGTAATAATTAATATCTTCCTTTAAGACCATTATAAATTCTATCAGTCTTTACAGTCAGCAATCTTATGTTCAGTTTTAGTAGGGCATTACAATTTCATGTAGAAATGATGATCAAGATCTTAGAAAGCTGACGTGATACAGGAATAAGAAAATGTCAGTCTTCTAACACTAACAGTTTTTTACTTACACACTTAAATGAACTGGTTTCCTCTTTTTTTTCTGTGATCTTAGAGAAATTAGAGGAGTTTGTTCTACTTTAAAATCCTCCACTGGTTTCATTATTTGTTAGCAATTGCAGTGATTAAGAAGTTTGAGGAAAAGTAGCTTTTTTCCTTTTATGTACTTCAAGAATACCAGAAGTATGAATACTATTTGATGATTTTTTCAGTTATGTAGTGTCAACATATGCCAAAAACGCTGTCTAGAGCAAAATTCTGCAGTGATTCATGGTTTTGCAGGTTAATGTCTTTTTTGAGACTTCTCTTGCGAGGTAGAGGAGCAAAGAGTTATTTTGCCCTGAGACTCTCTTTCCTCAGGTAGAAAAATCAATACTGCATTTTCTGGAATAGCTTTTCTGTTTCCTTCTCTAAGCTCTTTAGTATACCCTAGAAGGAGGACTTGAGATATGTTGGTTCTGTGTGTAGAGTGGTCCCTGCAAGGATACAGCTTCTAATGTTAAAATAGCTAGATGGCAGTGCATGCAGGAGCTGACTTCAGGAGGCATTTGAGTTTGTGTGTGCACTTGCCAGGTTTGGTGGTGGGCTTTTGGTTTCCTATTGTTCTTGTTCTTCCACCTGCATTTTACATGCAATCCTTATTGAAAAGCCTTCTTGACAAAATCAGGAAGAAGTGAGTAAGTGCCAGAGTTAGTTTCTCATGTCCTGTAATCAAGACCTGTACAACAGTATGCGAGGTGAAATATGTTTGTTGTCTGCATGGGTGTAAACATGTACATCTCCACTCTGCATCCGCTGGGTCTCCAAAGGCTTGGCATTTTAACCTAGGAAAAAGCATGAAATAAATTGTTCAGTGTTGTAGAAGTACTTGGACTATAGATCTAAAGTTTCCAGAGTGACTGTGATGTTACCATTTGCCTTAATCTTGAGGCCATACTTTCCATACATATGGTTTTCCTGCCTTTTTATATGTTTCTTTAATTCTTACATTGGAAGAGCCCTAAGGGCATCATCTCCAGGGCTCATTTTTTCCCATGACACTGTCAGTCCTGCATGCTGAGCTGAAAAGGCGCTCACTAGGGAAAAGTAGCATGTAACTGACCACTGTGAGTAAGTACGTGCAATGACACTGGCTTGCATTGTATGAATAGTTTAAATGACACTTTGAGTACTTAAGTTCACAACCAGTGTTTCTTAACAGTTTCTGCTTTTTCTACCCCATAACAGGTGACTGGTAATAAAGGGAAGCGAGTACATCATTTGGATAGGTACTGCTCCAGACATATGATCGTTGCATGTGGAGCTTTTAGGTCCCTAGTACAGGCCTCTCTACTAAAAGGTGTTTGATATTTTTTTATCCACTATCTGCCCCACCAGCAGTGGAGGGAGGGAGAGGAATACTGTGTGTTACCAGTGGGTTCTCACAGTGAGCAGATCCAGTGACATACTTTTCTGATTCATACATGATGAAATCATGCGTTCCCTTCAAGGTTACAAGAGCTGGACTGCTTCAGACTAAAAGGCCCTTCTGGTCTTCCTTGGCCTGCTTTTTTTAATGGTAACACTGTATGGTCTTTTCAGGTCGTGTTCCCTGTGCCATAGCGTAGATTCCTGTCCAGCATCTTTTCTCACAAAAACTAAAAAGCATCATCCAATCTTTTTTCTGCTCCCTAATATCATAGTGGCTCCTGAACCATAGAAAAATACTCTGTAGGCCTGAAACTTACCCGAGCTTTGTGGAGAAGCCATAAACATGCAGTCAGTAGGGATGCACTGTAAAAATAACAGAGCACCAGGAATGCTGATGCCGTTGGAAGATGTGCATTGTGCACATACTTTGTGCAAAGTTTTGTTAAGAGTTTGTTCCAGAAGTTTATGGGTTAGCCAGATTTGCCTCCCAGCTGTCTTACTGGTTTTCTCATCCTAGTCCTGAAGGAATTTTTGTGAAATGGCATGGGCTTTCATTTGGGTTGGGTTTGGAGGTTTTGATTTGTTCTTTTGGCATATGTAAAGTAAAATATATTTTTCTTTAAGTTTGTGTTTGGACTTTCTCAGCTGTAACTTTCTAAAAATATTTTCTGTCTGAATCACATACGTGGTATGAAAAATCTAAGCTCAAAAATTAAAGGTTGGCAAAACTATAGGTAACTGAGAACAGTCTTTTAATGGAAAATATTAGATTATTATAATTATTCCTAATGCTGCCATTAACTTATAATATGTTTTATTAAATTAGCTCCATCTCAGGTCCTCTTCAAATGTTATTGAGATGTTAATTAAAAATAGTAGTGTGTGTGAGCTGAAGTATGAAACAGGAAGGATATAAGATAAATGTCCTTTAGTTACCCATTTAGATTTCTTACCTGTGAAAATGTATGTAGGTGAAAGAAACGATAAGTAGGGACAGAGGCTGCACAGAAAGATGAGCAACTGCTGCGGCGGTTGAAGATAAGATGGCACCTTATACACATATAGGATAAGTCAAGTTGCATTTTTTCTGCACTGTAAATAGAGAAATGGCACTTTCTATAAATACATAAAAGAATCAACTTTCAATGCAACTAAGAACTGAAAGTAAAGTGAAGTTTACGTTCTTTCTGCAGGGAGGCACTGGAGACTCACAATAATAGGGCCTCTGTAACAAAAACCGCATTTGAATAAGTTGTTTATGGCAATGTTTTTGTGAATAGAAAGGACAAAAGTTTTATATGCATTACAGAAGGTTAGAAGCAGGAAAATGCTGAGATTTGGTAAGGTTTGCATAGGGGAGCGGAGTTTTCAGTAAGTTCATAGTAGGGCAGAAAGAAAGTTTGAAGCCTCAGGATGAGGGAAGGAGTGATATCTGTGACAGTATTGCATTGTGTCTGTAGAGACGTTATTACTATTATTATTATTTTATTATTTTTGATAGTACTTTTGAATTGTCCAATTGAATTTAGAGGTTTAAATAGGGGAATTGGTTGTTATCTGCAGGTGATGAACATCCAGAGTTTTCTGGTAGAGTTAATAAAGATTTCTTTTTCACCCAAGAACCAGGATATGAAATGTGACTCTCAAATTCCAGCTAAAAATTAGTATATAGATATTATTTCTTCATTGTGCTGTATTTAGGAATCTGGAAGCTTTTTTTACTGAAGTCTTCAAGCCAGGTTAGTTCTTCAGCAGCCTGTGCTTGGCTGTTTCTAAATTTTTCTTCTTTGAGGAAAAAACAGTCACAGATTTTTAGACTTGTCAATGCTATTTTTTGACTCTGATGCGTCTAGTTAACGAAGAGACTGGCATACTGGGTTGTCTTCAGTTCAAGTGACAGTCAGCAATTAAACATTTAGCACAATTTTCAATCATCCGTTGCCTGTCACTTTGTTTGCAGTATGCATGTTTTTATCTTCACGTTGCCATCATCACACTCGATTCATAACTTATTTAAAATCTTTATGAAATGTGTTGGATACATAATACTTTATCTGCCTGAATATGTGTGCAGGCATGTAATTACTTGATGTTTGCCTCACTGCCTTCCAAGTGATTGAGAGGCTAGTTGCAAATTAACATAATTCTCATTGAATCAATTTTAATTGTCTTTCAAATGATAAATATTTAATTGTACAACCAGTTCTGATAGGTTATTCAATCTCATATTGCAAAATTGCTAATAGGAAACTTTATATATTATCCTGGATATTGGTTTATGTTAGTATTTCTACTGCCTTTGAACTTATACAATATGTCGATGTAGTCTCCATAAGGGGCTTAGATGTTTCCTTTTCTCAGACGTGTTTGAGTCAAATTCGGTGCTGCCTTAGCTTTTCCACTAAGGCAAATGCAGTTCTCCTTAAAACTCTGCAATTCAGGCCCTTGTGTTTTATTTAGTAACTCTAAGGAAATAAAATTGAGAAATACTTTTTCTCTTCCCCTAGTACGTTGTGCTCAAGTCAAATGTGAGCCCTGCATCCCTCTGAACTTCACACTCACACTTGCTTCTTTCTGTGGGACACCTGCGCTTCACTTACTGCAGCTCCCGTAGATACACCTGATTAGAGCCAGGCTGGCTCCATTGGCACTGAACGTTGTCCAGGCTTCGACACCAGTTTTGCATCTTATGCTACCCACCCTGCTGCTACTGCTATACTGCCAGCAGTACCCGAAATAGTTTAAATCTGGTTTAGGAATATCTGCATTCACTGTGGCCACTAAGCCAACTAATGCCAATGCTTAAATGAAGGGTCTTTGCTAAGCTGCACAGATGTTTAGAAAGGCAACATCTTTGACTACTTTCTCTACCACTCTTGAAACATGGTTCAGATGAACTACTTAAGTTGACAGGTAAAGTGCAGCAGAGACTTCTCAGGTGGGTTACTGCAGAGACCCTAATAAGAAAAGATGCAAGCTGGCTATGTGGTATTTCTTACCCCTTTACTCACTATGAAGAATATGGAGCTGATTTTAATAGCTTGTGTATAATGTAATGTGGCAAAATACTGTTGTGTTTCGTGTTCATATGTGTTTAGTTAGTCACTAGCAGAGAAAAAAGCTAAATTCACATACCATGGAATATAAGACATGCCAGGTCCTTTGAAGTGTAGTGCTTATCACGCTGCTGTGCGTATACTATTTTAATGTGTTCTTTGACACATATTTGACATTTTTGTTTCTAAACAAAACATCTGTGCTTTGGAAGTCTAAGGTGACCCAGGCGTTCTCCAGACAGCAAATATAAGTGTAAGCAAAACGATACAGTTTTAAACTTTCTAGAAGTAAACTTGGTCTTGTGTCTAGTCTCTCAATAAAAGGAGTTTTTTGGAGCTATTTAGCTGCAAGTGGGGGTACTTTCATTGTCATTGGGAATTGCATCCTGCCTTGGGAAGTGGAAGGACTCCATAGAATCCAAATAGCAAAGGATTTTGTGACAAAATGGAAGAGCCCTTATGTTTCATCAAACTTAGACATTTCATGTAAATACTTTCACCATCAGTTATTTTTTTGCAATATTCAAGTGTTTTATCCCAATATACTATTTATATTGGAAAGTTAATCTTTTCCATAAAAAGGTGCATGGTTATTCTATTAGTAGAACCCTTCCTATAAGAGACATTGGGAAGATCCGGGTGTACAAATAGAGCAGAGCAGGCTAATTTTTTTGTTTGTGTGACTGTAGGCATTAGCATTTGTTAGGAATTTTCTCCTTATTCAGTAAAAGATCGACACATTTTTCCTCGAGTTTGATTCTAAGGATGTTAGCCAAATGGAGGACCGCAGTGCCAATGAAGTTTTAAAAGGGTGTCACCTGTGTAACAGTTGTGCTCTTCAGGGCTAATAAAGAAAACTATCAAAAGCAAGTCAGATCTTGTAGCTTCTTGGTTAGGTTACAAATTAGGTTTCCATAGTCAGTGTTTCTCTGGCAAGGGAGAGGCTTGGAAAGCCAAGTTATTTTTCAGGAAATGACAGAGAAGTTCCTATGGGATTTTATGAACCATGTGTTTGGAAAAGATTGGTTTAAAGAGAGTTGAAAAAATCAGAAAACTACTTAGTCTTATATGTCAGCTACTCTTTCATTCAACAGTGACAGCTCCGTAGAAGCCTCCCTCAAGCTTCCCATGTTGTAGGGATTACAATACTGTCCCACTGGGTTGCAGTCTAATTTGTTTTACTACCTCTTCCTCTAAACCCTAGGAAATATGACATGCACTTCTCAAAGGCCGTCTTCAGAAAGAATACCCCCAAGTCCTATGCATGCCTTTTGCATGTAATTCCTACCAACACTGTGCCATTCATGGAGGAGGACCATGCTGCAAAAGTGCATAGGAGAAGGAGTATCCTTGATTATTTTGTAGTATTGCTGGGAAAGACAAACTGCATGCTGAAAGGTTCTTAAAAAGACTGTAGTCTTATTTAGATAGCTGCTTAGCTGCTTGTACAAGTAACACTGGTGTTAGTGAAGAGACAGCTTTTTCAGTAAATAAATGGCTGAAGGTTACATAAAATTAGTAAAGAGGCATCTTATTTTAGTAATGAATATCCAAATTACATTGCAGTAACAGATTTAACAGGAGTTAGTGAAACAACATATTTGTCCTCTCAATGGGTTTATGTCACAGTAGAAAATCTATTTATTGTAATACAAAAATAGTAGGGCTGCTTCTAGGAGAGGTCAGGTAACTGCTTCACACATGCTACAGCTGTTGGGAATACTCTCTAGAAGTCCTGTAGTGAACATTTCACTTCTCTGACATGGTCTCCTTCACAGACCTGAGAAAGCAGGTCATAGTTGCATAGTGCTAAGCCTTGATTTCCATATTTAATATGGACTTCTTGTGCTGTAACTTAATATTGTACGTTTGTAATTGGGACTAAGTGAAACAGTCTGATTTTGTATAACGGACATGACACAGCTTGGGCTGGGGGAGGGGGCTGTTTGTGGGTCTTAACCAAATTTTGAGTTGGCTTCAGGTATGGGAAGTACATCTTGCAATGGGTAATGTAATGGATATGAATTTCTTAGGGGCCCTTCTGTAAAAGTGAAAAGAAACACTTGTTCTGAGTAGAGCTGTCCTGTTGGAGGTCGAAGCACAAGCACAAGCAGTTGCCCAGGCCAGCTGGGAGGTGGAGGTAGCTGTGGACCCACTGCCTGCCTGTGAGGACCAGTGCTCCAAATGACTGCGGTAGCCACGTTGCCCCTCTGCAGCTCCTGTTTTCTGCCTCCTCTTGTGGCCATCAGGAAAAAGGATGTACGTGTGAGGGCTGCTGCTAGGGAGGATGGGTGACTGTCAGCTCTGATCCTGTTCAGCCTCCCCGCCATCTAGCACTCTGATTACTTTCAGTTTCTAATACCCAATGTTTCTCTTTTGCTTTGCTGTCTCTTACAGCCATTTTTTATCCCTCCTCAGGGCCTCAGCAAAGCCGAATGGAGCAAACAGGGGTCTTGAGAGGTGTTCTGCATTTTTCTTTGCTGCGCTTCTGTTTGTTTCCTAGTTCCATAGCAGGAAGGGGACATTTTTCTTATGGGAAGATCATGGAGGAGCTTGTGTAGGGGCTGCGCCTGTAGAGTGGGGAGAGCAATTGCTATAGAGAGGAGGCAAAGATCTGACTATAAGCAATTTACCTATGGCACAGAAGGCCTTAAGTCTCAGCAAGAGGTCATGGTGGTGATTAATTCAAAGTAGAATGGGGGAGATGTCCCAGAGTAAACAGCAGATGCAAGACAGGGAAGTGCCAGAACTTGCGAGAATGTGGTTTGAGAGAAAAAGGGAGATTTCCCTCACTACATGCCTCCATGATCCATGTCGGCCTGTCTCTGCGCCTTTGAGCTGCCCTGTGCCCACTACAGAACTGAGTTTTGCTACTCCCCCTTCCAAAGTATGAAGTCAGAATAAGTTAATTTGTTTTCATTTGGGGGATAGCGAGATCCAGTTTTATCAAGGCTGCTCTGAAGTTTGAGTTGGCTCCAAATGCTGTCCTTGTCTCCGCCTCTGCTGTGGAGGGCTGAAGTATGGAGCATTGCCATGAGGCACTTACACCCCTGATATACCGAATCGCTGCTATAGCTACATGCAGCTCTGGTTACCACCACCCCCCAAGTGCTCTTGCTGATTCTGTGGAATATTATTTTCCCCTGGATCAGTTGGGTGGGAATAGGTTTAAAGTCATCTTTTGATCTCTACTATATGCCATAGTCTTGTTCCAGTTATACAACAACTGAGACAGAAAATGTGCCATTGTCTGTACAATAATGAAACACTGAACACATGGAACTCTGATTAGTGTTTCATGGACCGTAGCTGTCATTTCATTTGCTCTGGAATTCCTTTCATACAGCCATGACAAAGGTTTAAGGTTGAGTTTCTTGACACTTCGAATGCATTAGCTGTTCCTCAGACAAAAGCCTGTCAACCATACTGAAGCATCTAAAGGGATGTATTTATTTCTGAGAGTAATAATTTAGATAAAATTAGTGTTATTAAGCTTGGTCTTGAGAGAGAAAAGCGCAGTACTAGATTTTTGTGGGGTTTTATTTCCTGATGAATGTTAGCCAAGTGTATCTGTTTTTTGTAAATTTCTCTTTTTCTGCTTCTGGTTTTTGTTTCTCCTCATTCTAAACAAGGCTGCCCATTTCTCAATTGTGATTTTTCAGAAATTGATATATTTTGGAATTAATTTTTCCATGTAAAAATATACACAATATGATATTAATTTACCATAATTGTAAACTGTGTAGTTAATGTATTTTCCATGAGTGAGTATAAAAGTGCGATCTGTGTATTTCTTATATAATAGAAAACCAAACTGGGAAGTTACTATTCTTGTTAAGTTTTCTCCCTACTCGTAGTCATGTTTGTCATTCTTGTCTGGGTTTTGTTGAACCAATCATTCTGGGGTTTTTGAGACAAAATTGCTAAAGCTGCCTGTTTTCACATCAAATTAGCAGTTAAGAGATGTCCTTTTATATCTAGTGTAAGCATTTGACATAGGTAAGAGCTGAAGGAGGGCAGTATCAGAGTTATTTAAAGAACCGAAGGAGGACAGTATTAATGTTATTTACCACAGAGTTCTTGAAGTACACTTAAGACATTGGTGGGCTTACAGGAAAGCATGGGTAGTTTTTAAATGTAAAATCATATAAATATGACATACTGGTTCCTGTTTTGTTCCATTTGTGCTTTTTGTCTTGGAAATTCAAAGTGATATAGTAGCAATTGTTTGCACACACATAATCCAGAGTAGTTACTACATTGTGCTGTCCAATTTCTGCAGCAAGAAATGTAAGTGTTCTTGTAAATAATGAAAAAGGATCATTAAGGTAAGAGGTTTACTAATGATCAAAAGCCAATGAATTTGAGAAATGGTAAAATTAGGCATATTTGCTAACAATAACAAATGAAGAAAATGGTTTCCAAGATCTGAACAGAATCTGTATCATTGGAACAAAGTGGAAGCAAAGAAGTAAGACAAAAAATTTGGGGGTTTCTTATTGGACTTTTTAAAAATCATATGTAAATCTGTTTTGTAGTTGGACCTGAAAGTTTTTACCATAGGAATTTTTCTTGAAGAGTTTCCTTCACAGGTTTGATGGTTATGAATTACAGTGGCAGATCTGAAATTCCTCTAGGCAAAATATCAATGTTATTCATATTGATATCTGAAGGTGTTTGTCCCATACTTCATTTATGTGGGTTAAACTCTGGCATTGTGCAGATATCTTCAGTAACTGTTCTGACAGCAACCAAGACGGGTGTGACATTTCTACTTTAAGAGTACTCATAAAGAGTTTTTTAGTTGGTGTCTTTATACCTATGGTCCCTTGTATCCAAGTCAGGATGAACTGCAAATCTTTCAATGTAGTGTAATTTCTGGTATTTCAGTGACTATTGGAAAAGCATTTTACTTGTCTTATTCGGTGATTAATTGTTGCATTTTTCATTTAACTAACTGTCACTTATAAAAAGTTGTAGGTCTTTTCAGAGTTATCTGTTCATAGAACATGAACATTTTTACAAGAAAAGTAATTTCCTTGCAGTGTTGCATTTTTTCCCCCATAGTTCTTCCATCTTTATTTTGGCACTTTCATCTGTGTTCACCAGTTTCCTTACATTGTTTTTCTGTCAAGGCCTGCAATTGCTCAGTTAAATTTGTGTGAGATTTGTCTATAGCTATTTTGAATCCATGAAGAGATCCTATCTCTCTCATAAACTAATGTATCTTTCTGTCTTTCACACAAAGCCATGTTATTATATTAAATAGTGACGCAGAAACTCACTTCTGTGCTTTTAGTTTGCTCTTGTGAATTGTGATCTGGTAAACAGGAGGCAAACCTAGAATTTATGCTATCTGAATAAAGTCATTTAATAATATGAAGTTCATAAACACAATATGTGTTATCTCACTTACTTGCATTTCTGGGTTTTAAGTTGCTTTATAAATCAATTCAATGTTTAGATTTACATTAAATGAAAATATTTGCAGAATGTCCACATATATTTCTGAAACACAGGTGCCACAGTAAGTAGATTAGAAGTGCCATCTGAAGGGTTTTGTTTTCAGACAGTAATTTTCAACTTCATGCATAGCAGATCTGTTGTTTAGCTTTGTAAATTTTAGATGGCTGCTAAAGCTGGATCCAAGAGCTTTGGATGGTAGGAGGCAAACTTAAAGTTTCTATATTGTCATAGGCATTTGAGGGTGGAAAAATAGCAGATTTGTGGGTTTGGAAATTATGCCACTGTGCTTGGGAAACTGTGGTTCTCTTTTCTTGTGTCTCCTGTGAAAGTGACAGCCAAATATATCCTTTAGTGTCGTGTTGTTAGCAAAAATTATAAAACAGTAATTAAAACTTTTCTAAGATGAAAAAGGAGAATGAATAAGTGCTGCATATTTTTTCAGTGTTCTGTCGCCAGTTCTGTAGGTCCTTAATCAGTGATGAAACACAGAACAGATACATGCTTTGAAAAGAAGGTCCACAGAGAGATTTATATTTAATTTCTTCTGTATATCCAGCTATTCTACTTTAAAAAATGTCAGGTTTACAGTCTTCAGAGAGAGACATTTCTCCAAGGTTGCACATATATGACTAAAATCAGAATGGGACTGTGCAAGCCAAGCCATGATTCAGAAGAAAGTTACCTGTCAAGGGAGTGTTTATAGCTGAGGCAGGAGCCCCTTGCGCTTCCCTAAATTGCTTGGCAAACCCTGTAGCCAACAGAAGTGCTAAACTAACAGTGGTGTAGTGGCATTTAGCTGACTGAGTTGTAAGAATTATGAGTTGCTCATAATTCCTGGAGATTTAATTTCAAGTTAATTCAGAATTGTTGTAACACCTTAACTAGTGACTCATCGTCACTTCTAATGTAACTAGTTTTATATTCTGTTATCAATTCTTCCCACTAAGATAACTTGAAACTCCCTCAGTGCAGTAGCTTTCATGTGCAATCCAAAGCATTTTGTTCCTTGCAGAACTACTTTTTTTATACAGTGTGTGGAATATAAGATGTAAATCATATTTTCATCTCATATAATTAGGATTAAGTCCAACTGAAGAAAAAAAGTCTACATTGATTTTTGTTTGCATGTGATTCTCTTTACAACTCAGAACTTACAACATATTCCTTAGGGTCCCCTGGAGTTTATTCATGTGTAGAGGAAAATTGTTTAATAGCCAATAGCTGTTCTCCCAAAATAGGCTAAATAGATTAACAGAAAGGCAGGGGAAACAGTGCCCCCAAATAAGGTCATCTGGTCACAGTGATTAGGACACAGAAGGAGTTGTTTTCAAAGAGGTAGAATGTAGCACAAATTATTGCAAGGATCTGAACTAATTTTGGTAATGTAAACATTGGTGTGAAATAACTGCAGTCCCATCCTTACTGCATTCAAACAAAAGTCTGATGCATTTCAGACTGGATTTAATAAAATGCTGTTTCTAATGTGGTTTGGCTAGCCAGTGAAAACCATAGGATTTTGACCTGTTTGAAAGGTTCTAGTGGACAATACAAAGTGTTTATCCAGCTGGGCATGTTGTGACAGAAACAGGCATAAACACTGTTTGCAATTTGAAACAACTTTTTATTTAGCCTAAGTTTTGATGTAATCATGTGTCCTGAACATTGTCTCTAATTGGCCTGTAAATAATTATTTCCAGTATTTTCTGAGCAAAACAGGAAACAAGTCCTAGATAGACCAGGCACCTTTTCTGTATTGCTTTTCTGCTGATTTTGCCTTTATTTAATAGACAGTGTTTTCTTGAGCACTTCAAAATATTTCTCATCACTTGCCCTCAGAACTGACCCAGTGACCTGAGAATCTAGGAAATGTCATGTTAGTGACTACTAATTAGTGGACCCGGAGAGGATCTTCTCCTGGCCTTTCAACCTTGCAGAGGCAGCAACAAAAGCTGTCACATGTATCATACAAAGAAAACAAGCATTTGCCATATTTGGGAGTTTGTTCTGGGTTTTTTTCCTATGGTGTAGATGGTAGCACAAGCTCTGTTGAGACTGTAGATTAATATATTCGGAGGAAATAAACCAACAGTAGAACATTTGCATTTATTTCTCCTTTTCCATGCTTAACCTACTTCTGTTACCCAGTTCTTACTCAACATGTCTGTGCAAGTAACATTAATCTCTGTTTTATTATTTATACTTTTCAGGTGTTTAAAATAGAGGTGCTTATGAGTGGAAGGAAACATTTTGTGGAGAAGAGGTATAGTGAATTCCATGCACTTCATAAAAAGGTAGTAATTTTCTTTTTAAGATGTAACTTTGTTTTGCCTTAGTTGTGATGTTTTCCTTTCTCAAAATTGTTACTGTATATGGTTTATCTTAAATACATCTTGTGATTCATGTATGTGGAAATGAGTTCCCAACTAACTCGGATTCTTCTTTCTGTGGAGGGGAGTGATGACTTCTCACATGTTACTAACTCGCCTTTTTTATTACTGTTTACATGTTGTATTGCTAAAATGCTGTCTGTAGTATGCTTTTTTTTCTTCTTGTAAAGCCACAAAATAAGACATATTCCTATAGCAAATAAATATGTTACTTGGTTTTATTCATTTAGGCAAATAACTTGTTAGTTCTTTACATTATGTTGCTAACCTGCTATATATAAAGCTGAAAAAGCAACTTGTATACACCAGAAACTAGACATGAAAAAGACTGAGTTCACTCTGCTGTTCTTCATATAATGAATGTGTTATAATATATAAGATATCTGATAACCTTGTCTCCTGAATCATTGTAATAATGTGTAACGAGGAACTCAGTACTTTCAAGTCTGGTTATCCACTAATTGTTCAGCTGAAAGGCTTGTGGAGGCCAAGTGTCATGAAGGAAAATTATGGAAAAGAATTACAGCCTATTGCCAGAGGTGGACTGCAATAAAGAGCTTCAGTCCTTCATTCCTAGGACCTGAGTCACCTGGGCATCTGTTGGTTTGTAGCTCTCAACGGCGATGGGGTTGTGCACACTCAGCTGCTTTGACTGATACTGCTTGCCTTAAGTATGGAAAAGCTTCTCTGCAAGTGACAGAGAAGAGCACAGGAGTTTACAGCTCCTGCCACTGCAGTGTCAGAGGAGCTTACACACCAGCATGTATGCTGGTGGTCCTGAATCAGCTTAGGGATGACCTCATTCAGGGAAGAAACATTATACTGGTGGAAGACAGGATGGCTTTACCAGCCATATATGGGTTATGGATATAAGCAAGCTCATGTCAACAAAAGGAAACTATTAAACCATCAGTTTGTTGGCCCTCAAAAGTCCAAAAGTACATTTTGCTTACCTGAACTGTAATTAAGATGTGCAAGTATTTCTTGCCTTTTTCTTCTTGGCCCAGTTAATGTATCAGCTGCCACTTTTTAATATTTCCTTGTTTATTGTTTTAATTCAGATGTTTCTCAGATATTTTCCCCCTTGTATTCACATTGAATATGATACCTCATGAGCAGCAGTGTCAGAATCAGTGGTACAACTTGCCCACCAGCAAGCCTTGCAATACACGTGTGCTTTATTTTACATTTCAGACTGATACTGCAATTGAAAGCAAAGCAGGTGAGCAGAGATTATACAACTAAGTTAGGAAGCATTTTGAAAGGAAAATCAGGATTTATATGCTTAAAATGCACCCTGCCCATGATTAGAATAGAGTATTTTCAGTTGCCAGGGACCTACAAGGATCATATAGTCCAACTGCCTGACCCCTTCAGGGCTGACCAAAAGTTAACACATGTTATAAAGGGCTTATGAGTCCAAATGAGTCTAAAACACTGATACACTTGATACATCAACCACCTCTCCAGGAAGCCTGTTCCTCTGTTTCAGCACCCTCTCATGAAAGAAGTGCTGCCTAATATTGAGTCTGAGCCTTCCATAATGCAACTTTGAGCCATTCCAATATGTCCTGGCACTGGGTACTACGGGTCAGAGCTCAGCACCTCTACTCTCCACTTCTCCTCCTCAGGAAGCTGTGGAGAGCAGTGAGGTTACCCCTTAGCCTCCTTGTCTCCAAACTAGACAAACCCAGAGCCCACAGCCTTCCATCCCCTTCACTGCTTTGTTGCCTTTCTCTGGACACATTCAAGGACCACATCCTTCAGCTGTGGGGCCAGAGCTGCACACATTACTCAGGGTGACGCAGCACCATCACTGAATCAGAACTTGGCTATTGGATTAAAAAGTTATTGAAGGATGAACAAGGAGTCTGGATATGTTGTGTGGCTCCGTAAGTTTATTCTTCACAATGAAAATTTCTAAAAATAAAACTTCACATTTTTATGTAAAAAATAAAATTGGGTAATTAAAATTGCAGGAGCAATTAGAACTGGAATGGAGTATTCCCCCCCCCCACACCCTTTATTATGGCAGGCAGTGTAAATTATAAATGATGAGCTGTAAAGCACAAGCTGAGAAACAAGGAGTGTTTGTGTTTGTATAGCACCTTTAACATTTAAAGAGTCTTAAATAAGTTTGTCTATATCCCCACATGGAAAAAGCATTTCTTGCTTGTATTACTGTGAGCAATAAGACATGATCTAGTTTTCAAGGCCAGGCTGGACAGGGCTTTGAGCAACCTGGCCTAGTGGAAGGTATCCCTGCCCATGGCAGAGGGTTGCAACTGGATGATCTTTAAAGTCTCTTCCAATCCAAACGTTCAGTGATTCTATGAATACAGCAGGATAATCACCTATTTTGATGAGTTGGCCATGCTGTGTGTGATGTGCACCACGATGGGGTTTGCCCTCTTGGCTGTCAGGGCACACTGCTGACTGACACTGAGCTGTTGTCAACCAGCTTCCCAGATCACTTCCTGCAGGGCTGCTCCACAACCGCTCCTCTCCCAGTTTATACTTGTACCCGTTATTACTCCATTCCAGGTGCAGATTCTGGCATTTAGACTTGTTAAATTTCATCCCATGAATCATTGCCCAGGACTCAAATCTGGCTAGATCCCTCTGTAAGACCTGTTGTCCCTCGAGAGTCAACAGCACCTCCCAGTTTGCCATCATCAGCAAACTTGCTAATGGTGCGTTCCAATCCTGCATCCAGATCATTGATAAAAATATTGAACAGAACTGTTCCCAGAATTGAGCCCTGGGGAACACTGCTGGTGATCAGCTGTCAGCCAGATGTAGCCCCATTTGCTACAAATCTTTGAGCTCTTCACTTCAGCCAGTTCTTCACCCAGCATATCGTAAACCTGCTCATTTCACAGCTAGACAACTTGTCCAGAAGGATGCTGTGAGGGGACAGTATCAAAAACCTAACATCCAGAAAAGCTACATACACTGCCTTCCTTTCACCTGCTAGGTCGATGACCTTATCAGAGTTGGGCTTGTTCAGCCTGAAGAAGAGAAAACTCTGGGGAGACCTTATAGGAGCTTTCCAATACCTTAAGGGGGCCTGCAAGAAGAAGGACTTTCTACAAGGGCATGTAGTGATGGAAAAGGGGGAATGGCTTTAAGCTGACAGAGGGGAAATTCAAATTAGACATTAGGAAGAAATTCTTCCCTGTGAGAGCAGTGAGGCCTTGGCACAGGTTGCCCAGGGAAGCTGTGGCTGCCCTGTCCCTGGCAGTGTTCAAGGCCAGGTTGGATGGGGCTTGGAGCGGCCTGGTCCATCAGGCCCCAGGGACTTGTGAGCATTCAGCTGTTACAGCTGGTCCCTTATAATTTCAGCATTCACAAATGGAAAGTCACTCTTCCCACACTTGTGGTCTTCCAACTCCAGGGACTGGGCAGCCCAAGGTCTGTCAGTATTCTTAAAGAATGAGGCAAAAAAAAAAAAAAAAAAAGGCATTGAATGCTTCTGCTTTTTCTTTTCCTTTTTCTTCTTCCTTTTGAAGTCTAATTTCACTGTAATTTCTGGAGATGCACAGGTACTCCACATGGAAGTCACAAATGATTGCAGTCTCACTCTCGGATTTGTCTCCTTGTACCCTGATTCCTTTGAGGTAACTTCCTTTGCAGAGATTTCTCCTTAAAACACCAGAAAAAACATAAATGATGTTCACTTTATCTCCAGAAAGAGCAGCAAAATAAACAGCAAAATAAACAAACTTGAAAACGAGTTATTCTAATGAGACACTTTGTACCACTCTTCAATTTATTCCATCTTACTCTTCATCCGCTTGTTGTCTGTTTATATTACTCTGCAAATTTGATAGTGACTTTTCTTTATTTGTTCCTTGTTCCTGGCAAAGCACCCAGCGTATTTTGCAACAATATACCTCTTTTCTTAAGTCTTGCTTTTTGAAGCTGTAGTAAAATTTCAGTAAACATGTTTGAACAGCTCATGCTCTGAACCTTTCTTAGTGCTTTCAGTGTTACAGAAATACTGGAAAAGCATTCTCAGGTAATATAGTATGCGATTTCACCCTTCTCTGTTTTGTGTTAGAGCAGAAAATCTCAATGCTCTTAAAAAAAGTAGGGTGTATATTTGAACAATTTTTATTGGAGAAGAATATTTTGCACTTGTATCTTGATTGTTCTTTGCGAACAATTTGTTCACATCTCATGACACTGTTTATAGTCAGGTCCAAATACCAGTTTGTTTTCAGCATGCTAATAAGGTATTTATTTTTTTGTTCCTCTCTTACTCATTAATTTAAAATGTAAGTTTCACTCCAAACTGCTGTGAGTCCGTGGTAGCTCGAAAGGTGTCTTTAGACTTGCTGTATGTTCAAGGTGCCCTTAGTGCTGGAGATACCTGTAGTGAGCTAGAGAAACAAAGCTTCCATAGAGAGCAACCATGATAGCAAATGGGAATAAAGGCTGAAAGGGAGATTTTACCTTTGGCCAGGGAAGGACATGCTCGTCTGGCATTGTTTTAAGGAAGGAGGACTCCAATGTTCATTTGAGAGATTACTTATTCATCAGAATGCCAATTAATGTTTTGATTATCTTTTTTATCTTTTTTTTTTTTTTTAATCAAAGCCATTTCCAAGAACACAGGTGAGTATTTCTCCTTCCTGGGTTCAACATTTTTTACATTCCAGTTGTGTAAAAAAAGTAAAGCCCCTCTTCTTCTGCCATCTGGCTGTAGTTGAAAAGGTTTAAAATCTTTCCCAGACTACACCGGGAGTACAGATTATTTCCTTGACAGAAACTCTCCACTGCTGTTGTTTTTTTGAAATAGTTTTCGTAGACTCTTACACTTTGCGCTGGTTATGAAAGGCAAACTGCGCCTTTCAAGCTGTGCACCATTCACATTACAATATTATATTCAAGTCTGAACAAAAGTTTTATTATTCTCTTATGGAGAGCTATTTAGAAAGAATTAAATTCTTTCTATATGTACAGAATAGTTAAAAATACAACCGTCTATTGCCTAATTATTTTTTATACTCTTCTTCCTTTACATTTTTAAATATTGGTAGTTCTTTTCAAGCACCAGAATGCTAGAAGGTGACAGCATTACAGCTGCAGATTTCACTTCAGTGAAATCTCTGAAAATCCTAAGCTCTTTGAATTCTGTCTTGCAAGTTACTTATAATTTTAGAATAATTACTGTACATTATAAATCACAATTGACTTCACAGTTGGACAGATAATTCTTTACTTGGTAATTTGTGCCATCTTTTAGTCTTGCAGGAAATAGAGACTACAGTATGTCAAATAGGCATGGGTTGGAAAGGACCTTAAGATCATCCAGTTCCAGCACCCCTGTCATGGGCAGGGACACCTCACACTAAACCATCCCACACAAGGCTCTGTCCAACCTGGCCTTAAATACCGCCGGGGATGGAGCATTCACAACCTCCCTGGGCAGCCCATTCCAGTGTCTCACCACCCTAACAGTAAAGAACTTCTTCCTTATATCCAGTCTAAACTTCTCCTGTTTAAGTTTTAACCCATTACCCCTTGTCGTATCACTACAGTCCCTAATGAAGAGTCCCTCCCCAGCATCCTTGTAGCCCCCCTTCAAATACTGGAAGGCTGCTATGAGGTCTCCACACAGCCTTCTCTTCTCCAGGCTGGACAGGCCCAACTTTCTCAGCCTGTCTTCCTACAGGAGGTGCTCCAGTCCCCTGATCATCCTCGTGGGTTTTTTGTAGGGACAGGTGTAAAGAAATACAGCTAATGCATACATTGATTTGCTCAATATTCTTTGACATTGTGGTACTTACTTTTTGCAATATATTATTTCAAGCATAAGAAAGTGGGCTTGTTTACTTCTACATCTGTAGAGCACATGCTTTATACCTACATGTTGTACATGTACTTGCATATTTATGCAAATGAGTTTTATGGTTTATGTAAGAGGGCCATCATCAGCTGGTGGTACCAGGCACAGAGCATTTACCCTGCAAGCGGTTAGGCTTTGGTGGACACTTGTTTTGTTTCAGATTTGTCTCCTCTCATCTGGAGCATTTTGCTTGTTACTCCTATGCAGGTGCTGTCATAGTTTGTAACAGCTGTGACCATAGTTCCTTCAACATACTCAACCAATTTAGATGTAAAAATTGGGGTTCATATTCTGGCTTTAAGATCAGTCAGTAAAAGTACATGGATTTGGGGTTTTGCTTTGGTGGGTTGTTTTCTCACTTCACGTTTAATTGTAATTTAGCACTGTTAAGAAATAAGCAAGTGGCAAAATGTTTCCAGAGCAATTGAGGTTTCCTTGCAGTAGCTTCATTACTTGTGATTGTAGAGACATTGATATGTTGGCACTGCTTTTTCCTATAGTGACATCTCAGCAAGCTCAAAAATGAAATGTAAATTCTCAGTCTCCCATGGGCATGCATGTCAAAGTCAATTTTGAGTTTCTTTCCATGCATTCTTTGCCTTAGATTTACTCAGGCAATAGCCAACAGAAAGAATGTCTGATGTCACCTTCTATTAAAATGCAATGAAGCCTATTTCAGTTATAATTTTTGTGCTGTAGTTTTGAGGAAAACATTAATATTTTCGTGTTTTGAAAAAATATATTGTTCCACCAAGCAGATTCTTAGTGTTCTCTGAATGCATGTTTGTGTCCATCTGTATGCAGTCATGTATTCATAGACACGTTTCTGTATATATCTATAAAACTTTCCTATGTAAATCTTTAGAAGAATAATTATGGAGAATTATTGGAAATACATTCAGTGGCAATCTCCCTATTTCTCAGTATATTAAACACAACTGTCAATCTGTTGGTGCAATTGGAGAACATGGATATTTTTTTCTCTTGATTGCCAGCTCTCCCGAGTTAGCACTCCTGTTTGTACTTCTTCCACCTGTTCATCATTGCCTAAATCCAGAGTTCCAGATTGTCACCATGTTTTGTCAGTGCACTTAGCAAAGTAATACCTAGGTATGCCGCAGTGACATTGTGAGGTATCATCCCAGGTTGACTAATGAGGAATTCATTTCAAGTGTTCTCATGTAGCTGTTGTCATTTTGTTTTAATGCAGTTAGTCACACCAAATTGTTAGTAGGGTTCCTCTTCACTGTCCAGGGCAGCTAGGCCTGGAGATTTGTAATGGCAACATGTAGGTATGAAGTCTTCTGTTACTACAGTGAGCTTATGGTGAGTAATTTCATTGCTGTGCTGTTGTATTTTATGCATTATTATTTTACATGTACTGCTTCATCTCTAACAGAAATCTTTTGTTTACTCTTATACTTTCTTTCTTGTCTGCATTTCTTTTCATTTGCAGCTCAAGAAATTCATAAGAACTCCAGAGATGCCTTCAAAGCATGTGAGAAACTGGGTCCCCAAAGTCCTGGAGCAGCGACGGCAAGGCTTGGAGTTGTACTTGCAGGTGAGACTCCTCTCAGCACTGTGAAAGTAAAATCAACATTTATTTTAAAAGTGGTGGAGTCCAAAACGTCTGAAGGTATAAAGTGGGATGTTTTTCTGACAGGCAATTTTAGAGGTGGGAAATGGATACAGCAATGATGATTAGCAAGCCTAGCAGCTGGAAGTCCAGACTGTTTGGCATTTTTGTCCCAAATTCATGCAAAAGCTTCTGACTGACTTTAGTGTACCTACTACTACCTTGTTTTCCTGTGCCTAAAATGGGGAAAATAATGTTATTGTTCTGACTGTACCAATGAAAAGTGTTGCAGAAGAGGTACGAGGAGGCTTTATTTAACTTAGCTCTATTTAGAGAGAGTAGGGAAGAATCAGCTCATCAAATTTATCTCTCTATTGTCATACCTGTATCTGAATTGTTCATCTAATTGAAATAGGCACCTGTCATCCTGTATTCATCTCAGCTGGTTTGGAAACTTGCATTTAAAGTCCCAGATTCTACCTATTTGAGTTCTGATTTTCCTACAGACTGTAAAAGGATTCTTCAGGAATGACTTAGACGTACAGACATCTAAATATACCAGCGATAAGTAACAGCCTTTTTTAATAAATGGAATTTCTACTCTCACCACGGTTGCTTTAAAAATCCCCTATGGTGTAGTTTCACAGCCATTTCTCTGGTGACAAAGTCAGATTAAGATGGTCCTCTAGGCATGTTCCCAGTTTACTGGACATTCAGTTATACTAATGCAAATGCTGTTTTATTGAGAGGGATCATAGAGATTACCTTAGTCAAAAAATAATTTTTGGAGGAAGACAAGACTGAAAATATTCTATTTATACTCAGAGTAGTAAAAATAATAAAAATTTCATAGATCTGGTTTATGACTTCATCTGCAATTGCAGTGGCACATCTGGAAGAATGGTGAAATGTAACACAATGGACAGTGAGTTTCATTCATAGAAAATCGATGGCAGCCTGCACTGCTCAGGAACGCCCCTCATTCTCAAAGAAGGTTTGTGAAAGAAAGCTGTTTAAGGAGGAGAATACTGGGACAGAATTACTTCTGGCATTAAAGTTTTAAAAGTAATTTGGAAATAAGGAGGAAAACACAGCTCAGATTTTGTTCTGAGACACAGGGACCAGTTCAGGCAACATAGTTTATTTTGCATTCTTAAATATTTAATTGGTATTGTTAAATGCAAAAATTTAATATTTTTTTCCTTCTTCCTCTGTGGTATTTATAGCATCTTTGATATCTAAAAATTACATTTATTGTGTGGGTGAAAAAACATTGCTGTTGGAGAGACTTTGGTTTTGAAAAGGAATATTGCCCTTTTGGTTTTGATGGCTATCAGCACAGCTTTCTCCATCATCAGTATGTTTCTCTGTTGCGGCCGTTTTCTGTGATTTTTTTTTTTCTGATTTTCATACAACTCTCTTTTGGAGCATATTGCTACTAAGGCACGGATTTCTGTTACGAGATTGATTTTCTTAAAAAGATACAGGGGTAAATCAGTTAGCACTTTATAATTGCTGATAAAATTTAAAATAACATCTCCCCCTACTGGAAGAGTCAATCAGCTCTTGGTCTTGTACACTCTGGTACGTTCAGTTGACCTTTTCCCTTTTCTATCACCATTGGCTATCATAGGAACATGCAATGGTTTATGTTGGGATTGATGGACATCATTTGATTAAAATATGACAAGCCTCTGAGTTATATCCATACTCATGTGCATACTAAATTAAAACAAAAGTAATTGAATTCTTGGCAAAGTCACTAATTTCTGATTCTGCTAGCAGAAAGCAGAACTAATCATCAGTAAAATTTTAACTTGTAAGATAATGAAGAACATGATTTTAGACAGTTAGAAGTTCATACTGATACACTTCAGTTATCAGGAGGTTTTTAATACTGCTGAGCATTTTCTAAGACACAATGTAGAAACATGGTACAATTTCAGAAGACATCATCAGTTTTTAACTTAACAATATGTATATAAAATATTGCAAACATATTTTCAGGTGATACTAATGAGAGTTAATCTGTAAGAGCAGTTTGGCTACTACCATCACTAGTCAGTTGTGATACTAGAGGCCAGCCATTTGTGCTACTTGTAAACTATTATGGAGTCAAGGTAGTCACTTTTTCAAAAAACAGCCAGAATGTCATGGAGAGATTAAGCATTTACACGGATGTTACACTCAGATATTTTTTTCTTATGCAATATGTATTCATTTCTCGTCATTGCACTTTGCACCTTGAAAGTCTGTACAGGCAAGAAGTAGCATGCCATGAAGATTGTAGTCAAATACAGAGCTGTATCTGACATGGTCTAATCACACTGGGTTATTAATTTATTTTTGATGAAGTAGTCTTCTATAGTTAAATGTAGATAAAAATGATATGAAATTAGAATAGTAAAATCAGTCTGTACCAAGTAATAAAGAGGGCAAGAATCTCCCCTGTTTGAGTTGCAGGGTGCTGCACTTGCAAGTACCTTGTTAGCTCTTTGTGACTTTTTCATAATGAAATCTCCCTCTTAGATCCTTTAGCACAGGTGGTTTGTTTCTTGGAGTGGAAAGACAGGAGCTCAGAAACACTTAATTATGTCTTTCTGAGGAATACCAAAATTGTGAATAAGTAAAATATTAAATGATGAGATAAAAATAGTAATTTTCTTCAATTTATCAGTATACACTGTTGGCTAATATTCATCAGACAGCTTACTTTTCTTTTGTTCTTGAAAAGTTGAGTGGGAAATTTTTTTGTTGTAATAAGACCAATTTTCATTGAATTGTGAAATAATGATTTAGCTATATTATTTTTAAGTTACTTTCATATTTTACAAGTTTGACCCAAATTCACAACTTTTGGTTTTAATACTGTGAAACAGTTGACTATTAAACACTAATATGCATAGTAATTCAACTGCACATATAATAATAATACAGAGCCCTTGCACATACTGAGAACAACTGATTGACAAGAAGAAAGGTGATTATGTTTAATTTATTAATGAGGAAACAGATGCAAAGATAAGTGAATGGCAGAGTGCGGCCCCAAACATTCAAGCAGATTAGTATGAAGCAATAAAATATTGCTTCTCTGCCGATTCGTGGTAACTGTCTCTGTCCATGATCTTAACCTACAGCGCAGAGGGCTTGAGCTGGTTTAGTCTTTGCTGAATAAAAAAAACGCCTGTTACTGAGAGTGGAAGCAGACAAAGCCAGTTCTCATTACCTTGTGGTGGCTATGAACTAAGAGCTAATAATCAACTGGTGTGTGTTATAAATTCTAACTTAATAGTTACTTACTTGAATATCTGATCTTGTAGCTTGTAATACAGCAGAGATCCAGGTGATTTTGGTTAAAAATTTGTAAAATAGATATCACTGGATTATACTATTGCTGACGAAAATATTCTTGATAGTAGTATAAGACTGCGGCAAGATTTGAACTTAGCTATGACTTTTCTGTGGTTACAAAATATCTGTTATCAATATGTTTCCTGTAGAGTTTGGTGTTAAGAAAAAGTGGAAGATACAGATTTGAGGGAGCTGGTTGTGTAGGGAGGAGCCCTTAATTTGAGAAGGGCTGCCAGCTGGACTGCACTGAAAGTCTGTAATTCCAGATAGTATGTTTGTGAGCCTGGAGAAATGTATTTGCTTGAAAGTACAAGAAGATGAAGGTAAGTGTGGAAGATGATATGACAGAATGTTAACTAGCATTGTAGCTTCTTGGTGGCAGTTATTTGAGTTTTGTTTTGGTTTTTATTAATCCACTCTCTAATCTTGTACTGACGGTGTAACACAAAGCAATACAGAAATATAGTCTGCTCTGGAAGCATATTTAAAGGAGGCATAGATCACTGGAAATGCTGCCACTTGCACAATTATTATTGTGATTAAGGGAGTGGAACATCTCCCTTATGAGGAGAGGCTGAGGGAGCTGGGTCTCTTTAGCTTGGAGGAGACTGAGGGATGACCTCATCAATGTTTACAAATATGTAAAGGGTAGGTGTCAGGATGATGGAGCTAGGCTTTTTTCAGTGATATCCAGTGATAGGACAAGGGGCAATGGGTGTAAACTGGAGCATAGGAAGTTCCACGTTAACATCAGGAAGAACTTCTTTACTGTAAGAGTGACAGAGCACTGGAACAGGTTGCCCAGGGGGGTTGTGGAGTCTCCTACACTGGAGATATTCAAGGCCCGCCTGGACAAGTTCCTGTGTGATGTACTGTAGGTTACCCTGCTCTTGTGGGGGGGTTGGACTAGATGATCTTTTGAGGTCCCTTCCAACCCTTGGGATTCTGTGATTCTGTGATTCTGTGTATGAGTTCAGTAAAGTAATTTTGTGAACAGACCAACTGAAGAGGTAGATGGGGTTTCATTTTGGACATTGAAGACATTGTTGGGATTCCTGAAGGCAGGACTGAGGAACCTTACCTAAATGATTATCGAAGCAGCTGCATTGTCAATCTGATCAGTATTTGTTACAAATAGATTTTATATAATGTACTCTTGGAGGACGAGTCTTTATGGAGCTTGTTTCCAGTGAATTGATAATGGGGAAGAATTTGATCTAGCCACCTGCTCTCTACTGATTTGGAGTTAGGTCATATCCTTGTCCCAGTCAGCTGACACTGAATGTTATTGTCATCCAGTCTCTCTGCCCCAAGGACTTGCCCTTTGACAGATCTGGCTTTTAAAGTTCAATTGAATAGATATTTTCTAACCCCCTTGGGCAAAAGAAATCTCATCATTTGCTGATATCATCAGTCCAACAAGGTAACAGGCATCGTTAACAGAATTTACTGTGAAGTGGCACCCACACTTCAGCATGAGACTATGTAGCTGCTGATAGTCGTCACTGAAATGTTTTGGGTATGGAGAGAGACTTTGGAAGAGGCCCATCTTTTGCTGATAGTCGTCACTGAAATGTTTTGGGTATGGAGAGAGACTTTGGAAGAGGCCCATCTTTTTGATGAGTTTCAGGATACAAACTTGTTTCTTCTGGTCCTCGTGACCTGAAGAAATTCTTCTTGTGACTGGCAAGATTCGAATATAAAACAGAGGGCTGTAAACCTTCTGAACTGCTCTGCATGTATGTAAAGTCTGCATGTACATATGTCTCTAACCAGAGTTAATTTGTATAGCTAATATTTCTCTCTTAGCTGTGGTCAAGAAAACATACTTGCCTTTTATTTACTCTTGAACTTTTTACAGAGAGAACAGTCCTGATTCCTGGAGATAAGATTGGTTAAAGTGCTGCTTGGCTGTGAGACTTGAAGATTTTATGAACTTCAGCATTCCAGCAGTTTCAGGAATCCAAATCTTAAAAATGAGTTATGGAGTTTATGGAACTGGACTAGAGATTTGTTTTCCATTTAAGGAAATAATCTGAATATTTGAGAAGCACTTTGTCCTATATTTCAGTATTCTTCAAAATGCAGTTGTCTTAAAAAATATTTGAACTACCCGTCTTTCCTGAAAAATGTAAATAAACCCATACCTGTTATGGTTTTGCTCTTAAGAAAGTAAAATCCAACCCTATACTCCTTAGCTGTCTTAATTTCCAGCAGAGTGGAGTTAGGAAAACAGTGGATGGAATGTTGAATAATGTGTAGTTGCTTTATGAGTAAGTTAATCAGAAATATAAAGGAGAAAATAACATTATTATAATGCATTTTTTTACTCTTTTTGAGGGAGCAGTGGAACAGCAGCTGAGATTAAAAAAAAAACAAAACACCAAAAAAAATAAATAAAACAAACCAGAACAAAAACCAGCACATGAGCTATTTGTGCAGCTAGTGACTGCAGAAGGAAAACTGTCTTACAGAAAATTTGGCCCAAAGTGTTGTTTCTTTGTGGGCCACGATGATTTTCTTTAATTACTTCAGTAAGTGTTGATAAATTCCTTGTGGTAAAGTTTAAGTAAATAAATAGCCTTTTCTGACAGGGCAATGGATATGAACAAATTAATAAATCTGAATGGAAGCATTAAATAACCTTCACTATCCCAGAAAACCCTCTGATTTTAGTCATCAATCCAAATTTTATTCTAAAACTTTTGAACTGTATTTTAAGTTGATTTATTTATGTGCTGTTGCTTCATAAAAATTTTAGATTCAAGTTAAAAAACTAAAATACTAAAAGGATCTTTTTGTTGATTTGAAAGCTCTGTTGTAGAGCATTTCAGACTTAATAGAGCATTTCATATTGCAACTGAGGATAAAAATCCACTTTCTTTGAGTGTCACTCATTGCTCCTTTTCACTATCATTTTGGGGAATAAGATAATTTATTTTCTTATGTCTTTTTTTATCAAATTGTGAAGAAAAAGAGTTTTCCATCACCTGGTGGGAAGTTTCATTAGTTCTTCACTGCTTAATTGATTGCATTTCTGTTGGCATCTTGCAGTTCTAACAAGAAGGAATGCAGATGCAGCCATTTATAACCTTGTCCATCCTCAAGAAGACTGAGACTTCCCTGCTCTAAGAAAAGCCATCTAGATTCCTGACTCCAGTCTGCAAGTAATTCACATAAAGCATTGGCTAAACCTTTGCCTTTCAATAGCCAAATACTCCTCTGCAACTGTAGCTGAAATACTGCTTCAGAGCTATTTTGACTGGAGTAGGATGAGAAAGTGAGGAACACAAATCCTTGGCGATGGACTGGATTTTTCAGTTTTTTTCTTCTGTTTGTGAAGATAAAAATGTCCCATGGTAGTACATAAAAGTCAGCCTTAGCTCTTCTAGGTGGAACAAAAGCTAGGATTTCATATAAAGACAGGGAGATTGTGGTTGTGAGTTTGTTGAAGCTGGCATAGTTCTCTAGAATCAGAAGCAATATATAAATACTGTCTAAATGGAACAGTTCTTGATGTTCCATTATCAATATTAGAGTAGAAAAAATATAATATCTGTAGAGGTAGATGGTTTTGAACCAGTCCTGTTGGAGCTGTTTGGAAATATTGAGATCTCTGTGTGTGATACATACATTTTTATGAGATGTTTGTTTGTCTTTCCCCAGTAAAATCAAGTTGGTCACTATTTAATTCTGGAAACGTAACAGCAAAATTATCTTAGAATTATTTAATGATCATTCAGCTATTCAAATTTTATTTCTGTGTAGTTCACGTTCATCACATTTATCCATTCTGTCAATGTTCATATTCTTTATAATTGTTCTTCTTTTATATTCTCAGAAATCCATTCTGTATCAAGCAATTTGTTATTCCTGTGTGTCTTTTCCCAAGGGTGTCATGAATGCAAAACTTTAAATTGGTTCCACGGAAGATTGGAAAGGTTTATGGAAGAGTAGTTTATATCAAGCATAGAAAGTCCTCATGCCTTTCAGGGCTGTTAGAGTATTGAAGAAAAGTTACTTATATGTTAGTCTTTTTCATTTATACTCTTCCTTGGTATCCATTTTAACCATTTTTGGAGATAGGATATATACAAATGGACCTTTGGTCTGAACCATTATGTTTTGTCTTATATAGCCCTTGAAGTTATTAAACACATACTTGTGCTTCAGCTTTCATTAGATCTGATTGAACATTAATGTGTTTTCATGAACTGAGCCCTGTATTTATCACAAACACTATTCTTAAAGAAAAGAGATTGAATCATATTGCTGAGAAGACATGATTGAATCATATTGATATAATGAAGAGATTCACAGGTCAGATGCCACTGTGCAAAGCATTAGTAAAGGCCTTTTAAGACCAAATCCTTTACATGTGGGAGGTAATTGGCTTAATTGGCTGTATATTTAAAAGCTGAACTTGGAGGAAGAAATTTTAAGCTATAAAACTTTTGTGCAAAATGTGAGCTTATTTTTATTGTTTTCCACCTTATCCCGTTCATTTCTGACCTGTAGGTTTTCTCCCACTAGACTTCTGTTTAAGCATTCCCCATATTTAAGAGCAGGAGCTGGGTAGAAATCGCTTTGACTTTCTTGTGTCATTCATTAACCACCACAAAGATTTCTGCAAAGGCAATCCTTGCCTTTGTCCTATGTACACATTCACTGTTGGGATCTACTTCTAATTAATTTAAGACCAAATTGGCTTATTTGCAGGAAAAAAAATAATCTCATGAAGTCCAGTACAGATGCTTATCTTTCTGATAGCTGCTTCTGGAAATCAGTTGTTTTAAATGCAGATAAATACATTGGGAAGAATCAGTTTAGCATTAGGAAGTTGCAAGTAAAAGTTGGATTCAGTGAAATAAGATTTAACTGATGTTTTGCTGGCAAGCCTGTCGAATCACACACATCTATTCATCACATTGAAATTCTCTCCATTATCCAAAATTATTCAATGTCTTCCTTTTCTAACTCCATTTAGTCTGTAATAATCAAGGTTGAACTGTACCTGTAAGGAACTCTAAAAGCAATGGTATGATAAGTGTAAAAAGACAAAATGTTCTTTGTCCTCATTAAAGATTGTGAGCAGAGTGTTAAATAATATTAATGGCTGGGATTGTCAGTAGTTAACAGTACTTTCCTAGTACAAGTGATTTTATTGATCGATACAGTCTCAATGTAACAGGGCAGATTATTCTACTGATTTTATCGAAACCTTAACTAAGTTTGTTAGTGTACCACATATCTTTAAATAGATCTAGATGATGATGTAGATTAAGAAAAGCAGACCACCATCCATCTTTTTTTGATCGGTTAATAACTTAAATCCATCATTGCTGTGACCAGGTATTTTAAGATGCTGTTGTGCATACATGTTTCTTGGGTGGTACAGTTACACAGCTGGTTTTAGACGGCTGTGGATTTTAAAGAAGAGTGCTTCATACGTGCAGGATTGTATTCTTGTTAAAACGAGGCAGAAAGCAAAGGAAAATGAGAAAGCAGAATAATTCTGTAGATAATTTAAAGGAGAGCCATTCATTAACAGTGTCTGCAGAGGTGTTTACTGCAGAAATAGTCCAAGCATTTTTCAAACATGCTTAGGAAGTTTACCTGGTTTATGTTTTAAGAGATACATTTTTTGCTTTTTAAGTGTACTGTGTTGTGGTTTATGATTCATATTTCTTCCTTAATATACAATAATCTGTTTGGTTTTGCTGTATAGAATTGTGCTGCATGAACACTCTCATTTCACTCTTACATGTTGGAGCGGATCAAAAGAAATTTTACTCAGCTAAAAGCAGAATTAACATTAGAAGTCATAAAAGGTTTAGAAATCATGTCTAAATGCTTGTTCTCTTTTCATTATACTGTGTATCATAACACAGTTGTGTCACATACTTTCACCCAAGTTAAGATGAACAGCAAACTATACTAATTATGCATTTCTGTACACTGAGAAATGATCTCTGTCATGACCTGCATATGCTCAGAGTAACTAAGATATTTAAAGGGGAAAGAAATCGAGTTCTTTGCCTGAGATTTCACAACCTGATAAAGCAGAACTAGGGATATTAAAACTTGAGTGCTGGTGCACTGCTGTATTCATTGTAGTCTACTGATGGCCAATTGTTCTATAGCCATGATTGCTTCTGGAGCAGTAGAAGGCGTGAGACACTTACTTCATTTAGCCATGATGATAGAAAAAATGGTCACCTTCCTTATCCTGAAGGCAGCCCCTCATTTGACATTCGGCATTAAAGTTTCTTTTTCCTTAATAAATATTTTATATATTTGCTTGAGCATCTTTGGAGGGGAAAAAAAAAAAGTCAAAACAATTTTGTATATTGTAATAAGGGGATGAAGGAAGGAGCTGTAATTCCTGCAAAGAGTCCTTATAATCACCACTTGAAGTATGGCAGACAGTTTCCTTCGTCCTTTTAATCAATCTACAGCATTTTAAATGCATTTTCATTTCCTACTCTGTGTTGGTTTGCATAAGCTAATACTTACTTTGTGGTGTACAAGTGACTACCCCTTTTTTTAATTGGACTTTTAAGGCGAGTTAAGTCTTCAGGGCTTTTTCTTCAAAATTAATCTGTAAAGTTACTTAATGAATTGCCAGTGAGTTCATGAAGAAGTGAATAATTCCATCTTCAAAGCAGGATTTGAATTTGCAAATAAGGCATAGGCCATGTTTGGAGGTGAGAGGAAGAAAACAAAATATTAAATGTATGCTGAATAACTGAATATCATCCATTCTGTGCTTTGGATGAAGAACTGATTCTGGAGGGCAAAAGTAGTATGGGATCATACTGTATATGTAAGCAACAGTAAATAAATCCTTACACATAAGGAAGTTGAATAAAAGTTTGACTTATAAATGTAACCTGTCAATTCTTTACTTTGAAGTGTGCCATAATAATGTTTAATGTATTTATCTAACAATGTATCATCATAGGGTTTTACCAGAAAGGCATTGAATTTATTTAACTCAGAATTCTCGAGCTTCTGCTTATAAGGGTTGTTGCAAGGAACAAGCACAGGTCAGAAAAATCCTTTACAAGAAGGGTTGCTTAAACAAGAAGTTATACCATCAGTAGCTAGAGAGGTGAGAGGAGGAGGAGAATACTAGTCTTCCTCATATAGGTTGTGTGAAAGTAGTCATTGCGCCTTCTCCTTTGGTCTTGCAGTAAATTGGACTCCTGCATTAGATATAATTCCTTTTTGTATCTTTCCTTTTCTTGGCTTCTGTGCAATCTTTCTAAAGGATATGTTGAAGGATTTCAAGAGTGAACTGAGGGGACAAGGTCCTGTGCTCATGGGTAGCTTGTTCTGCTAACATTTTCTCCACACACATCAATATTGCTTGCCTTTATTTCTCTTTTCACCTGCTTATTGTCTCTGTAATCTGAATTTAGTTAAGTGTGAAAAAGTTAATTTTACTGAAACTGTTGATATCTTCACTGTGGGTAAGTTTACAAACATTTAAAAACATCACTGAATGGTGTATAAAATTATAATTCTCATAGGGATTCTTCCTGTTGACTTTAAAAACATGAACATTAAATGAGAAACTTACATAGAGTGGCTTATCATAAATTCTATGAATTATATATAAGAAAATCTTCAAGAAGTAATGACAGGAAAATTGGTGATGCAGTTTCTTTTTAATTTCTCATAACTATTATTGTCTATCTAATATAATTTTTCTTCTGTAGGTGGAAAAAGTTTGCAGAAACAAAGCGTGAAGTAGAAGTAGAACCTTTAATTTCATTAGGCATGTTGTAACTGGTGAAGATTAATGTATATATCTCTTGCTAATTCTTTTCAATTACTCAGTTCATATAAATTCCCAAACCTTGTTAATTATGCTGAAGTCAAGTGGTAATTTTTAACAGTATTTCCACAGCTAGGGAATTTTCCTGGTCTAACCTTGCCCTCCTGTAGAAACTCTCAGCAGATTAGGTATTCTGACTCTAGTCCATTCATTTCCAGCACAAGCCTAATTGCTGCCGACTGCCTGCCACAGGTACCCTGTTTATCGTACATTTAAGGGATGCAGGTTCTTCTGAGAACAAATAAGGAAAGATTAATTGTTTGTTTTGTTTCATCCCAAGAGAAATGTGGGAGCTTAATCAAGAAAAATAATTTCTTCTGTTGATTTGGCTTATTTGTGGAAAGGGATAATTGTATAGAGGCAGGCATAGAGCTATGCATTTTGAAAGAAATTTTGCAATTTGCCTTCGTGGGAGGCAAAGATAGAGCAAAATGAATGTAACACAGCATTGGAATTGATGGGGATGGTTCACATTTCTCATAGAAAGTAATTTGGCTGCTGGCTTTTATTTGAGCCAATATTGCTAGTTGGTATTGTCATTTGTTTTGTCTTCTACTTTGGATATCTAATCAAGGAGACAATAGTAGGGGGAAAAATGCTTTTCCAAATTGTCCTTAATTGTTAGAGCACGAAGTGAGCTAAGCACTCTGGTATTTCCAATTAAAGAACTTGTTTCCAGCAAGTACCGTTAAATCTATCTTTCCCAATCTGATAAATAAGCTATCAAAGAGTGGAACAGATTAATTGAGAGCAATTAGTTCAAAGCTCAGTATAACAGTCAGAGTAAACCAATGTTATCAATGAATCCAAATTTTACATAAAGCAGTAAGAAACAGTGGTGCAACAAAATAGAGTTGCAAGTAGCCACTAAGCACAAAGGAAAATTTTATCTGTGATATAGAAATAAGTCTTGTTTGTTTCTCCTCACAACAGAAGCACTAAAAGCCTTTTCTTTTCAAGACCTCAGTTGCAGGAGTGTCAAATTGTATTTGACACCTCTGCTGTGTACATTTCTCCTTCAACATGGTGCAGGAAATAACACACATGGGAAAATCTCAGATCCTGCAATTCAGAGCCGATCACAAGATGCATTCCAATTGCATCTAAAGCTCAAGAAAGCCCTGCTTACACTACAACATTTGTGGTTTTTGCTGTCTAGCACACATGGTAATCTGTTAAGTGTCTGCTTCTGTTAATAACCAGTAACCCATGTGCCTGATAGAGACTTAAACGTAGCATGTTGGATTTTGATTCCTCTTTAATACAGGTGGGCATCCCTAAAGACATTTTTGATGGGTGTTCTTTCCTTTCAGCTGTCCATGCACACCAAATAGTATTGACCCGTGTGGTATAAGCATCATTCTGCACGGGTCCTCTAGATGTTTCTCTTAATGACAAATGACACCTAGATGATCTTCTTATGTCCCAACCTTTTGCCTTTCGAGAATGAGTGCATCAGCATGAGAAGAAAGCCTCTCTGTCACCTTAGATATCAAAATAGATTTATAGGCTTTGAGTATTAGTATACTTAAAGAAGGTATTACATGTTGGTTCGGTTGGTGATATTTGTTGTGTATATAAGGCTTTGGAGTAATGTGCTCCATCAAGAAGAAGGCAGGAGAGGATACACATAGTCAATTACACACTAAATAGGCTTATTTTTATGCCAGTTTTTACAGAACTATGTTGGCTAGGTAAGTCGTATTGCTGCAGTGTGTGTTGGCATCACTCATGTAAACTGACAGCACAAATACATCAGTTGCCACAGCTTTTAAAACTGCTGTCTTGGAACAGCAGGTTTTGTGGTGCGTCCATGGCCTTTACAGCAGCAAAGTGGTTGGAGTCTGCTTTTGTAGAGTTACAGTTTTAAAATGGTTAGATACAAATCTTATTTCTTATGCTGTTGCAACCCACTGGCTGTGTCTATTCTAGGAAAATGAAAAGGTCAGTGATAACTTTCCCTATAAAATGTTCTTAGAAAATGTCATTCCAGTTATGTGTATCTGACTGGGGGAGTTCATCCTCCATTTTTTAGTGTCTTATTTTTTTTATTTCCAGAATATCATAATCAGTAGGGAAATCCAGCATTCATAGCTGTGCTAGTATGGTATCATATCAGCTCATGAACTGATGATAACAGACATGCCACAACAGACATAGCACTTTGAACACAGATCATTTACAGTATTTTTCTTTAAATCGTGGCTGGCAGGTCATTGGGAGATAACAGTTGCATACTGTGTAACTGGTTTTCTGAGCAGTTTCCCTGTAATGTTGGCTTCTCAAAAGTGTTCAGAACATCCCCAAGAAATCAAGAGGTAGTTAACCAAGTGAAACCTCTCCCACTTTTGCCAGATGTCCAAGTGGACTTTTCATCATGGGATCCAGACCACACACCTAGTTCAGTGGGGAAGATTCCTAATGCAACGTTTCAAAAGCACTCGTAACAGGAGATTACAGAGGAGCAAAGACCATGCACAGGATTCATAATCGCAGCCACCAGCACTTAAGCAGCTGTGTCTACATTATCCAGTCAGATAGTTCTCGTGTATTTGGACTCAGTCAAGGTCATGCAGCGATACATGCTAATATTTTTGAACAGCAGCAGTCATATAACTTCAGGGTTAGGAAGCAGTTTGCTTTTTTGTAATGACATTGTATTTATATGCCATGAAATAGTGCTTACTTGCTTTACAGGTGGATTTTTTTTTATAATTAATCAAATTCAAGTAAGTTTAATTATGTGACCTTAATTAATTATCCAACTTTAAAAGCTAGAATGATGAGGACAGGTTCTGTAAGAGTAATTTACCATAGGATATTAAGGTCTTTTTGTAGTATTGGAAATAAAGGTTAGTAGGTTTTGTGATGCATTTGTGCTCTAATGATGCAGGAGGCTGCTATTGTGGTCCAGTGCAGATGCTCAGGAGCAGTATGATTAGTATGAAAGTACAGACAGCACTTCAGTGCTCTAGCAGCCAGCCTTGGCATCTGAAAAAGAAAAAGTAAAAAATGGATGTGGAAGAAAGAAAATAAAAGAAAATCCCTATTGCTTGAGATTGACCAGTTATTTTAGCCCAATTTTACAAAATGGTGTTCACAAAGAAGTAAGACGGAAGTCCACCACTGACCATTGACTGACGCTGACGTATTGGGCAGATGGAGGAGCTGGGTTTGCTAATATGTGGGTGGACAGGGCACTAATCTATCATCACAAGTAAGTCGTGTTCACAATCTAAATTATTTTTCATGTAGTATATTTACCAGTTATAACCAGCATGTTATCTATATTTGTATGTTATCTCAACCACTACATTTTTATATTTACAGCAGATTCTTTCAACTTCATATGTCAGTACCCATCTTCCCACCTTTTCTTGTTTTGCTGGATTTTCCCTGAACTTTTATTTTGTTCCCTTTACTGGTTTATTCAGTCTACATATCACTCATAATGGTGTCTTCTAATGATCATGTGTTGAAGGATACCTCTGTGTCCAGTCAATAAAGAATGCAAGGAGTTTTGTAGACCAGTTCAACTACAGATCCTTTCTGAACACTTATACTATATCCACATATGCTTTGATTTCACAGTGCCAATTCTCCAAGTGTACTTGCACTGGTGGCATAGAATCGCAGAATCATAGAATAGTTAGGGTTGGAAAGGACCTTAAGATCGTCCTATTCCAACCCCCTGCCATGGGCAGGGACACCTCTCACTAAACCATATCACCCAAGGCCCTGTCCAACCCAGCCTTGAACACCGCCGGGGATAGAGCATTCACAACTTCCTTGGGCAACCCATTCCAGTGCCTCACCAACCTCACAGGAAAGAACTTCCTCCTTATATCCAATCTAAACTTCCCCTGTTTTAAGCCGTTACCCCTTGTCCTGTCACTACAGTCCCTAATGAAGAGTCCTTCCTCAGCATCCTTACAGGTCCCCTTCAGATACTCTCTTTTATTTGCTTATCATGGAGTCTAGAGTCTGATTAAGCTGTCTGTGCCACAGTAGTATTGTTCTGTCCTTGCATTGAGGCGCCAAGAATTGTGACAAAATAACAATTTAAGGTTAGCTTCAGATGCCAAGGCTTGTTTGCAGGGTAAACAAGAGCCTCTCGGGCCAGAATACCTGTGCAACGCAGTCTTTTTGCAAATTCTTCTGGCATGGGAAACCCAGAGACTAAATATTGATGTCAGAATAGAATAATAGAACTAAGGAAGACTGCTGTCTAAAAATGCCAGAATATATGATTTGGGAATTCTTGATTCTCAGTCCACTTTACTGTCCAAAATTAAATAGTTCTCTAATTGCCGAGTAAGGGACATCAAGCAATTGCTAAGTGTGAAAACATTAAAACCATGAAATTTTAGAGAGCAGTTTGACATTTTTGCAGTATTTTCATGTTACGTTATTTTTTAACAGAAATCCAGGCAGCTATGTTACTTCTGTTAGCGAGCTAACTTGCAATCTTGTTTCTCCTTTCCGGAGAAGTCATCCTGTTTTCAATAAGAAGAATGTGGAGAGTTTTAGCCAAATCAGAACATTGTAAAATTACTACGCTGTGATAAATGCAGCCCTCTGACTGCTGCTGCTTTTCTGCCATCAGCACAGCAGAAGTAAATAAGCGTTTGCTGACCAAGTTAGGATGGTTTCTTTTCACAAGGAATTGCATTGTTCCTCACCTTTATCAAGGGCTCCCTTGCTAGTGAGTTTTGGGAGGGACAAGTGTCAAGGAACAGAACTATAATGAAGTACCTGTGATTGAGCAAGTATTACATTGTTCTGTTAATTCTGTAAAAACTTGTCAGTTTGCCACCCAAATAAATGCCTAGAGTGCGTAAAACATGGAGTAGAGTGACCTCTGGAAGAAAAATCAATGGCAATTCATATTTCATATGTCTATAATTGCTTGTGAGAGCATGGCAGCAGTTTGTTTATAGAGCAGCTTGTTCTACCAGGGATTGTCTCCTGACTTTTTCTTCTTTGCCGTGGTGATGCCTGTCGTGGACTGTGAATTGCAGCCAGATGCAGCAATAGATGAGTTTTATTGGTGGTGGTTTTTTAATTATTGTTTTCACATTACGGTCTTCAGAATTGCTGCACCATGCTCCATTTGAACTTTGGCACTAATCTATAGTCACAAGTAAATAGCGTTCACAACTGTTTCCTACGAAGACTCCTGAAGCTGTTTTTTACCTTCTTTTCAGTAGGCAAGGCTTTATCTTCTGTGAAGTTATCCATTTGCTAGTGTTCTAACCATCAAACTGAATACATTTTGTGGCCTTCATTTTTAAACAATTTGTCAGAGAGTCAAGGAATTCTCAGAGTCTGGTAATTTAAAGACAGAATTTTGAAAATATCTTTTTTCTGTCTGCTTTGCTTTGCTTTTGGGTTGGTTGTTGGTTTTTTTTTTTTTTTCATCTTTTTTAAGAAGCTGTTGGAAGATTTGTATCCCCACTGAGGACTGAGATGTCATAGGGATAGAGAAAATGCCGCTCACTTTATGGATTACTGTTAGGTCAACAAAACTTTGGCAGCATTGATTAACTTGACAGTGAGTACAGCAGTACATTTATCACTTATGGCTGTGCTGTAGAAAATCTAATAAGAGGCAAACAATTCCCTTTAGAGCAGTAACAGGCTCACTGTGGCTAACGGTGCATGCACTGGAAATTTCTGACTTTAAATTATACCCTTGCTGCTAGTTGGGTCATTGACTCAAAGCTACTGTGCTTTCACTACTATGTTCTGTATTATTAATTTGATCAAAATTGTTTTGGCTTCTGTAAATGTGATCAAACTGTATATTGGAGTTCATGTAAACTCATAAGCTTTTTTGAAGAAGCCATGCAGAAGGAGCTTGATCCAAGCTTCGTTATGCAGAAGGGACAGCTGCCTGTTATAACTACAGATGTTTGGGGTCTTACAGGGTCTTTTTTTCAGAAGAAAAATATTGAGCTGTTGCTTACAAATCAGCCTCTAATTCACACATTTAAATAAACCCAAAACCCAAACCTGTTTACATTTAGTAAGTTTCACTGATTGGTCAGAAGGACGTTTTTCATGTGTGCAAACATGTGCTTTGTTAAGTACCAGTAATTATCTTAAAAATTCTATACAGGTTGATTTATAAATATGTTCTTCCAGTTGTCTTGTTTTTGTGAGAATTATGAGAACCGAACAACGAACAAGAGATTTTCTGTATCTATCTCCTGTGTATAAGTGTTGCTGCTTGCCTGTAAGTTTGTGTTTGGTACTAATCTGATAATGAAATGATACTTTATTCAGCATTGCTTGGCTTTACCTTAATAAATCTTTTCTAGAAGTCCATGACCAGTACATTGGGAAGTGTCTTTGCATTGCAAATCTAGAGAACAGGTGTTTGGTTTTGTTTCTTTAAGTCCTTCACTTGGTAGTTCTCTTAAATGGAAGCCCTGCAAAAGACGCTCTTCCACAGAAGTGTACCAAGCTTTTTTTCAGTTCAAATAACCGAAAGTGTGTAAGGGCCACATATCTGAATAACTGTGTTTTCTAGGTACCAGCAGGAAGGAACCGTGAAGTAAATGCAGTATTAAATGCAGATCAGAACATAGAGTGTGGAACTACATTTGTGGCTTTGCATTTGTGGTATAATCTGCATAATTGCTGTTCAAATAAGAGAGTAAGGTTTTTTTATTTATTAGCATATATGGCTCTCTACAGTAGACAGCCTTTGTAAGTAGCAACTGTTATTTCAAGTATTTTGTGTTATTTTAGGAAGTTGTTTGAATTGGAGGTTTTGTTCTGCAATATCTGTAAAAATTATATCGTTTTCTTTGTTGGGAGAGAAGTATTCTACTTGAATCAATTGTCAGGAGGCTTAATGTAATAAGGCAGTTTGTGGTCTGACTAAAAGAAACACCGTGCAAAAGAAATTCCCATAGCAGTTTGTTTTTAACAGAAAAACTGAATTCACCTGAAACATAAATATATTGAAAGCCAAGACTTAATAAGGTAGAACAGCTTTAGAAGGAAACAGAGTGGGTTGCTGTCCAAAGTATGTCTCGTAATGGCTACAATTTAACCAGGTATCTGTGCTGATGATAGTAGACCTCCATCAACAGCATAACAGCAGATTCTTTGCAACAAATTATCAGGCAAGCTGACATAAGGAAGCTCTGTACAGTGAGGGGGGAAAATACAATTGAAATAGTGCTTCCTGTTTCAATATCTTTTTTTTTTTTTTAATTTGCAGCATAAAGTTTTGTTTCCCTTACTATATTTTTAGAGGCAAGAAGACACATTTCCACACTTTTTCCTGGGTTCATACAATAAAGGAGTTACCCTACTGCCTGCTTTACTGAACAGAGACCTGATATTGATTAACTATCACACTGGCATCAGAACTACTCTTAGGATTCAATTTTTTTGTTGTTTTGCATATTTTATTGATCAAAAGTGGTAAATGAGCATCAAGCGTGCAAGAAGACGACGAATTGTTTACTTGCATAAAATAACCTTTCAATAAGGGAAGATGCATTGCTCACACTTTTGGTGCTGTTCTGCTGCCCGAAGCAGATGGCATTCAGCTGCTATTGATTTGCTCCTATAGTTACAGAGCAGCATGTAACAAGAGATGCTCATTTCTCTGAAAGAGGTAAGGTTTTTGCCAGGGTGTTGGGACTGAAAAAAGAAGGACAAGGCATTTTGAGTATTGTTCGGGGTTGGGTTTTTTGGCAAGAAATAAAAGGGAAAACTTGCAACTTCTGTTAGCAGTTCTGTACAAACAAAAAGCAGGGTTTGTGTACTTGCAGAGAAAGGGAGTTACTTTGGTTCTAGCACTTCTGGTAACATTAATTCTCACTGTAGATTGAATCCATGAGCAAGCAAGTACTGAAGGTTGTAAAGAGCATCCAGAATTTAGGATCAGAGACTCTACACCACACTTTTTAGCTGCTGTATCTTTTATTTATAATTCCCACCCCCCCCCCCCCACCCCCGGCTTGTTTAGACATTCTCAACTCCTTAGTAAGACAAAGTCATGATGCAGTATGCTGGGCTTGATTCTGCAAACAGTTCATTTCACTGATTAGTAAAGAATTTAATAATTTGCTGTTGGATCTCTCCTGTAATGGGTGTGAGTGGGAAGAGGGACAAAGAGAGCTTTTTCTGAAAATTTGCAAGGGTATTTAATGTAAAATTTTGGCATTAACAAGGTCTTTATTTGACAGATTTTAATGAAAATTACATGTATGATCAAGGAAGGTTTCAGTAAATAGAGCATAGGAATTACTGTTTTAAGACAAAATATTTACGATAATTGAAAGTCTCATTTCTGAAGGAGTAGTATGGTGGGTGGTACAGAGAAGCAGGGTGCAGTCCCCAATCAATCTGGTTTAACACAGAAGTAACCCATCTGTCAAGGTCCACATGTGTGTTAGTACGAGAATTAACAAACTCAGCCTACTGATGACAAAACTGGACCAGTTAAATATTTGACAACACATATTAAAGTCTTCCTTGCCCACATGACTGTTCTGCAGTGACTGTTACCACTGGAAGTGCTTACTGTTGATTTTTGAACAGTCTTGAGCATTTCCAAGCTCTGATGTTGTTTGGCAAAATAATTTACTCTGTTATGACTGCCCTGTTATCCTCCAAGTCATTTATATTGTCTTCCTTTTAATGAAAATAATCCATGAATTATAACCCCTGACAAAACATTCTCACAGCATAGTAGTTATTAATCAAGAATTTAATTTAAACATACATATTAATGTCTGTTAAAAAATGTCCTACTTCATCTGTTCAAGCTTCTATTCTCTGACATTGATTCCAACTTGCCTGTGTAATTTATGAAATGCTCTCTAAGCTTTTTTGATCTCCATATGGTTAGATGTCACTACATTTTGACCATTTCTTATGCTGCTTCTGTAGCATAAGCAGGCAAGAAGAGATTGTCTGAACTTTTGACTTTAACCTGTTGGTTTCAGTGCAGAGTAGAAATTTCGTATGAATGTTTTGCAAAAAGAGCAAACCTTGTTGAATTTCTCAAAAAACTGATGTCTTTGAGTCAATGGCTAATGCTGTCAGCACAGCATCTACTGCATTGTTCTAAGTTGATTGTGTCTTGGTCTCCTGTGGTGCTAGGGAAATGTTTAAAACATAAGAATTATTACAAACAGAAGGTTATTTAATATGATCTGAAAAAGTGCATGTTTTAAAACAGATTTTTCTTTGCTACAGTGATTCTACAAGAAAGCCAGTTGTTTTCACAAATTAGGACAAAGACATTTATACTATTGTTCTATTCCTGTGGTATCTATTTATACTGTTAAACCGACTCATTTTCCTCAACCCCCAGTCTCTTTCATTTCTGAGTTTGCTGGTAATCAAAACTTACTTCGTGCTTCTCTGCCCTTGTGTAAACAACCTCATTAACTACAGAATTAGGATATCAGAGTAAGTTGTTAGTATGTTAATAATTTGGGGGAGCAAAACAAAAGGAAAAAACCTACAGACTTTTACCTCACTTTTACTGCTAAAAGTAAATATCTTTCAATATCAGAGTGTATTTTCTTATTAAGCTGATTAAAATGTAATGTAAGCTTCAGAGTTTTTAAAATTAAGCTTACCAGTTTCCTTGCAATGACTCTTCCAACACTGTAGAGTAGCCTGGAGTCCTTATTCAACACCACATTTTGTGCTGAAAGAGCTACCAACATACAAAACTAAAAAAGAAGAAATCCCCAAAAAACCTCACCATATAAATCTAAACATGTTTGGTCAGCTACGTTACCCCTTGTTACCTCTGCAAAAATGGCACTGTGAGTTTCTAACCCCTGGTGCAGTGAATTCCCTGTGCTTTCTACATTCTCTTGTTTGGACTTTGGAGTGGGTACCTGCTGCTTAGTCTAATTAGTTTCAAAGGGAATGTCGAATCATTTCTCAAGAGTTTACTGTGAGTCAAAACCTCTGACAAGAAAATATCAGGGAGACAAAATAAGAAGTTATTGTAGACTTGAATAGCATTTTTGTTACAGTATCGTGTGGAAACAGTGCAGATGGGGAGGTCATCCCTCAATGATTTCTAGATTTTTGATACGACATTTGCATGTAATTAACCTTCTTGTGGGAGAGCAAGACTTAGAAACTTGGTTTTCGTAGGTAATTTCCTCAGTCTTCATCGCATACCTGGCTCTTTCTTTGTTCCCAGCAAAACCAGCAAAATTGGAGCTGTGGGATGCTTTTTTTCTGAAACAAAAAAAAAGTGAAAATGCTATTTCAAGGCTATTCTTAAAGGTTTCAGTATTGTTCTGGGCTTTTTCAGTTCTCGCAAGCTGCTTCATTTGACCAAAACCACATTATCCCACCAAAAAATCCAAGATCCAATTCAGCGTAAGTGTTTTAACAGAATAGTCTGTGACATTATCCAGTGACTGAAGGCTTGAGGAGATGAAGAGAAAGTTGGTCAAGCTGCAGAACTATGCCTCTGTTTCTCTGACTGTTGAGGTAATATTGTCACACTTGGCTCTGAAGAATGGAGTACAGCTTAGTTCTTTAATTGCTCATAGTTTTTCTTCTTATAAGGGACTTTTTACAAGTATAGTAAATACAGTAATTAGAAAATACAGCAGTGCAGGAAAAATAGTAAACACTCTGTGTAGAGATAAGTGACAATTTTCTTCAAACTCCTCTTTGAAATAACATAATAAAAGGAGAAAAAATATTTTTATATATATTTTAGCATGTCTAGAAAGTAAGCATGCAAATACAAAAATGCAGCCATCCTGTAGCCAAAACTGTATTCTGTGTCAAGCAGCATTTTTTTATGAAATATGAATTAATATATCTCACAGTGTGACTACATAAAACATCTAGCAAATTGAAATAACAGTCATTTCACTTCAAGTTTACATTCAGAAATGTATTTTTTCTCAGATAATTTGTATTCAGTACAGGTAAACCAAGACAAACAGTACCTGGTTCCAGGTAACATCTTAAGTTTTCTGAAAATATTTGTTGTGTTCCTTAACTCTTCCCTGTTTTATCTTTGTTTTGTCCTAATATTATTTTGCTTTCAAATCTTTAAAGAATGTGCATATTTCTGAAATAAAAGTCCTTGGAGCTGACAGCAGGGAAGAGGTGTTGGATTATCATCCCTGCATCACTCCTTTGTCTTCACTGCTTGCAAGTGGGGATGCTGGCCACCACCACCATGTCAGCCACCAGCTCTATCCTCTGTCCCTGGCAGTCCTTCACATAGGATCCACTGAGCAGAACAGAGCTCCCATGTCTCTTCAGCAAATCTCCACTCTGCTGCTGGGAGAGGAAGGAGGTAGAGGGGCTGTGGGTGCATGGAAGCCAACAAGTTACCTTTCATCATGGAGTTTTTCTGATGAGAACTGGCAGGTGGGAGCAGCCTCTCCCAACCACCTAAATGGCACAGAGGATGAGGGAAATGAAGAGAGGAGAGAGTGAGCTGGCCATCTTCCTTCTCTGATAGAGCCATTTGCTATTGTGGACTAGTACAATTAACCCTGTAACTCACCTGGCATACCGTAAAATAATATTTGGAGCAGATTAGACCAGAGGTTTCTCTGGGAGAATAGCCTGCATCTGATAGAGCTCAAAAGCAGGTACATGAGGGAGAACAGAGAGAACATACCTTGATAATTCTTTCTGAATTCACTCTGCTTTTCCATGCATTTTCAGTTCAATGAATTCCTCTTCCATCATTCTGTGCAGTCTCTCCTTTAAACAAACACATTTTTTAGCATCGGTAATGCCCTGTGGCCCATGATTCAACTACCTGTTCCATGAAGAAGTGTCTCGTTATCTCTAAATTCTTTCCTTTTTCATGATATTAACAACATATAATAATTATTTCTCATGCGTTCTTGATTCCTTTTCTAATAATTTCTAATAAGTTTGTGATCTGTTTTTTTTAAGTTGCTGCTGGCTAACATGCTTGTCCTTTGAGGGATACATCGTAGCCCCCAGCATCTCACTTCTCTGATCACTAATGGTCAGTCTAAAGCCCATCATTGTTACGTTTTCCAATATGCACCACTGTGGGCTGTGTTCTCCTATCCTTTGTTTCAGGACTTGTAACTGCTTATGTTTGCAAGGATCATGGCTGTTCAGTTTACCTCCAAGTCTTTGTGGGGGGTCTTTATCAAAAGCCTTTCAGAAATGAAGGTATGCTTAAACAACAGGGCCCTATTTATCTGTGCTTCTTGATCCTGTCAGGGATTGCAGTAAGTTTTGAAACAGGGCCTCCTTTAACAGCAGCTATGTGATCCTTTTCTATCCAGATGTATTTATCCACACACTACTTACTGCAGTTGTTGCTAACTTCCCTGCAACAGGTGTACCAGTTTATAAATCCCCAGTTCTCTTATGGGACTTTCTTTTCTTAAAACATTTTTGACATTTTTTTAGTCTTCCTGTTCTAAGCAGCTGTAGATAATACGGTATAGACCAGTGGCAAATCAGAGAATGAGTTTCCTTAGGCAAGATAATGTGTGATCCTGCTGATTTGTTACTGCATCTGTAAGCAAATATACTTCTCTGTGGCTTATGGCCTCAATTAGAGACATCCTTTGATGAGGAGACCGAGGGGGGGAAAAAAAAAGGATGGAAACATCTGCTCATGGCTTGGACAAGCATACTCTTTAGCGAGTAAAAACTGGATGGCCAGGCTCAAAGAATGCTGGTGAATGCAGTTAAATCCAGTTGGTGGCTGGTCACAAGTGCGGTTCCACAGGGGTAACAGTACTGAGGCCAGTTCTGTTTGATCTCTTTATCTGGGTAGGAGGATCCAGTGCTCCCTCAGTCAGTTTGCACATGACACCATTTGGGCAGGAGTGTTGATCTGCTGGAAGATAGGAAGGCTCTGCAGAGGGATCTGGACAGGCTGGATGGTGAGCTGTGGCCAATGGTGCGAGGTTCAACAAGGCAAAGTGCCAGGTCCTGCCCTTGGGCCACAACAACCTTATGCAAAAAAAGAGTAACCCCTTTCCAACCTCCCTTGTCTCCTAGGTCAGTTCTATCTGCCTGATGGCGAGAAGGTCATGGCAAGGGGATCCTGAAGGTCTTTTGTTTTGAGTAGCTACTCAAAACAAAAAAGCTACTGGCTTGCTATGCTTCCCATTCAACGTTCCAGGCTTGGGGAAGAGTGGCTGGAAAGCTGCTCAGTGGAAAAGGACCTGGGGGTGCTGATTGACAGAGCTGAACATAAGCCATCTTGTGCCCAGGCAGCCAAGAAGGCCAACAGCATCCTGCCCTGTATCAGCAATAGTGTGGTCAGCAGGGCCAGGGCAGGGATCATCCCCCTGTACTGCACTGGTGAGGCTGCACCTCGAGTTCTGTGTTCAGTTCTGGGCCCCTCACTACAAGAGAGACATTGAAGTTCTGGAGTGGGTCCAGAGAAGGGCAAGGAAGCTGGTGCAGGGTCTGGAGCACAAGTCTGACTAGGAATGGCTGAGGGAACTGGGGGTGTTTAGTCTGGAGAAGAGGAGGCTCAAGGGCGACCTTACCACTCTCTACAACTGAAAGGAGGTTGTAGTGAGGTGGGTGTCAGTGTCTTCTCCCAAGTACCAAGTGATAGGATGAGAAGAAGTGGCCTCAAGTTGTACCGAGGGAGGTTTAGATTGGCATTAGGAGAATTTTGTCACAGAACGTGCTGTTAAGCATTGGAACAGGCTGCCCAGGGAACTGGTGGAGTCACTGTCCCTGAAGGTACTTGAAGAATGTGTAGACGTGTGCTTAGGGACATGGTTTAGTGGTGGACTTGGCAGTGCTAGGTTAATTGTAGTACTTGATGATCTTAAAGGTCTTTTCCAACCTAAATGATCCTGTAATTCTAAGAAGGAGTTATCTCATACTAAGAAGACAAGAACATGCATTAAATCCCAGTATTTAGAGAAGCATTCTTAGGACTGAAGAAACACTTGCAAATTTGGAAAATCTGAAACTCACATTTCAGTACTGGCTTTATTTGCCTTAAAGTATGTGTTTGTGGTAGTCTTTAATTACCTGATCTGATACCATTGCGGGTTTTGCTGCTTTATCCCATCTGACCTCCTCTTTGGTGTGTAAGAGCATATAAGGAGGGCAGCATCTGACTGTGAAAAGACAAAAACACTTCTGGTTTCCAGATTTTCCAGGCGTTGGAAAACCTGAATGTTGGAGGGGATGTGGTCATTTACAGTGTATTTGTATTTAGTTCCTTTAAGCTTTCAGAAAACAGTACCTCAAGTGTTAACCTATTCTGCTTTGTCTGTTGTGTACTGTGTATTGTAAATGTGTTTGCTTTTTTCGAATCTTCTTCCCCTGTACTTCGAGGAGACTTTTCCAAGCATAACTACACAATTTCTTTACCATCCTGGAATGTGTATTTTCTAGATCTACTGATTGATATATATGTATATTATTGTCTAAGGTAGTCCTGCACCTGTTTGTTACCAGTAGCATTATTGACAGGGTCTTAATTACTTGTTAATTGTCCATTGTCTTAGGGGTCCATTGACTTTTAAAAAACACTTCAATTAAGCCATTTTAAAATCGTTTATTTTTGTGTCTTTTTTGTCGTTAAGGGATCTCTTTACTCTTTGCAATACTTCTTCCCAATACTCATTTTTAAAAGCCTTTCTTGTTCCTACTTTTTTTTTTTATATATATCATTAGCTCATCCTGCCCTTCTGCTTCTTTTCCTTTTGCTTTGTTGATTTCTTCATTTCTCAGTGAGCTTTGTCCTAACCTCCAGTCCTTTGAGCAGTGTCTCAGGAAATTATATTGACTGCCTCCTTTCATTTTTATTTTTCAAAGGAACTGTAGTCTGTTGCACTTTGTTTCTAATCTTTCAAGGGTTAGTCTCCTATTTTGCTGCAGAGATATGCACTGTTTGCTCTCACTATGTTCCCAGTTTTCAAAAAAAAATTCAATGTATTTTTCACATCAAGTGGCTTATGTTTGTACACATAGCCTCAAGTCAATGTGTTCTGCACTTAGTAGTTAAATACTAGTTGGAACTGCAAATGTATAATTAACTAGCTTTCCAACTAAAGTACTGACTACCTTAAAACTTAGTGGTTAGTAATTTTAGTGAGAATTATGAAAGTGCTTTAAATTTAGGTTAAGTAAGGCTTAAATAAAAGCGTTAATAACTTATAGACACTGTCATAAATTTCTGCAGACATATTTTCAATGATGATCCAGCAGTCATATAACTTACGTGGCTTCATTTCTATCTAGTTCACTTACCCTCCATGTACTTTGAGAATGCTGTGATAGATGGATTTTTCCCTTAGGAGATACCTTGCAAGTTTTAAGCTCAATAGAAGTATAACAAATCTGAAAGTTGGTACAGGAATTTTTATTCTCCAGTCTTGAGGTTCACAGGTGCAATTTCCTTCTGTGCCTTTTTTGCTGTTGACTTCCCTTCAATATGCAGCCTAGGAGTGTTAGCTAGCTGGTACGTTGCATGGAGCATCACTTCTGTATTGTTGTGTGCGTGTTTGCATGCTTCTTGTATCTTTAAACAGGGTTTTAAGCATGTTTGATAACCTCCTGTCTTGAAAAACATGTTTCTAGTAATAATGAAAAGTGGAAATTCCTTAGTAAAACTTAAGTGACAACTTATTTAGAAATAATTCCATAATAACATCCTTACTGAAGAAGGAAGTGGTTTCTTCATAGTTCTTCACAATGCGTAATAAAAAACGTTATTGTATCTGCTATGACTTTAAAAAAAATAAAAGCTGGCTCTTAGAAGTCTGGTTCCTTTGTCTAGTTGGTTTTTAGTTAATGCGTTCTTTTGGTAACTTTTTTATCATTTCATGGGACTGTATAAAGCACTTCACGAAAAGCAGGTTAGTGGAATATAGACTGTAAAGCGTTCTAAAAGATGTGGGTTTTGGTCCCAGTGGAGACTGACACTCCAGCCTACTTACTGTAGCTGGAATGTATTGATTTTCTTCTCCCCCATTTTAGCTGCACCACTGAATTAGGTATTGTGAAGCATCTCTCCCTGTGAAGAGAGGAAAAACTGTCATGAACTTTTTCATCCAAACAGTACAGCATTTCAGACTAAACCTGATTGAATGGAAAAGTCTGTAAGGACTCGTAAAAACCTTGTAACTCAGCTCCCCTCTCACATTTTTTGCTCTCCAACAACTGTTCCAGTAACCTTGAGAAAGTATGATAGGTGATGGTAAGAAATTGATTTTTAAATCTTTTTCCATTAAAATCACCACCACCACTACTAATAATAATTATTAATAATAATAATTTAAAAAATAATAAATACCTGAAAACTATGCATTCCTGTGGCATGATCTCCTAAGGTTAGCAAAGTAGTCTTGTTCAGGTTTTCAGCAGGATGTTCAGTTACTCTTATAATTGGCTGATGAGTAGGTTTGGACCTAACTAAAATGCCAGTGTTCGATTTGCAGTGTCCTCTGTGAAGATATGTCACCATTTACCCTGTCTTTAGAGACAATTTTCTAAAAAGGAAACTCGTGGGAAATCATTATGCTGTTTATATGTCTCCCTTGTTGAAGAGCATTATCCTGTGATATTTTAGCACTGTTTTCCACTGCATGATGGCATCTAGGTAAGGTTAAGGCAGAACAAGTCCCTTTGCAATTTTGTGGCTATATTTTACTTGCTGTAGGAGAAAAGATAACCAACAATTAAGTATTTCAGATGTCACTGTAAGAACATGTGCAACTAATCAATTAAATCCTTAGGAAACATGATTTTATAAAACTGATAAGGTAGAAAAAATGGGATTTTTGCGATTTGTGTTACATAATAATTGCACCTTTTTGATGAAAAAGACATTTCTGCTGATTAAATGCCAGGCTTTCCCTTGTGTGTGTTGTTTTGTTTTTCTACCTGAAACGTGGAGTAGTTCATTAAAGTGTGACAGTAACAGATAAAAACCCGTTAAGATTTTCTAAGAATATATGGCATCTATACTCTTAGTTTAGCTGAAATCAATGAGTTTGAAAAATGTTTTTCTGGAGTCACTTCCCAATCACTTGCCAGAGGTTGTGTTAGGTGTTTTAGTTTTGTAGGTTTTTATTAATTTTGGGAAGGAAATACACATGCTGGTTTTGGTTTTTTTTCTTAAGTTAGTCTACTTAGCCCTCTGGGGCCCATAATTGAAACTCACTGCTATGGTCTTGATACAGTTCAGCTTAATTGGAAATTCACATAACAAACAAGCTAATTGTGAGACTTTCTTTGAAAATATCTAAGTTTCAGATTGCAAAGCAAACAGGTAATAGTCATATATACAAGCCAGTGACATATATACATTTGAACAAAGGCTACAGTTGAGCGTATCACATCATAAATTATTGACAGTAGTGTAGAGACTTTACCTTCTCGTACCTTTTCTAATCAGCTGTTATTAAAAGATCATCAAGTTTGCAAAATACATATGTCACAAGTTTTCAGTTAGACATTAAAAATCAGTTCTGTTGTGGGTTTCCCCACTTAAATAAAGCCAATTATGTTAAAATTTATTTCTGATTTAAGAGTATTTTTTTGAACAACTTAAATAGGAAGTTGATCATGCTTATGTTTTTCTCTGGACATCCACTTCGGGCCACCAGAAGATATAGGAAATGCAGCTACACAGATACACCTGATCCAGTAGGGCTGAGGTTTTGTTGTTGTTGTTCCCAAGCTTTTTTTCTCTTTTCCTTTGATTTCTACCATGTATATTAAGAGGATGGATTATACACTGGCCCTTTTTTATACCAAAGCAAATGAAGTTAAGCTGGAAGATAATTTCCCCCTTATCAGTATAATTAACTTGTATGTCCAGTTTATTTTTTAATTGCTTAAAATGCATGTCACATTACATCCGTTGAAAAATCCTCATTTGTTCAGTGCAGTAATTCCAGCCTTCATAAAGTTCTGGAAATGACAGAATTCCCAGTCAACAGAGGCAACATCCAAGATAGAGTACAGTGCAAATTGCCTTTGCTTCTCTGCAAATTCTACATTTTCAAGTTTATTGATCACCAAAGCAGAGTTATTGACAGTTAACAAACTATATGGATTAGCACACTAAACCAGATGCTATTTCCTTACATATTTTTCTGAAATACATTTGGTCAGGGCAGGGTTAGCGCTTGGGTTGACTTGATGCATGTCATATAAAAAAAAAGAGAAACAGAATAAGATATTAATCTGGAGTGAGTGGAAGTAGAAACAAATAAGAGCTGTTGAGAGTTTTCCTTTTATACAGTCATGTATCCTTGTCTTCCCTGACAGTCTGTTCTGTTGAGCAGCCTCAGCAGGCAGTTCAACTTTTGCAAGAAGCTGTCAGTAGGTGTATGAGGTTGCATGTAAGCATTGTATGCCCTTAAACATCTTTATATAACTTTTTGCAGTTCTTCATTGCATATAATTATTATTTATTTGAGCAAACAACATGCATTGTTATGCAATTCACACACCTTCTGAGTATGCACCCACCTACACCCCTCCTTCTGTGCATAACCTGAATGCAGAACAGGATAAATTCTGCAGCAGCAGAGTGCTGACTTTTCAGAATGCAAATGAAGTGGCATTTTTTAATGCAGCATCTTCATACAGAGGTGAATTGAAAGGCTTCACACTTGCCAACATTTCAGACCTCCCTGTTTGTTACATCCACTGAAATCTAGAACAGGAGAGTTCAAAAGCTGCCTTCTTCCTCTTGGTTTGGGTTTTTTTCAGATTTGTTAGTGACATCTGTAGCTGTTGAAGAACTGTAGATTCTAAATTCAGATTTGCAAATGTAACATAAAAAAAAAGAAGCAATTCTCAAATATCTTTGTTTTCAAATGTGTTTCTCTCTAAGTCTATGCATGTCTTATTGAATTTTAACACTAACTGGGTTTTCATTACACAAATAACCAAACCATTTCCTATAAAACCTACTGTAAAATCTAGAGGAACTTCTAAATGTGTCTTCCAACCTAATTTTTTTTTTGTAATCTTGTTATTCTCTACATCCTGTTGTGTCTCCCCAGTGATAATTATAATGTAAAAGAATATACACGTAGGAATAAGTTACCTCCTGAATGTAACCAGAGTAAGGTTTCTTCCCATTGCCAGTCTCGTTTCTTCTCTAGGTTTGTTTCTTCTAACATAGGGTGTGGAAATGATCAGGATGGATGTGGACAGCTTTACTTGTACAAGTTGTTTGATTTATAAATCTAGTGAAGTTTCTTCCATGCATACATCCTTTCTGGATCAGGACTTTATGAAGGAAGGAAGGCTTTTTAGGAAAGAGCTTGTGGCTTTCGTTTGCATGTGAAGTATATGTATTATCAGAATATATGGCAGTATGAACAGTAAATAAATAAGGGCTTAATCTTTCAGGTGAGACATTGGCTGAATTTATGAACTATTCTGTTTGCTCCATGAAAATGAAAAGATCAATGATTATTTTTGGTCTGCTTCTTTGAAACTGTCAGAGATCTATTTTCTTTAAGAGTCATTGTTTCATGATAAACATGCACTTAAGAATCTCATTTATTTGCTACCTATTTTTAAGTATACTTGGAATTAATTTACTGAAAATTGTAAATCATCTCATGAATGGAAAACAAAGGAGAATGGAGTCCAGTCTTCATGTCACTGCTCTGGAAGAATATGTCACGTCTAGCCAGCAGCATTTGGTCAGAGCTCTGCCATTAGGAGTCACAGTGCAGATAGGAGTATGTTGTAAGCTCATCTGTCAAGCTAAGCAAACAGTTTCTTTCCCTTGTTAGCATTTACCAAGGCATGTATTAATAAAATTGCACCAAGCGGAGACTTCAGTTTTCCACTGGTGTGGCAGACGGGAGTCTCCTGTGAGGTGAACATAAAAGCACTGTGTTATAGCTGATTTATGCTTTAAATAAACAGGATTTTATTCACAAATGAGTGTGCCAGTAACTTAGTTCCAGAATCAGACTTCTCTGCTTGAGAGACATCTAGCTTGGCACCAGTGATGGCAGGTGAAAAACAATGTAGTAGCATGAGCTGAATGTATTTATATGTGATTCATTAAGAACTGTGGTTTTCCTACTGAAATGAAGTGCTCCAAAATAGGTGTAAGAATTGAAAAGTGTTGCAAATGGGAAATGTTTTGGTAGCTTGAATAAAAGTGTGTGATAATTAAGATACTAAAAAATCTTGGGTTTCTATTGTGCCTTTCTTCTTTATTTTTTTTACAGACAGTCATTTTAGAAAATGAAGAGCTCCCTAAAATATTTCTTGATTTCCTGAATGTTCGCCATGTACCTAGCTTGCCAAAAGCAGAAAGCTGTGGGTAAGCTCTCATTTACTGAAAAATACATGGAGGCCAAAAGGCCCATATTCACTCAGTGCTGATGCAATTCCATTGACTTAAAATGGTCTTGCTGCCAACTCTAACACTGTAAAATAAATGGGCATAATGTTCATGTTGAGAATGTTTATATATCCCCAAAAGGTGGTAAAATAAATCCAGACTGTTCAAAGACACAAGTGAGGTTTCATGTAATATTCTTCGAAAGGAAAGGAGAGTTTAGATGAGGAAAAACATGATTTTCTCATAGATCTTGAAGTATCTACTGAAATGTACAATACTCATAAACACTCACTAAAGTTGCACAGAAAGCCTTTGCATGTGTCTAATGGTCATAGTAACTGCACAAAATAGAAGTTCATTTTATGATCCTTTTATGATCTCCCTCTGTGTGTTTGAAAGTGGGGTCTTTCACCTTTCTGAAGGCATCAACCCAAATGGCCCCACTGCCTTTCCATTGGGAAGGGTTCTTGATCAGGGTGGGAGAAGGGAATCTTTTTCTGATCGATGTAATGACTACAGAAATACCCTAAACAGTGTAACTGGAAGCTCTGTTACCATCTGCAGCTGTAAGCTTTGTAGGGAAAGTAATTTCTTTTGCTATGCAGGCTGACATAGTTGATAGTCCAGCAGCATCACCAGAACTTGCTCCCCAGAAAGCTACGTGGCTCTTTCCCACTTCAGGGGAAGCTCTGTGGATCTGCAGTGGAGAGGAGGCAATGAAAAAAATGGAGGTAATTTTGAGGCCCTCTGTACACTGGGAAGCATCTGGCCCAGGGCAGTCTCCAGAGGGACTCAGAAGCTTACAGACTTGTGCTTTCACTTGCAGTGAATAACCTCAGGCAATACCTTCAGTGGGACTGTACCCCAGTGCTTCATAGACAAAGAGATGTGCTTGTGAATCTATTTCAGTAAAATGGATGCTGTCATTTCCAAGTAGAGGTTATTGTAAAAAGATATGATCTCCATATTTATTCCTTCGCATGACATTATGCAACTACTGACTATTAAAATATTCCTCCCTTTGATGGTTCTTAAAGGATTTGTTTGGGGGTTTTTGTTAGTGTAATTTTGTTTAACCAAAGTTTCCTCTCACTTCACTTGCAGCTCTTTTGATGAAACAGAATCTGAAGAATCAAGGTAAGCTTGATGCCCACTCTTTCTAGGACAGCAGATTAATAAACTACTTGAAATTACTGGTTTTTGCTGTATTTGTCCAGTGCAGTTGACTAAAATGGCAGTAGTATAGCATTAAAATTAGATGTGTTTATAATCATGGCTAGTTTCATCAGCTGTGGTAGATCCATCCATTTGTAGTGTGAATTGAGCATCCTTATATTGAGAAATTCCTTGCAAACCCCTAATAGAGTACTGCTAGGTCTAAAATAATTTCTGGGAATGTTTTTACCCATTAAAGTATATTTTAGATAGCAAGAAGATTTGCCAGAAGGAAACAGAGGTTTGGGTTCTCCACTATGCGTTTTGACAGGTCTTTGTATGTACCTGGTTGAACTACTTGGCACGTGCATGTACAGAGCAGAGGGAAGAGGGCTGGTGGGGGATGTCTGTACTGTGGCCAGGATGGGAAACAGCCCTGTGAAGGGCTACCAAGAGCTGTGGTTGTAGGTGATCCTGCAGCTTGCATTACATCAGGTACCAGGGAGGTCTCAAAGCCAGCTGCCAGCTGCCCCTTCTGGGCACAGCCCCTTCACCTCAGCTTCACATCGGCAATTCTGCTGTGCAGCTGAGGAGCAGTGAGCTTTGCTCACAGGAGATGAAGCCTGCTCTTTCTGGGCAGCACTGATGTGCAGCACACTGGCCACTGCTACTGCATGGCTCAGCCACCTCACTTTATCAAAGCTAGTTTGTACAATATTCTGTTTGCTGTCCCTTGATACTGACATCTCTGTTCTTGACCTTTCCAGCAAACTGTCCCACCAGCCTGTGCTGCTGTTCCTAAGGGATCCATATGTCTTGCCTAAAGCCAACGGTAATCAAACCTGTCATCTGTTAACAGTGCTTTACTGCTCTGACCCTGCACTGCATAAACCACATTATTATTAATACCAGCCTTGTCAGATGACACTGGTCCAAAATCTAATAACCTGCCAATAAAACAATAGTTCTTGTGTAAGAAAACATTAAAACACTAAGTGGGGTGGGCGATTTATAAAAGGGTGGAATTTTCTCCCCCAGTTCTTCTCTCAGACAAATCTACTGAGAATTCAGGTCAAAAGAAAAAGAACATTGCCTTTCTTTTCTTCTTGTTGACCCTTTGGGCTGTTTTGCCTGAAGGATTTGAACTTAGAAGCACAGTCCTTTATAAGTGCTTTTTCCCTAAACACCAGTCTATCTCCTGTGAGCATGTTTGTATTTCCATTTGGATTATTACTATTTCTTATATTTTATAACCTCTAGTGCTCTTTTGAGGGAGTGGGGAGGGAGAAGACGAATGTATAGTTTGATGTATTTCACAGGACATTTGCGTTAACCTTAATCTCTTAATATGTGGTTCAAAAAAGTGTTTGAAAGAGCTTTTCATAAACCCTTTTTTCTTTTTTTTGTTTAATAAAAAGTTCTTTGCATTATTAATTCAGAGAACTTACCCTCTGTCTTAAATTAAATGTGTGCAGGTAAAACAAAAAAAATAATTTTTAATAGTTGTGTTCCTAGTGGTTTTATCATTTTACTTGTTTGAACTGATACTTCTACTAAATCTTGTATTAAAAATGTAATTACACTTTCAAGGGAGAATTTTCTCCCAGAGCTGCAAAGTAAGATTATTTGTTTCATATAGCATTTTGTTTGATTTTAGAAAATACTGTACTGAAATGAAAAGGGAGCTTCTTTAGCTGCCTTGAACATCATAAAATTTTTAAGAGTAAATTTAGGAAAGAACACTGTTTGCTTGAAGTTTCTTAGCCAGTGAAGTGTACTTCATTCACATCTTCTCAAGATGTATATAAATGCCTGAAGGAAGGGTGTAAAAAGACAAAGCCAGGCTCTTTTCAGTGGTGCCCAGTGGCAAACACTCTCATTGTGAGGGTGACTGAGCCCTGGAACAGGTGACCAGAGAGGAGGTGGAGTTTCCATCCTTAGAGATCCTGAAGAGCTCTCTGGAAATGGTCCTTGGCAACTGGCTCTGGGTGTCCATACTTGAGCAGGAGGTTGGAGCAGATCACCTCCGGAGGTCTCTTCCAGTTGCAGTCATTCTGTGATTCTGTTGTTTTTTTCAGGCTATTTTTCAAAACCATAGGGACCAGGTTCACATATTTGGAGAGGTTTAAATAGTCTCTCTGACTGTCAATGCCCACTCTAGCTAGTAGTGTGGCCCAATGGTAATTGACCCTATAGAGTCTTACTGAACTTGTAGTTCTAGAATGAAACAGTGCAGAGATCTTGTGTGACCAAGGTCCACATCAGAAGACACATTAAAAGGTGGTTTAGTTTTCAGTCATTTAGACTTGACTTAGGACTGGTCTGGTCACCTGGACTGAATGCACATCTGAGGCTGGAGCACACATCAGAAAACCAGTACACCAGCACAGGCTGGTCATGGTGAGATTGTCACTTTACAAGATCACTCCTGACCCATGTGACAACACAGTGCAGAAGCACTTGCAGAAATACCTGTCTAAATGTTGGTCCAGATGCTACCTATACTGGTATTGAGAGTGGATCACAATTGCATGTTTTAATCTTACTGTTTAATGCTCCTCTTAATTGCAAACTTGGATTCCTCGAGAGCAATGTGTAAATTATGAACATAATTTAATTCTATATCATTCATGAGAGAGAAAATGGATTTCATAGCCAGTTACTCTGAAATGAAGACAGCACTTAATGTTTTCAGCCACCATGTAAGGTTTTGCTGTAAGACTTCTATTCAGGATTTTGCAGTTCTGTGATGGTCTTCCTTCCCTAATATACAACTAAGGCTGAGCTTCCTTTTCTTGAAATCATTAGGAACTTCATAATGAATTTTGTAACTACTCCTTTAAGCAGTGCATTACTTGGATTAAGATAAAAGCCTCTTCTAATGCATGCCATCTTTAAATATTAAGTAGGCCTCATTAATGACATCTGAAACAAAAGACTTCTATGGCTTTTGCCAAGTCATTTTCTGGCCTTGACACACAGTATTTAGATTTCATGTGGCACATGAATATTCTTTGTATTTCAAGATCCTAAAACATCAAATTCATTTGCAAGTTACTCTTTAACTTGAATTAAAACACAAATTAGAATGTGAGTTGTAGTTTAAAAAGGGAAGAAAACCAAGTCTTAAGTCTAGAGGCCCTACTAGTTCAGTCTAGTTGGAAAGAAACAAAAGTTTTTACAGCTTTTACACACTGCCTTTAATTCTTCTTTCATTTTCAGTTTGCAGCACAGAGAAACTATAGATAAGCTTTCTAAAATTGTCTCGCTCAGATCAGTTCTTATTTTGATAGACTCTGATTCATTTGTGAAAAAACAGCCAAGGTTGTTCAGATTGTGACCAAAAGCGTCTAAATGAGTATTCATTTTGTGTACTCTTTGAAGGTGATCTGCGAGAGTTGTTTGGCTCAGAAGTGTTCAGGAGTTATTCCTCCCTGGATACAGGAAGGCCTGTGTTAACATCTTCCCATAAAAAAGGAGATTGTGTACTTGTGGGTTTTGGGGTTTTTTATGAAATAAACAGTTGTTTCTGCAAGATAATACTTGGAGAACACCTTTTCCCCCCTTCATTGCACTGTTACTTGTCTTCATAAACTATCATCTTCCTATTATTCTAGTGACTCAACTTAAGTCTTTTTGAACTGCAAAAATACTTTGCAAAAATAAGACTCACAGTTACAACCCTCACTGATTTTTCACACTCACTTTTTCATGATGTTTCTGAGTGCATGAGCACATCACCTTTTGTGTAAGATGGCCACTCCATTTTTAGGGGTGGGGAAAAAACCCCAACGTGTACTATTTTGAAGAAAAATTAATTAAAAATCTAAAATGCTGCGAATTGAAAATGATGCCTCAGAAGCTAAAAAATGGAATCTCAGATTTATTGTCACTTGTTCAAAAACTGCTCTGATGATTTTGGGGGGTTGGACTAGGTGATCTTTTGAGGTCCATTCCAACCCTTGGGATTCTGTTCTCCCTTATGAGGAGAGGCTGAGGGAGCTGGGTCTCTTTAGCTTGGAGAAGAGGAGACTGAGGGGTGACCTCATCAATGTTTACAAATATGTAAAGGGTAGGTGTCAGGATGATGGAGCTAGGCTTTTTTCAGTGATATCCAGTGATAGGACAAGGGGCAATGGGTGTAAACTGGAGCATAGGAAGTTCCACGTTAACATCAGGAAGAACTTCTTTACTGTAAGAGTGACAGAGCACTGGAACAGGTTGCCCAGGGGGGTTGTGGAGTCTCCTACACTGGAGATATTCAAGGCCCGCCTGGACAAGTTCCTGTGTGATGTACTGTAGGTTACGCTGCTCTTGCGGGGGGGTTGGACTAGATGATCTTTTGAGGTCCCTTCCAACCCTTGGGATTCTGTGATTCTGTGATTCTTTAAGCCGTGTCAGTATCCCAGATTTGCAAGACTGTCCTTCAGTGTATTTATACAATCAACTGAAATTAATATACTTGAATTTTTTTAAGCAGCAAAGCCTCACAGTAAATTTGATACTGTAAAGTTGTGTAATTTTTTAAATCAATACTCATTTTCCTATATATTCTGTATGTTACAGAACAACCAGTAAAAACTGGTTTCTGGAACTGCAGCATTTAATTTAGAAGAAAAGCATCAGATTGCCCTTACAAGTGTATTTTTAATAACATTAATGACAACAGCATAGGGTTATTCTGCCAGGGTGACTGGGGATAGCTGAGCTTGCAGGACTTAAGGAATCATTATTGGATTCAAAGTATTAACAAGTAATTTATAATTATGACTTACTGAGAAGCTGGGAGAATTATTCATGTATTGTTCACAGTGGATGTTGCAGTTTGTTAAAACTTCCTAAAATACCTGTTTGTAGCGTCTTTAATACACTGGAATCACCTTATTAATGCCAATGAGATAACATTTGGCTAGTAAAGACTTTTTTTTTTTCCTTACCAAGTCCAAATCTACTTTTTGCTCAGTATTTTTACCTCCAGAAATATTTTAATGAAAGAATAAGCGGCAACATCCCACCCACATTTGGTGACCTGATTTACCAAGTATCTATAAAAGTTACATCTCCCTATTTTGAATAGCCTGTAGGCTGATAAGTAATGGAAAGATCTGATTAGTGTGGAAAGTTCTGTATCAGAACAGGGTGCCCAAAGAAGTGATAAATGCCCCATCCCTGGCAGTGTTCAAGGCCAGGCTGGACAGAGCCTTGGGTGACATGGTCTAGTGTGAGGGGTCCCTGCCCATGGCAGGAGCATTGGAACTACATGATCTTAAGGTCCTTTCCAACTGTACCCAGTCTGTGATTCTATGGTTCTATAAACAGTCTGTTCTTCTAGGCCAATCCATCTCCTAGTGTAGCAGCAATCACAAGAGGTGATCAGAAAATCTTACTTTTAATGCCCACTGATTTAAGTGAAACCTCCATTATAAACACAGGAGTTGGTGCGTTTGAAAAATAGTTTCACATCAGTAATGTATATTCTTACATTCCCCTGTATGGAACTGTGTTCTATTGGGTAATTCCTTCATGCTAAATTTAACATGAAAATTCAGTGCCAATTGCCTCTACATTTGTGGTAAGAACATAGTGGGGTCTTTTTAACTTCAGATATTAATAGGATGATTTTTTGTAACACATGATGTTTTATGTTGATTAGACAGGCTGAAATTTTCCTACCTCATATAATCATCTCTGGCTGTATAGGCATCCTCAAGTCTTCTCAGTCTAAACATTTCTGTAAACCACAATGGAAAAACAGCTTTGAAGTATTCCCAGTAGTGATCTTGGAATTTCTTCAAGTATATTGAGATTTTGTTAGAAATTGAATTGCCAGTGTAATCCATCTTCCTTGTGAGAAAAGATTCAGATAAAGAGCTGGAGCCTAGCAGCATTAGGTATTAGAACATCCCTTTAAATCAATAAGCTACAAATCTGGCAGCGCATTCATGCAATGCCCAGTGCTACACTAAAGTGGCTTTAATGCTGAAACAGCATTACTAATGGCACATGCCCAGCACAGATAAACAGTGGAGTGATGCAGTAACCCACATTATGTGAGGCCTTACCTAGTTAAGTCTCACAAAACCATTTATATTGTGCTGGCATAGGTAAGAAAGCAAAGTTCTTTCTTTTTTCTTTTCAGATGACTTTCCAAACGTAGTTATAGAAGGCATTCTACATGGAATATTTTATCCTCATTTACTGCCGAGGTAGAAGTAATGCGTGGCTAGAAGACGCTGAAGCAAGTCTCCGAGTCATGTGTAATGGAATTAGTAGGAATAAGTATCTGAGACGTGAAAATTATGCTCAGAAGGAAAAGGCACGACCTCAGTTTACGTTCAAGCATTTGATCTTTTTAAATAAAATCAGTGTCACTACAATTGCTGCTTTAAAAGAGAAAAAAAAGATACGGAAGCAACAGTATTGAAATTATTTATACCTTTATATGTTGACATGCTCTAACTATTTAACACTAAAACCTGAAAGTCTTACACTGAATTACACTAACCTTTGAAAAGAATTGAAAGCTTTACTAATTATTTCTGTAATTTCTATCATAAATTACACTAAGCATTTTTACAAGAGGATTTTTCCCAGCATATTACCCATTGCTGCCACTGGATAGATTAAAAGTGCTGGGCACTTAAGAGACTGTGTGAGAAATTGCACCAAAAAAAAAAAAAAAAAAAAAAAAAAAAAGAAGAGACTGAAAGCAACTTTCAATATTTAGTTAATTTCTCTTAAATTATTTTGAATCTGCTTCTTAGCATCAGGTTGGAAAAGAGCCAGTGCAGCTGTATGGAGAGTTCCTATTGGAAAACACTGCTTCCATGTTTTGAAATACATAGCTAGCTCTCAGGAAATTTTGTAGATTTCAGCTGAAATGACTTCATGTACCAGGGGATTTTCAATGGCATTTACACATCTCCATTCAGTTATGACATCTAATCTGTGTGTGTTTACTCTTCACATCAACTTAATCCGTATCTTAACATTTTGTAAGTCACAGAGCACACAGCTCTAGGGTAAGCTAAAGCAAGAATATGATTAAGTAGTAAATTAATAAAACTAAAAATGATAGATGTATAATTATATATATATTTGTTCAGATTTAACTGGAAATTTGTATGTGTGCTACTGGACTTTACAAAATAAAAGTACTAAAAGATGAATGTACTGCTTCAGTGTGTTTTCTCTGCATTTCTATTCAGACATTTCTCTGAGCTTGTCTCAGAGATGGTCTCACAGATACCTCCATATGAAGCGCAAGAAAATGCCTGGCTGTCTGCTCATTTAAGGCTCCCAGCAGCATGCTATGTGAGTATAGTAGGCTTATAAAAGTGCATGTTTTGGGGAAAAAAGAAAAAAAAATCAGCATAATTTAAGAGGCAGTAAGTCACTGGGCTCAGAGAAAGGAAGTGTTGCAGAAAAGCCATACTGGCAAAGCTAGGCAGGAACACCAGTCTGGTCCTGGCAGCGCATGGGTTTTGAAACTGGCTGGGGTGATGAAAAGGTGGGCCTGTGACTGCAGCACTTGCTCAGCCAGCAGAACCCTCTACATTGTTCTGCAGATCAGCCGCCAGAAAAACTTTCAGCTACCTGCAGAAATTGAGCTATTTGAGGGAGTCTGAGGTTCTCTCACTGTCCAACACTGCTTCCCAGAGAATTTTACTTGAAGCACTAGAAATAAAAATGAACAGTGGTTAAGATTGGAAGCCTGACTGTGTAGTACTAGACACATTCAGCCACCCTCCTCTAGCTTTGTTTAAAGAGGACAGTAATCCTTTCTCATGTCTCTAAAAAAAGTGTCAGTATTTACCCTCAAGAGAGGCCCCATGGCTGCAAATGGTGAACCAGCAGAAGCACCCCCTTGAACTGCAAGTGACCTGTCACAAGGGGCAGAGGTAAACGCCTGCCCACAGTCTTTTCCTGTTACCTTACAACGGGGCACCAGTAGGTACCTACAAGCTCTGTGCTGTCCCAGTTTATGCTCTCCCCTGCACCACAGTCTGGATACCTCACCTGGGCATCAGGACACCCTTCAGGAAATCCATCACCACAAAGGTAAGTGGTGTACTGTAAACTGTGCAGGTGGGTGCATCTTTCTTCAGATCTTGGCATCAGTTCTTGTATCCTGAGTTTTGAAACACTGGAAACTCAAGAAAAAAATCCACATCTCTCTCATTCACGAACCTAACAAACTCAGGTGTCTCTAAGTGGTTACCTTATACTGACCTTGTTTCAAAGCTACCAGGTAAGCTGTCAACTTGAGTTACTCAGAAGCATTACAAAAACAGTGAACCTGAAGTTGCATCTCTGACATAGAGCAAAGCTGCAAAAAAGCAGCATTTATTATAGCTACTTTAGCTAGGAGTTACAAAACTCACTGTGCTGTAAAGCAAGGACTCTTTCTGTTTTAATCAGTTTCTAACTGATTATCCTACTTAACAGTAGACAGAGCTGCTCTTTCTTGATTACAAGATTTCATGTGAATACTGTTGCTTTTTAGGAAGACAGCAGGGATTTCGACATACTACGAGTAGAGAAATTTACCATCCCTGCTCTAATCTTACCACCTCATTTCCTGCACACTTCGCAGAATCAAATAAGGTGATAAAAGAGGCCAGAAGCACAGATGGAAAGGGTATAGAAAAAGCTCTTCATTAAGTATTTATTTGAAATCGAAGTTTATTTATTCAAACAATGTTATTTCCTTTTTTTTCAATTTTAAAAATGCTGATAGTGTTACAGAAAATAATATATTCAGTTGAAAAGGTGGAAACACTGCAAAAATTTCCAAAAATGACAAAATTACTGTATTTCAGACCTTGAAAAAATAAAAATACATCTAAAATCTTTCATTAAAGACTTTTTCTGCAATTTAGTGAGGTATGTCATGAACTTCAAGGAGTGACAGCTCCATAAAATTGTTACAGAAATGCTCGTATTTTTTATGTATCTGGCAAATAATAAGTATTATCTAAATACAGCCTGATGTATTTTGAGAAGAAAACTCAATAGATGGTCGAGATCAGTCAAAAACAAGCCTTAAAAAGAAAAGTGGAAAGTTTTACTTTCCATTCTGTTTGTCTCACCAGTCACCTACTTCAACTACAAATGGCTCTTTTACAGCTATTTTGCCACTGTTCACAATCACACAGTCTTGAAGAGGCCGGTCATGTTCATCTGTCTGCTGGAGTTCTATCGAGTGTACCACAGACTGTTAACACAAAAGAGGAGAGAGTTCAGTTTATCCAAGGAAACTCCAGTAGCTTAAGACTGGGACCACATGAACAACTAACTGTTCCAAGCAGTACTACATACTAAGCAACTTTAAAGACCTTTACCCTGCTGAGTTCTCACATGCCTTTTTTTTCCCCACATGAACAGTCATGCCACTCTACAACCCAAACACAGCTTACAGAAGGAAGGTTGTTTGCCCTTCCATAAAAACTCTTAACCCAATGAAAATATTATGAAGGGGCAACTAAAAATACCCTCTCAGCTGGCCAACCCTAGCACATTCAGGGTCTGTCTGTAGCCTATGATCAAAAAGTGTAATCCAGATTATCCTAAAGGATGAGAAGTACTTGTTTTTCTAATTGTAACAGCACAACTGGGCTTCAAGAAATCTGATGCATTAATCTGAACTAAAAATTAGTCTGAGTTGCTTCTCAAAAATTTTCAGCTACTACTGCAGCTCATGAGAATCAAATTCAATAGGAATGTGGAAGTGGGGGCAAGTGTTCTGATGAGGTTTTCAAACCCCTCAAAGAACTGGTCAGTGCAGCACTTCAGGTTTCCCCCATTCATTCCAAAACACAGATGAAACAGAATGACTCAAAAGGAAAACCGAGACTACTATGAGTACAATCAGCTGGAAGTACCATTTTTCAATTTAAATTCTATTTGGCATTTGATCAGTTTTGCAGCTGTGCAGAGCTGGAGGGAATGGAGGGAACATTGGGGAATGGGCTAGATTTTTTTTCTTTTTTAAACAGATCTGAATATACTTGTCTGTATACTTTATATTCACATGATTCTAAAAATCCTAACAGTGAAAGTGTCATCCTTAACTAATACATGATACAGAAGTAGACTTTAGCTTGTAGAAATACAATTATTTCTTGGTTAACAGCATCAGTGACAGGGGATCCTGAACCTTCTGCATTTGTAATCTGCAAAGATGTCAGTGTTGATTTTGGTGGTTAGTGGCCTAAACAAAAGCTGTGAAAGCCAGAGGCATAATTTTAAGTTTCCTTTTCTGCAGTCACCATTTGTACTTCTAAATCATCCAGCTTCAGGCTCTTCACAATCGTTTTCTACCATGTACATACTAGATAACATTCAACTGTTTTAAACCACAGTGGTGTAAATTACACTAACGCAAATAAAACACGGCAGAATTTGTCCAGATTTTCTTGGACAAATCTTGCCACCACTTTTAGCTTACCATTCCATCAAGGACTTTGCCAAACACTACATGTTTTCCATCTAACCAGGAAGGCTTTGTCACACTGATGAAGAACTGGGATCCATTGGTGTCTGGACCAGAATTAGCCATGCTAACCCATCCAATTCCATAGTGTTTAAGCTTGAAGTTCTCATCTGGAAATTTTTCCCCATAGATGCTTCTTCCTGTGACACAAAATCAGAAACAAACTTTAAAAAATATCCAAACCAAAACCTTTCTGTTCAAAAATGGGAAAAACAAAGTATATGTTCAGGACTTGAAGATTCATTGTTTGAGTAAACACAGCAACATCATCATTCCGTTGTCAGCGATTCCACAACTAAAAAGCATTCTGGTGTAAAGAAAAAGATAAGCTAAAACATTGCATGTAAGGAGAGAATATTTAAAGCTGATGATGCATTATCCTTTGAATTTAACAAGGAAGCCGAGTACCTTCCAAGGTCCTACTTACATATACCACTGAACAAATGTATTTCACCCTAATTCAGCAAATTTAAATTATGTATCTATGGTCACTAAAAATTAAGTTGCCATGGTTTGTGACAATTTTAATCTTTACTTTCCCAACCTTTCCTCCTAATGAGAAAACACTTTAGACATGCCTAGAAATATATGAAGACCAAATGGAGGTTAGCCTAAAAGGTTTGTTGTGAATTTGTGCCATCCATATTACATACAGATTTTGATGTTTCTAAGATAGCTCAGAAAAGAAAACATTTGAGTCATGTTTAAACCACCATCACTTTGAAAAGAGAAGTCAGTCTGTCTCATTCTTTATTTGTACAGTGCCTAGCACAGTGGTCACACTGCTCCCAACACCACCAGCTACTGTCCCTATAAATGGTATTAGTAGGCAAAAAACACTGCCTACCTTTAACTGTGTCTTGCCCATTTTAACCTTCCCCACTGTTCACTGCAAGGAAAAGGAATGTGTGTTTTCCGTTCTGTCCCAGTGGGGAAATTGCTAACACTGTATGCAGGCAGTTCAAATCCTAGCACATGAAGCATGCATGTGTAAAGGAAGTGATCAGAAGCCACAATGAAAGAGACAGGATTGCCCTCCATAGTGGACTAAACTGCCCTTCTGGAGGCTCATGAGTGATGGACACAGCCAGAACTCACACCATTGGTAAGTTTATGGGTTTAGAATTAGTATGGGGAAAAAAGGGGAGAGGGCATGACCCTCATTTTCTAATTTTGCTACCCATTTTGAAATTCCCTCCCACAGCATGTTCCTGAAGTTTCCACAGAACTGGCTGACCTCCTTCCCTACCTGCCTTCCTTCTCTCTACACAACTGCACTGTTTCATCACACATTACTTTTCCACCGGATGACCTGAATTGGTTCATGTATACATGCCCCAGGGGAGGAGCATTGTCCCAAAGCCAGGGCAGAGCAAGGGTGGAGACATCCATCTTTTGGAGACAGTGTGTTGCAGGAGCAGCTCAGTCAGTTGCATGGCTCCAATCCACGACACAAAGCCATGCTTCTTGAATGGGGGACAAGTCACAGACATAAAAGAGCTGTCTGCAAAAGCTGAAGACAAAGGAAGCTCTACACATACTTAAAATCAAATAATTCAAACAATTGCAGCTCATGTTCCAAGATGCCTGGAAAAGTGCTAGATGGTCTAAAACTTTTTTCTTTTTTTTTTTTTTTTTTCATTTATTCTATTTAGGAGCTGAAAGACTGAGGGAATTACATGGTTTTGCCCATCATTTCAGCAGGGATTCAAAGGAAAGGGAACCTGGAAGATAGTAAACATGTTACCTCCTGATCCATCTCCAGCTGTAAAGTCTCCCCCTTGAATCATGAAGTCTTTGATCACACGATGAAATTTGCTTCCTTTGTATCCATATCCTCTCTAAGAAAATGAAATAATTATTTAAATTTATGTAACATCCAGTACTGTACAGTCACATGGAAACACATATGGGTGAATGACCAGATTTCACCATCAGATACAAACACTGGCAAGAACATTAAACTGAGATGCAGGTGAATGTAGCTGACTGCTCTGCCACAAAGCAGGTTATCAAAGCCACTGTCTTTATCTGACTGATATCCTACCACTACATGCCAGATCAGCACGGCAAGTACAGTCTGAGGTAGCAATATCCAGCATCTCATAATTACATCTTGCGAACCAAGCCCCAAGGACCTGAGAAGTCACACACCAGTGCACAGCCTTGGGAATGGCACTCTTGCACAGGCTCCACTGAATAAAGATTGACAGTTCACAACTGAAACAGCATTAAACAAATATTTACTTCCCAATCCAAACTAGAGTACACTTAAGTGGAAGAAAACTGCAAACGTACTTCTCCAGTTGCCAGCGTAATGAAGTTCTCCACGGTTTTTGGGACAACTTTTCCAAACAATCCAATTACAATTCTGCCAATATCTTTGTCTCCAATCTTCACATCAAAGAACACCTGAACATTTTTGTGAGTAGAACAAAAGTGATACAAACATGAGCACAACAATAAGGCCAAGCTTTTGAAAGTACAAGGTATTAAGAAACCGCTTCTGGCTGGTCTATATTAATAGTAACTCTCAGTTCCTGAGTGTGCTGTTTGAGAAAAATACTTCCAGAGCTATCAAAATCAGATTATGCAGAAAAATGTTTGAGAACTGGTGAATTCACTCTTTTGTTTCTTACTGCTTTTAATGGCTCAGTGAGACTGCTGTACCACACGTCTGAAGGCAGTGTTCAAGAAGACTTTTCCCTGACATGCGTTATCTATAAAGCTGCACAGAAAAGACAAATCGTGAAAGTAGGGAAGAACTCCAGTGTGGTGAACAATAACAAGGAAGTATAGTACTGACAATCCCCACAAATGATAGTTTGCTATCCACTCATAACCTTCACTGTTCTAAGCATTACTATGTATGTGATTAAGTACAGGCTAAAGCCTAAATGCCATTAAATTGACAAACAGTAGGAAGAAAATCCTACAGCTCAAGCAGGGAGTTGCTTTCCTAAATATGAATTCAAACCTGACGGAGGATGGACCAGGCTACACTACTCAGCTAACTGCCTAAAAGCTTAAATGTAAATGCAACTTCAGAAAGGCAAATGAGTTACAAAGTGTTTGAGTATAGTTCAGAATATATGAATATGTACTTGAACGTGTAAAAGTGTTCCAAAAATTACTGAAAATAGAAACAGCTGTCAGGAAAAGAGACATTTTGAGATTCTGTGAAAGTTACATAAAGACTATTACAGCTTCTGGGAAACAGCAACGTGTATTCCTATGATGTGGTATTTGCTGTTCCTTGTGGTGCTCAACCACGTATTACTTGTCTGCAACGCTAAGAAATTAGTCCACTAACAATAACAAATGACCACAGTCTCTTCAATGTGAATGCCTCTTTCACGCTATCCTACTAAACATTTCTACCATTTCTTGATCTTCCATGTGGTTTTGACTCTTGAACTTTTTTGGCTAACTCTATAAAAGCTCTATAAAGAAAATAAAATTCCTTTTGATACACTTCATTAATTTCCTTGGCACTAAATAACATAAAATTCTCAGATGTGTGGTTCCCAAAGTTTTAGCAGCACACTTTACCCAACTTTTTAATGTTTTCATAAACACACCTCTCTGAATTTTGCCACCAAGGTTATCTAGGTAAGGGGTACTGCCTACCTATAAACAAACCTTATTTTACCTGGAAATGTTCTCCTAGTAGAAGGACTGCCTGAAATATACAACCATATGTAAGTAACACAACTGAGGCTGCCAAACAGTGACCCCAGATAGCAGTAACATTAAACACTTTCACAGACCACATGGAGTAAAGTCCATCACATACTGTAAAGCTAACCCAACCAGAAGGCTTCACCCATGGCAAAGCTACTCTCCTAAGCAACAAACCCAGTACTTCCAAAACATCAGCTAATTCTGTGAACAGCAGTGAGTTCCTAGCTTCCGGCTAGCACTCCACATACCTGTGCTACCTGCCTGGTAATTTTCAGAAAGCTCTGTGCTTCCACAGAATGCAACACAGAACATGTCTGTGCATATTTCTGGCAAGGAAATCAAACACAGAAATATTCGGTAGCTGTAGGTATTGTTTTTGCATAGAGAAGCCATGTTCTCTTAAGCATATTTTGTCAAGCTCTCAGGAAAGTCAGCATACAGGCACTAGTAAGCTGGTCAATGCACCCTCAAATCTCAAAAAGCATTTGGCCAGATTCTTCACCAAGAAGTCTTAAAGAAAATAAATATTATACATTTTCAGTCTTACCAATATTGACATACAATGTTATTTACAATTAGCAGTATTTCAAGACTGAAATGAAAAAAGAGTGCACCACTAAGAGTGGCTGATTCTCATCAACATATTCATGTATAATTTGCACAAGATGGTGTATATGAAATTAAAAAATGGCCAAGAGTACTCAATTACCTGGGGTTGGGAGGAAGAAACTGACTGTGAAACAAAGATTTCCTGATTCCTACAGACAAGGTAACACAATGACAAATAAACTCGCGATAAATCCAAATACTGCTGATGGAAGAGGACTACACAGCCACAACAAGGGGTCCTAAATCAGCTACCACTCAGAAAAGACATCTGGTGTCACCATGAGCAGTTTGATAAAAAGTGTAGCTCTGGCCTTGTGAAGATCAGAGAAGAAAACTGAATTTTTGTAATAGTTAGACATGGATAAGGACAAGAGATGAGCATAATTACGTATCGTATACATCTGCACTATGCGTTCACAGCCCGAGTGCTTTATGTAATTCTATCTTCTCTGTCACAGAATGATAAAACCAATCTAAAGAAGACAAAGGGCAGCACAGATGCTCAAAGATCTGGAACACCTTTTATATGAAGAGAGATTAAATTAAACTATGCAAGCTGGAACAGAGAACTGCAGTGATTTGATGAGCTAAGTAAAGTTATGACTGGCCTGCGCAAGGAAGATCAGCAGGTCCAATTATCTATGTCCCACCGCAGAAAGATCAGGAAAGGGCACAAAATGAAATCCCACGCAGAAGGTCTTAAAAAGCTAAGTACTTTATGCACAGTTAAACTGCACTATATTGCCAGAAGATGATTCGCAGGCCACAGCTTGTGAGACTTACCCTCAAAAAAAAAAAAAAACAAGAATCAAATGCACTAACTCCAAGTCCGCAGCCGGCGGAGAGCCCGCAGTAGTGAGGTTTAACTCTTGAAGTTATGGTTTCTGTAAGGCAGAGGCAGGCTTCGCTAACCCAGAGTTTGAAGTGTGCCAGCGCCAACAGAAAGGGAGCAAGCGGTTAATAAACTCCAAAATCAAAACTCTTATAAAATTGGATAGCAAAGACATTTGTCCAAGCCCTTCCCGGACCCCACGCGCAGGGGCCTCCCTCCCGCCCGGCATCCGGCCCAGGAAACAGCGAGCCGGAGAGAGACCGGCGTTACGTTTACAGGACCGGGGCGAGCGAGCGGCGGCCCGCAGCCTCCAGAACCCGCCGACAACGGGCGCGGACCACCCCTGAGGGCCCGCTGAGCAGACGCCGCGGCCCCCCCTCACGACCGACCCACCCATCCCGGCTCGCCTCAGGCCGGCGCCCGGGGCGACTTTCCGCTCGGCGGAGCCGCCCCAGCCGCGGGCGAGAGTCACCTTGGCTGTCACGCTGGGTCCCCTCTTCTTGAAGCTCTCGGCCGCCGGGGCCAGGAAGCAAAGACAAGCGATAGCGCCAAGCACCGCCGGCACTGCCCCGCGGGCCATGGCGCTGGAGCGAGCGCTGCGGCGCCTGCGCCCGCCGCCGGGCGGCTCCTCCCGCGCCATGTGGCGGGGGGGTTTCGCACCCGTCACCCGCCCAGCCGAGCTGCGGGCCCTGGAGAGGGCGGGTGAAGCGCGGGGCGCGGACGCTGTATGTGCTGAGGTGGGCGCTGGCGGGGCGCGGTGGAGGCGCCCGCCGTCAGGCCCTTCTGTCCTCCGGGCCGGGCTCTATGCTTGGTGGGTAGTGGGGCTGCCAGGGTGAGCCCCGGCTGTGTTTGCGGTGGTTGTAGATGTCGCGGTGCCCGCTCCTTGCGGGGAACGGGAGGAAGTGTGGTCTCCTGGAGCACAGCCTCGCCGAGCAGCAGTGGGAGTTACCCGTGATGGGCTAAGAAGCCGTGCTTTGGGCTTCAGCTGTCCGCACTTGAGCGTTCCTCGAAGGACCGGCTTTCGGGTGAGGTAGCCGGAACAGTAGATGTTCAGGGGATCTTGGAAGTGGATCATCTCTGTTACAAAGGTGCTGAGCAGAAACGCGACCCTCTAAGGCCCTTGTAATACTCCATTTCCTTAAGTTAACAGTAGAGGTGACTGGCACCCATATAGGCAGCCCCGGCTGTGAACAGCAACGAGCTACTCCAGATTAATTCATTCAAACGCAAATGTCCTTCCCAGCCCATTGCATACGAAGTCAGAGAGAAGGGATCCCAGTCTATGGAATTACTTTACCTTTGACAATGACCTGCAGCCTGTACTCTTTGAATAATGTGCTGCATTCAGAACTAAATGGTGCTACAGCCCTTAGAAAATATACAGCTTGTGACACATAGTGAAATTTGTGGTTTACAAGTGCCAGCAGATTAAAGAAAAATGTTTAGTAGATACTGATACACTGAACAGGAAGCTGACAGTGCCTTATGCAAACACACTTAGTGTTAAGCTCAGCAGCCCTATGTTCATGGGTGTATGGCATTGCACCTACGCAGTTTGGTGCTGGTTGCAAAGCCAGCCCAGAGCTCATATGCCTGAGGAAGAATAAGCTCTGCACTGCCACACATGCATTGTCATTGCTGCTGAGCCTCTCAGGTTGAGACTCTGCCTCTCCACTACCAAGCAGTAGATATAACAGTTATAAAATCATTGAATCATTTAGCTTGGAAAAGATCCTGGAAATCAAGTCCAGCCATTAAACTATGTCACTAAGTGCTATGTCTACATGTCTGTTGAATACTTCCAGGGATGGTGACTGTACCACTTCCCTGGGCAGCCTGTTCCAAGGCTTGACAACCTCTTCCATGAAGAAATTTTTTCAAATGTCCAATCTAAACCTTCCCTGGCACAACTTGAGGCCTTTTCGTCTTGTCCTGTCACTCGGTACTTCTGAGGAGACACTGACGCTCCTCTCTCTACATTCTACTTTCAGGTACTTGTAGACAGTGATAAGGTTCCTCCTGAGCCTTCTGTTCTCCAGACTAAACACCCCCAGTTCCCTCAGCCGTTCCTCATCAGATTTGTGCTTCAGACCCTTCACCAGTGCCATTGCCCTTCTCTGGACCCACTCCAGCACCTCAGTGTCTCTCTTGTAGTGAGGGGCCCAGAACTGAATGCAGGATTCGAGGTATGGCCTCACCAGTGCCCAGAACAGGGAGATGATCTGGCCTGGCCCTGCTGGCCGTGCTAGTGCTGATACAAGTCAGGATGCTGCTGGCCTTCCTGGTTGCCTGGGCACAAGCTGGTTCATGTTCAGCCAGCTGATTACCAACATTCCCAGGTCTTTTTCTGCCAAACAGCTTTCCAGCCACTCTTCCCCCAGCCTGTAGTGTTGCATGGGATTGTTGTGGTTCAAGTTCCAGACCTTACGCTTTGCCTTGTTAAAGCTCATACCTCTGACCACAGCCCATTGACCCAGCCTGTCCAAATCCCTCTGCAGAGCCTTCCTGTCTTTCAGCACTTCCAGCCAGCATGGTGTCATCTACAAATTTACTGAGGGTGCACTCAATCACCTCCTCTGAATCCCTGCTAAAGATATTAAACAGAACTGGCCCTACTGAGCCCTGGGGAACACCCCTTGTGACCAGCTGCAGCTGGGTTTAACCACTCTTTGGGCCAGGCCATCCATCCAGTTTTTACCCATCAAAGAGTATGCCTATCCAAGCCACGAGCAGAAGTTTTCTGTCCTGTGTGCCTTCCAGGTGGCCTGTCCAGCTGACTAGATACCTCCTAGCAGTTGAGTCCTGGGCATCCTTCTGGAACACTTCTTCTGGTTTAGTTTTATCTGACAGGAATCTAGTTTGTGCATATCAAGACCTCTACAGAGAGAGCCAAAGCACAGTAAGTGGGGGTGTTGGAAATACCTGCTTCAAAAGCGCACTCCTGATCCAAACTAAAAAGAACCACAGACACACCCTAATTCACACCTTTGACTCATAGACTGGTTTTCATTGGGGATGTCACTTTTGTGCTGTTTTCCGTTTTGCCCCATGTGCTGCCTATACTAGTGCATCCAGGTGCAGTGAGATTTCTCATCAGGACACTTTAGTAAAAACTTATTTCCCAGGCACAGCAGAGAGTGGTGATTACTTGATTCCATGCTACGTAGCACATGAGCAGAAACACCGAATGATCATCTTGCTGAATTGGTGACTGACATGAATAGATCCCCTTTCTTTAAGAGGTGTAAAGCATCTGAAGTCATGTCTTCTCAGTCAAAGAGCCACCTGGGCTAATGTAGGGCTTAACTTTCGCACCTGAAGGCTTTACTGCCAGTGTCAGCACAGGTGGCTGTGAGGCTTCGGGGCATCGTTCAAGATGTTTGCCTGGTTTCCCTGTAGCTAATTAGATCCATTCATCTTAGTGCTGAAACAAAACTAGTCCACGTGTGTATAGGTGGTTAAAGTACTTCCGTGATCCTGTGGTTGCTGTATTCAAACTCACATTCTTATTTAAATAACAAAGCAGGCCCAAAACTTTACTATCTCCTTTGCTAGATTCTTTGTTATGTCAGTGCACTTTCAATGAGTATGTGAGTAGGAGAGTTTACTCAGAGTTGTCTAAGTATGTGTTTATTTTCTCTGCCAGTTTGATAAGGTACGGGTAATTTAAAATTATGATTCCACTGCCTTCCTTGCATTGCATTACCACATCATAATGGTGGTGGACTAGCTCTGAACTTAAGATTTACTGCAGAAATACAACAAAATCAAAAAATACACTGATTTGTTGCAGTAGTTGTGCATAAATTTTGAAGAGACTGTACATTGTACAAATATGTTAGAAAATAGTTAGGGATTTTAACTAAATACACACAGCAGCCCACATATTTACTTCATCACATAAATTTCCATAGTTAAAAACCCAGAAGATGAGAACTTGCCATTTCCAGTCTCTTTATCACTATAACCTACCTTTGTTACAGCTACCTATTCAGTATTTGTCTGCTCAGACATTACAGTTACACTAAACAAGAAATTATACAGATTGTGGGATGTGATGAAAATGGAAAAAAATTTTCTCTTGGGGACATGTTAAGGGGACATATTAAAATTCTTCAGCACTCTTAAGGTAATATTTTTAGGTTTGCAGTGAGTGGTACAAAGCATTTCCAATACTCCAGGTGTATGCGAGTCACAAGGTGGATGTTGACAAACATATGGGAAAAGGTGATGTCCTGGGTTCAGCAGTAGCAGTCATTTTTCTCCTTCTTAGTACCTGGTGCAGCGCTGTGGTTTTGAGTTTCAGCCTGGGGACAACGCTGATGTTTTTAGTTGTTGCTCAGTAATGTTTACTCTGACCAAGGACTTTCTGAGTCTCATGCTCTGCCAGGGAGGAGGGGAAGCCAGGAGGAAGCAGAGACAGGATACCTGACCCAAACTAACCAAAGAGGTGTTGCATACCACAGCACATCATGCCCGCTATATAAACTGGAGGCAATTGCCCAGAAGGGCTAGATCAGTGCTCAGGTTGGGCTGGGAATTGGTCAGTGGGTGGTGAGCAGATGTATTCTCTTCCCATGTTATTTCCCTCATCATTATTATTATTGTTGGTAGCAGCATTGGTTTTGTGTTATACCTTAGTTACTGGACTGTTCTTATCTCAACCCGTGGGAGTTACATTCTTTTGATTCTCCTCCCCATGCCTCCGGGAGTAGGGGGAGGAAGGGAAGGGAGCAAGCAAGCACCTGTGTGGTTCTGAGTTACCAGCTGGGCTTAAATCACAACAGTTCTTTGTGGCACCCAGCGTGGGCCTAAAGGGCTGAGATAACAACAGATCTGACCAGAGTGGGTCTAATCGAATTTGTGAGAAGCATTCATTGTTTTGAATTAATGGTAACTCGTAAAAATGCTGATTTACTGGCTTTCAAAGTTGTTGTTCATGATCTCAGAGTTTCAGCATGTCATACCTTACTTACATCCAGTATTTGCTGTTTTAGTGTTTATCAGCTGGGGGGCTTGGGCTAAGGTTCTTGTTTTGCTGTACTTTATGGTAATGACTTGTAATGCAGTAGACTCATTGATCATGAAACTGATCTGGCTTGCATTCCCAGTGTGGTCATGACCTCTGTTCTTAGGGAGATATATAATGGAAGTGTTTAGCAATTACACATCTTTTGTTTCCTTACACTCCAGCCCCTCCACCAGACTGTTTACAGCATCATTTGATAGTTCTGAAGGTTTTGAATAGCCTTTGGTTACGCTTGAGACCTGCCTGCTGATTGTGATGGGGATCAGCATGTTGATCATACAAAGTGTGCTTTACCCGTGGCCATACCACCCTGGGAATGGCCCATTTTGTCTGATCTCAAAAGTTAAGCAGGTTCTGGTTTAGGTCTGGTCTAGGTTAGACAACAATATAGGAGGACCACCCAGAGATTTTCCCCAGGGCTGAACAGTCATGAGTGGCAAGGTGTGTGGGATGGTTTGCGCAAATATCTAGTCCACTGGGCCCCTCCAGTGCTTTGGAAGTATCAGAGACAGAAGGCAGCTGTATGAAGTCCCCAATGACAAGTTGCAGAACCTGCTGAAGGAGAGGGTGGATCAAGTCAGTTTGCCGAGGTGAAAGCCATCCAGCTGGACTTGGACATTGCTGAGCGAGAAAAGTGGCCAGTACTTTATACTGAGTCATGGATGGTGGCAAATGCCCTCTGAGGGTGGCTGCAGCAATGGGAGCAGAGCAGTTGGCAACGCAGAAGTAAACCCATCTGGGCTGCTGCACTGTGGCAAGATATCACTGCCCAGGTGCAGAACCTGGTGGTGAAGGTATGCCATGTAGATGCTCATGTACCCAAGAGTCAGGCCACTGAGGAACACCAGAACAACCAACAAATGGGTAAAGCTGCTAAGATTGAAGTGGCTCAGATTGACTTCGATTGGCAACAAAAGGGTGAATTATTTTTGACCTGGTGGGCCCATGACACTTCAGGCCATCAGGGCAGAGATGCAGCGTATAGATGGGCCTGTGACCGAGGGGTGGACTTAACAAAGGACACTATTGCCCAGGTTATTCACGACTGTGAAATATGTGCTGCAATTAAGCAAGCTAAATGGTTAAAGCCTCTTTGGTATGGAGGACGATGGCTGAAGTACAAATATGGGGAGGCCTGGCAGATTGACTACATCACACTCCCACCAACCTGCCAAGGCAAGTGCCATGTGCTTACCGTGGTGGAAGCAGCCACCGGATGGCTGGAAACATATGCTGCGCCCCACACCACTGCTTGGAACACTGTCCTGGGCCTTGACAAACAGATTTTGTGGTGACACAGCACCCCAGAGAGAGCTGAGTCAGACAATGGGATTGATTTCCAGAGCAACCTTTTAGACCCTTGGGCCAAAGAGCATGGCACTGAGTGGGTATATCACATCCCCTACCATGCACCATCCTCTGGGAAAATCAAAAGGTACAATGGACTGTTAAAAACTACACTGAGAGCAATGGGTGGTGAGACTGTCAAACATTGGGATACACATTTACCAAAAGCCAACTGGTTGGTCGACACCAGAAGATCTGCCAACAGGGCTGGCCTAGCCCAGTCAGAACTTTCACATGCTGTAGAAAGGGATAAAGTTCCTGTGGTGCACATGGAGAATTTGCTGGGGAAGACAGTCTGGGTTATTCCTGCTTCAGGTAAAGGCAAACCCACTCGTGGGATTGCTTTTACTCAGAGACCTGGATATACTTGATGGGTAATGTGGGAAGATGGGGAAGTCCGATGTGTACCTCAAGGGGATTTGATTTTAGAGGAAAGCAGCCAATGAACTCAATTGTATGCTATTGCCTGCTATGTATCACTTCTATAGCCCACCAACTAGATGTCTTCAGATCACCAGCAACTGGCCCTGACTTCCCTCTGACCATCATCCCAACAAAGAATGAACTTCGACGAAACCAGATGAGCTCAGCAGTGACCAGCCAAGTTCCGCAGTGTCAGCAGCAGGCAATAGTAGAAGACTGCACGCTGTCTCTCCTGCTCTGAAAGACTGTTACAAGAGATGGAGCCCGACATCATGAACCAGATGAACTCGGCAGCCTTATAGGGATTGGTCCATGCACTAAGGAATGATCTCTCTCTCTCTCTTTGTGTGTGTGTGTATGTATATATATATATGTATATATATATCTATGAGACACAAGTGATGGTATATTGAAAAATGTGGAATCTGGGCATGACATGAGTGGTATGGAGTAAGGAGTGAATACTGTCCTGGGTTCAGCAGTAGCAGTCATTTTTCTCCTTCTTAGTACCTGGTGCAGCGCTGTGGTTTTGAGTTTCAGCCTGGGGCAACGCTGTTAACACCGGTGTTTTTAGTTGTTGCTCAGTAATGTTTACTCTGACCGAGGACTTTCTGAGTCTCATGCTCTGCCAGGGAGGAGGGGAAGCCAGGAGGAAGCAGAGACAGGACACCTGACCCAAACTAACCAAAGAGGTGTTCCATATCACAGCACGTCATGTGCGCTATATAAACTGGGGGCAGTTACCCAGAAGGGCTAGATCAGTGCTCGGGTTGGGCTGGGAGTTGGTCAGTGGGTGGTGAGCGAATGTATTCTCTTCCCTTGTTATTTCCCTTACCATTATTATTATTGTTGGTAGCAGCATTGGTTTTGTGTTATACCTTAGTTACTGGACTGTTCTTACGTCAACCCATGGGAGTTATGTTCTTTCAGTTCTCCTCCACATCCCTCTGGGTGTGGGGGGAAGAAGAAGGGAGTAGTGAGCGAGCAGCTGCATGGTTCTGAGTTACCTGTTGGGCTTAAACCACGACAGGTGGCTCTGTAGCTAATTCTAAGCTTTGAATCTGAAAGAAGACAAATACTGGCTGATGAGACTGTATTTTCTCAGAGCAATTCAGTCAAAGTACTACACTGGTTCAGATCATGAGCTGCAGAGGATCAAGCAATGTGCTGGAAAGACAAGAAAAGATGGTCTGCCTGGGCAACTCCTGAATTTAATACTCAATATTCAGTGCTACCTACTAGTGTATGTATACCTACTAGTATATGCATACCTACTAGTATGCTACTGTCCTGGGTTTACCAGGAGCCGTTTTGCTCCTTCTTAGTAACTGGTGCAAGCTCTGTGTTTTGACTTCCAGCCTGGGCAGAGAGCTGATAGCACCGATTATTTTTAATTGTTGTTAAGTAATGTTTATTCTGGCCAAGGACTTTGTGAGTCTCATGCTCTGCTGGGGACGAGGGGAGGCCAGGAGGAAGCAGAGACAGGACACCTGACCCAAACTAGCCAAGGAGGTATTCCATACCACAGCACGTCATGCCCAGGGAGGTAACTGGGAGTTACCTGGAAGGGCACACTCTCTCTTCGGGGGAGTCGAACTCATTCGGCGGTGGTATCGTATTCTCTTGTTATTTTCTCTTATCAATAATATCATTGGTGGTAGCAGTAGTGATTTGTGTTGTACCTTAGTTACTGGGCTGTTCTTATCTCAACCCATGGGAGTTACATTCTCTCGATTTTCCTCCCCATCCCTCGGGGAGCAGGGAGGGTCGGGGGTGGGGGTGTGAGTAGTTGAGCTGTGTGGATCGGTTTAAACCACAACAGCTACCCACTAGTGTGGGTATGCCTATTCAGTGTAGGTATGCTGAACAATACTATCCAATAGTTTCCTTTCACTATCAGTGAAAATGTTTCTGTTTGCAAGGATGACTTCCCTGTTTACTGAAGTGTAAATATGTTTCGTTCATGTACAAGATGGCAGTATGAGGCAGGAAGAATGAAATGAGCACTGAAGAAGTTTAAAAACAGCAACATGAGACAGGATCTGGATTACATTATCTTGGAAAGTTTATGCACTTTGTTGATGCTGCTAAATAATTTCTGGAAGAAGATAAAACAATGTGTAAAGAGGAAATCTTGAAGAGGCAGAAACTTAATATATTCAATGAAAACTCAATTTTTACACAGAAAATCTCTTCCTGACACTGAAATAAGTACATGTTCTTTTTGTAGGAATTTGATGTCATGACTATCAAACTGAAAATACACAAAAGCAGACAAACAGTGGGCTTTATACTAACTGTGAAAAGACAGAAATCCTTACAATAAAACTAAGGAGTAATATGTAAATATGTTATGACTTCTTTTTTTTTCTTTTTTTTTTTTCCTTTAATTATAAATTTATTGAAGATTTGGGAGGTCTCTGCAATCTCTTTATACAGACAAACTGATTCCGGTCTGCTGAGGACTACACTGAATTCACTGTGGCTTTGCACAGGGGCAGTTTTTCCGTATGAAAAAAAGTGCAAAATCAGGAGAGGGTCTACTGCAGAAGACCATTCTCTCCTGTTCCATCTTCCCAAGCCATGAACAATTTATTCACCTCTTCAGAACAGCTGATTTGAAGACTGTTATCATTTCTCCCTCCAGTTTTCTTTTCCATAGACTAAACAACCTCAATTCTTTCAGTCTTTCCACATGGGTCAAGTATTGGAGCAGGCATCATCTGGCTGTGTAGATTTTAGTTGAAATATTACTTTTATCCTTAAGTATGAGTAGAAGTTACAGACAAGCACATTTTGTGATTCCTTGCCTTCTTTTCTTTAAATTGATTGAGTGACATGAGGGTATTGTGACAAAAATTATGTAGCCCATTCAAAGAATATGTTCAAACTATCTTGTGTTTGTAATATGGTGCACAACACATTTTGTGTTTTAGAGCTAGCACATGTGCGTTATTTTGGCCCTTGCTGTTTCTGAAGTAATTAAGCCTTTAAAAGAATAATTTACTACTGTTTGGCAGTCTTCAATTTAAGTAATAGTATCTGTAATGATGTGTTTCATTGCTTCTGGTGGGTTCTTTACAATTTAAAATGATGGGTACAGAAGAAAGATTTATTAAACATATAGCATCTGACAGATTTTGATTTCTAGTAGTACCAGCATTGGCAGTAATTGTAGCACTTCCTTTCAGCACTATGGTGTTTTAGTAAGCTATGATTTATTGTAGTGATACAGAAATATTTCATATCCAAATTGCTCTAGTATATCATGTTATACAGGTAAAAAGAATTCTGGGCATGAAATGTGTAATAATAATGCTTTATGGTTCTATGGGCACTTTCATCAATGTTAACTGCTTGACAGCTGCCAAGATAAAACTTGGAGTAAGCACTGTGTTCTGTAAGGCTGCTGTAACTGTGCCTTTATTTTTCTTTCCTTACTTTGAAATAGGTTTTTGATTCTCAAATGTGAGTCACTGGAAGCGTGTCATATTTCGCAAGCCTGATGTTTCTCCATATTGTTTTACAATGCCATCATCACATTACTTGTCTTGGGTTTGTAATGTATCACTAGCAGAGTATCATCATATGTTAAAAACAAAACTTTAATTCCATAAAGGCTATGAAGCTACACCACTTCATCTTATACACTGTCTGAATTATAAGATTGTTAAAAGTTATAAAATACCAGGGCCATTGTAATTGCATATAATTCTAAGAGACCATGGTTAAAATAACCAACTTAAGGTCAACAAATTATAAGTCACTATATGTGGCCTTCATGAATAATGAAGAAAGTGGTTTATGGGGAATTTTGTTTGTGTTTTTTTGTCCTTTCCTTTATGTGACTTCAGAAAGATGGAGTATATCATATGTGCTGTCACTTCTATTAAATCACTTGTAAAATGGCTTAGACTTCTCCTGTCATCTGGTGCACTTATGCAGAATAAATGTGTCCTATGCTTCAGATAAGTGTCTTCCTTTTGGTGAATAGTTTTTAAGCTTTTTAGATTTTGTATCCAAACACAATTTGAAGTGTCACAGTTTCCACTCTAATGGTCAAAGCATTTATTTAGATGATACAGCAACGTGTTTTCAGAATAGTGCAGCTGGAGCAAGAACTGTTTTTTGCTTTGAGCACATTTGTTTACAGGATATCAGAACTATTTGTAATTGCATATCTTACTGCAGTGAGCATTTAGCACACAGTCATTCGTTTGGATCCTGTTTTTCATACTGTCTGCAGTTGCATAAGATTCCTTATGTGAAAAGATCTAGCAGTAAAGCCTAGCTGTAAGGAAGTGTAGAGTCAGATTTATTTGTTTTCAAGGCAAGAAAGCTAAAACTTAGCTAAAAAAGATAAAACATCACATCTTAAAATTGTGTTGGGGTTGGGTTTTGATTTTTTTTTTTCTTTCTCCGATTATTCCCTACAATAAAGATTTTAGTTCTCCAAACACTTTTGCACATCTCTTTACTATGTCTGTGGTCTCTCTCCCATGGAACTACTTACACCTAAAGGTAAGTACATAAGTGTTTGGAAAGCATGCCTTTGTCAATATCTCTAAGTTCCAGTGATTGATACTTCTAGCCTGATAATGCCCAGAAGTGCAAATCATGATATGCAGCCTGTGGCTCTGGGCTCTTAAGGGAAAAGAGGGGAAAATTCCTTCATTAAAAAGGCAAATGAGAAAATGAGAGAGTTGTGAAGCAGCATCCTGTCATGTGTGTATGGTGAAGAATTGATCCAGCTTTGTTCTTTTCTTGTGAGGTTTTTTATTATTATTAATATAGTTGTTGGGGGTTTTTTGACAAGGAGAAGGTAGGGGAAGAAGGAAATAGGAAGAGTGAAACAGAGAAAGTTTGCAAATCGTTTAGGAGGTAAATAGCAACTCAGTAAAAGTAACACCCGGAAAACAACTAATGTACTCATCATTGAGAATGCGTGTGCATGCTATTGGTCCCCACCTTCAAAATACCGGAGAAGATTCTTAACAGTCAAGAGAAAAAGTGGGGCTTGCAACCATTGAAGAAAAAAAGTGGGGCTTGCAACCGTTGAAGAAGACAGTGATAATGACAAGTACAAGAGTTTTTCCTTTACAAGTCATAATGAAAGCAGTCAGGTGTTTAGAGCTCTTTTGTATGAAAAGGGATAATTTTAGAAAAAAACTGACTATGTTGAACCAGGGAGAAGGCTGCTTTGAGGGTGGTTTCAAGTGGACAAAAAAATGGTGGTGGTTTGTTTCAAGGTGAGTGAAAGGTGAGGATAAATGATATTTCTCTCTTCAACTCATTCTGGAGCCTGCTGTGCTGACAGACATACAAAGTTAGCTTCATGGAAGTATGGCTTAAAAGATCCAGAGAAAACAGATGTGTGTAGTTTCAGTGTCCCTGAAGTTCAGCATTGTTATTCACATACTAAACACAGTGTCTGATCAAGGACCTCATCTATCTAGTAGGTTTCTAATCAGTGAGATGCAGTGTTATTGAAAAGATGAATTAATTTACTATATTACAGTGCACACTACATAAGAAAGTTATCTTAAGCTGCCTACAAAGATTTGGGGCCAGTTCTTCATCTGCGTATTTCCTTTTAGCTTTGAAAGAGATTTCATGCTTATGCATGTGCGGTTCCCTACAAACACAACTTAGGTACCACCCTATTTGTTGCATGTTTCAGGTTGTTATATACTAAAATGCATGAAAATATATACTGAAGTAAAGAAAATATTGTGTTCGAGTTGTAATATTCTTCCTGGAGATGTTGCAAATTAGATACCAGCTTTCTGAGAAATACATACCATGATCTTTTGTCTATATGAAATAATTTTGTCTGGATTTTCAGAAATTAAACCTGTGCAGTAGCTAAAGGAACTCTGCCAGTATTTTGTAAGAGTCTAGAAAAGGCCACTAATGCTGCTTACAAGATAATAAGTGCTCAGGCAAGTATATATAGTTTGTTCTTTTCCCTTTGTATCTTTTGTTTGAACAGTGTTACAGTCATTTATAGACTGCTGTACAGTGATACTCGTTAAGAATTTCTGTGTCACAGTATCTAGGAAAGTTAGATGGTTTCTAGCATTTGAAAAAGAAAAGCAGTATCTTGACAAATATGATACAATAATTCTGCATATATTTACATATTACTGGTGTTTGCATGGGTGTTGTCAACGTTCAAATGAATGGCATTGATGCTGTCTTCTTTCCCTCTATGTTATCTTATTTGAAGTCGATTCTTCGTATTCCAAGTGGTATGTTTTATAAAAATCCTACTCTGGAGTGCTTCGTACATTCTACATGTTCTGTCCAGCAACTTGTTACAGAAATCACCCTTATGATTTTTCACTGGTTTTTGGTTTTTGTTTTGGTTTTATTTTTGTTTTTAAATGCTGGTAATGAATGGTAATATAAGTGTGTTATTTTTGATAAAGGAATTCTAGATAATTTGGAAATAATTCTGGATCTCAGTTTTGGAGAGCTGCACTGATGGCAGTGGGACCCTTTTACACTGTGTTGGCCTTGGCTGAACACCTCGTGCCCTCCACCCTGCTCTGTCACTCCCCTCCTCAGCAGGATGGGAGAAAATAAGATGAATAAAAAAATAGTAAGTCCAGATAAAGGCAGTTTGATAAATCAAAAACAGAACTGAAGGGGAAAAAAAAAAGATTTATTCTCTGCTTCCCATAAGTAGGCAGTGTCCAGCCACTTCCTGGGAAGTAGGGCTCCAGTATGCATAGCAGTTGTTCTGGAAGACAAACATTGTAATAATAAATGCCCTCCCTTCTTCCTCCTTAGGCTTATTGCTGAGCAGATGGTCTGGAATATCCCTTTGGTCAGTTTGCGTCAGCTGTCCTGGCTGTGTCCCCTCTCAGTCTCTTGCGCACCCCCAGCCTACTGGGTGAGGCTGAGGATGTTGGAGAGACAACCCTTATACTATGCAAGCACTGCTCAGCAATAGCAAAAGCATTTGTGTGTTATCAGCACTGTTCTAGCCACAAATATAAAGTGCTGCACTATGGGGTATGCTATGAGGAAAATTAGCTATCCCAGCCAGACTCAATGCACCTTTACATTGCCAAGCTGGATGTTCAGAGTTGCCTGAATGATCTCAACACTGAATTGCCATTATTGAAAGAGGAACCAAGAGACCTGACACGAAAAGCTGGGGATTTTCAACCCTTTGTTGAAAACTTCTGAGCTTTCTGTTGTTGGAAGGGAGCTTTCAGCATTAGGGAACTTTTCAGTATTGTTTTTAGACCTCACAGTATTAAGCTAGTGGAAATGAGTAGTGTTTTAAGTGTCAGCAACCCCCCTAAGCCCTGAAGACTACACAAAGCATTTTAAAACAAGAACTTCTTACAAAATGCATAGAATATACATAATGCATGGAAATGCAGCTGTCTGGAATGACAATTTGCTCATACTGCTGTCAGTTCTCAATATTTAATTCATCAGAAACTGATGCTGATGACATGCCTTCCACTTGCCATTTGTGTTCTCTGTATTTCCTGTGAAGCAAGACCTGCTAAGTCTTAACTGTAAGTATTTGTTCTTAGTACAATGCCATTAAATGTTTTACTGGGTTTTGGTTTTATCACCCATTGACACTAAGCAGTGTAACATGTCAAAAAAAAAAATAGAAACAGTCTGGGAGATCTAAATTGGTCTGAATTAACAGAGCAGGTCTCTGAGCAACCTGATGTAGCTGAAGACGTCCCTGCTTATTGCAAGGGGGTTGGACTAGATGACCTCTAAAATTCCCTTCCAACCCAAACCATTTTAGGATTCTATAAAAAGGAATCGAATTTGTGATTGTGAGCTAAGTGGTATAAATAGCTCAAGGATCAGATATGTTAGTATCATTTTACTGGGAAATGTGTTCAGAAATATGACCACATTGTGTTTTAGATTTTGAAATGTTTAGTGTAATTTTAACATACTGAAACTTTTGTTATTTCTTCAGTCTTTAGATTGCTTATACTTTGCTGGATGCCATATTCTCTCCACGTCTGGAAGCATACCTTAATTACATAATGTTTTGGATGGCACATCTCACAGTATTTTGGTTGACAAAGTAATGATTTGGAACGTGAAACAGATTACAGAATCCCATTTGTATTGTTTCATCCATTAAGTTATAGATAATTCTCATTAGAGGCATAAAAGCCTTACATTCATTATTGTTTTTCAGATCAAAATAGGCTTTGGTGGATTTGGATCAAACCTCACAAATGCTACCTGGAATCTGATTTATTTTTGTGTCAATTTTTATGTATCTTAAAATGTAGCCCTGGTTTGTAGCAGAAGCAGCAGAGTAGAAACAGAGCAGATGTTTCTCTGATTGTATCTAGAGATGTGTTGATGGCATTCTTAGAAAGAAATTTTGGCTTGGCAAACTCTGGTGGCATTTTTCTGCTCATTAAAACATCAGAGTGATAAAGTCCATGTACTGCTCTGTTCCAAAACGTTGAGGCTTCTTTAAACATTAGCATTCTTATGATTTAATTGGTACTGCAGGCTTCTAGGGAACTCAATTTTTACAGATCTCTTCCTTCACATCTTTCCTTCCATCACCCTGACAAGTGAGAAAAAAATCACCCCGAAGACTGCCAGTTGTGGCTGCTGCTGAAGGCAAGGGATTACAGTGAATACTCAAAATTCAGTTCCAGGAAAGCTTTTTCCATTCTGGGGCTATGCCCTGTCTCTCTCCCAGTTGACAGAAAAGCCAGCACTTTCCTAGATTTAGCAGTGTTTTGTGTCAAAATTTTCTAACTTCAGACAGCGTAGCCAGGGAAGTGATAGCTTTGTATGCATCCCTTTGTAGAAGACCTTAGTAGTGTTTAAATCCACAGTTTATGCACAACTGTTGTGCTCATATATTGCTATAAAAGCAGACTGATATATCATGTGACATGCAAACTACTGTTTTCACACTTAAGATACCAGTCTGTAAATTTGAACTAGTAAATCTTGAATGTGAAGACAAAATTGGTACTCATTTCATAAACACATTGGCTATGTATATTATGCCTAATGCAGCAAATGTTCCCCTAGAGGATAAACAATGTCATCCACAGCTAAAGTGTTGTCTTTTAATGACATGGTTCATTAATTATAATGTCATTAGGAAATTAGATTCAAACGGTTTAGAAAAGCAGAATGAGTGTTTGAAATGTAAGTTAGAACTTGGATCTTTTTTCTGCCTCTTTAGTATCAGTGTAAACTCAGTTCTTACAAAGTGGTGTTTGCCTCTGTCAAAGCAGGATATAGAAGAGCACATGAATAGCACATGAACGGCGCGTTGGTGAAGCCTTCCAGCAGGGGTATCCTTGTTGGCTGACCTTCTCTTCTCTCTGTCTTCTGTCTGTGATGCTTCCCCATTAATTGCTTTTTCTGTCTGAGTAGGATTTTTACATTTGGTAGTGCAGAATTTGTACATTTGGCATCCTGTGAGGATCAACTTGGCTAAGTTTTTGTAGTGAGACTGAGTGTCCACACATGGCCTTTTCTGCCAGAAGGTATGAGTGGTAAAAGAGACATTTCACAGTCATGATCTGCTTAAATGAAGCTTATCCATAGCTGTAGCTGTACCTCTTACAAACTCAAAGATAGAGGCATGATTCATGCTACTTCTTTCAGATCTAATATAGGTCTGCGTGGCTACAGACATTATCACAAGTCATATTTCAGGCATGACCTGGATGACCAAAATTTTTGGGGGTCCCAGGCCTGAGTTCTAGAGATAGATGACCATGGCTTTCAGATCAGTTTATTATAAAGAACTCCTCTCTGAAAGCTGGGACAGGAGCAGGTCATCTGTAAGGGACAGCTAAGAAGACAGGCACAAGTTCATACTGTGAACTTCCAGTTTATTCAAGCTGGAATAAACCTGAAGTTAAAGTTTCAGCTTTCCTTTTTTTCCTTTCTCTTCCATTCCCATTGACTCTTTCAAAGATTTACAAAAAGTTTTAGCTCCTCAGTGACTTATATCACTACCCCATTGCTACACAGAGATCAGTGGCTCAGCTGCAGGCCCCATTTGTATTTTTCACAGGTTATCATTGGGAAAGTAAGTGACAAGTCCTCACTGGAACAGCTTCCAGCAGTATAATGACAACTGTGTATCTTCCAGTGGATGTTGTTGCTTCAACTATTAAAACATCAGTATGCTGACAAGAAATCAAGTGCAACTAGCTCATCCTGAATCACAGCAAGGTCAAAATCATGCTGAGAGATGATGCTTTGATACCTATCTGAGATACAGTTTCCAGCAGTATACAGACCTCCGCCATCACTCTTTGTAGGCTTGGCATCCTATCTGAAATTGGATAATTGGGTAGCATCAGTATCTACAATTGCCTTATTTAACATTTTATTTCCTGGAAACTTTGACTCTCCCTGCTGTGCAAGGACCTGGTTATCAGCAACCAGTGGATTTTGTTGAGATCTTGAACAAATCTCAGGTGCTGCAGTTGAAGCTGGCCAGCTAACGCTGTTAAAAGCACTTCAGTCACTGAGCTCCTATTCAGCTTTGCATCTGCTTTTCCAGTAGGATCACCTTCAAAGTTGTGAATTGTCTGAGTGAATTGAATGAAAGCAATTGTCCTTCCCTAAATCTGTGCTTTTGTCACCTACTAGTATTCCCTTTCTGTATCTACCTAGCAGTAATGTCAGCAAAACAAATTTGATAGAAAGTAGTAGGAAGTATGTTTTCAAAGGGTCACAGCTACAGAAGATAAAATGATGCCTTGAGGATTAAAGAAAAAAAAAAAAGGCAAGCTTCTGGCCTGAGTAATGCCAGCTGCTGTCAGTAATGTCGTATGCTGTTGGAAGTATCAAGCAGGTAATGGCTGTAGGACTGAGTGCATGCCCATGATTCTGGATAAAAAGTTGAAATTAGTTTAATTACTTGCTTGATTCCAAAACTGTAGTCCACTAACCAGTTAAAAATTATCCGTATTTTGTTTTCTGAATAACAGATGTGTTTGGAAGGCATCATATTTCAGAATAATAGAATTGTTTTCAACAGAACTCAAGGCTTCCCAAGGAAGTGTTTTCCAAAATTTTTTTAGGGAGGGAAGAAGAAGTCTTTTAGATATTATCTAAGTCTTTTAGATACTCCAGTGTCTTTCCAAAGAATGTGATTCAGGAAATGAGAAACAATCTTATCTGATTGTAGATAGCTATAGATCATGAGGTATTTGCTGTTTTCTTAAGAACATTTTCCCTACAAACTTCTAAGGATAGCAGACCCTAGTTATTGGAAGCTGCCAGTCCTGCAGCAGAAGAAATTAGTGTAATCTATGCAAGAGGAGTCTGTGACTGAGGAGCTGGAAGAAGGCTTCCCATGCTGTTGCATCCATCTCTGACCCAGACCCAGCTATTTATAGAAGCTCAGAAACTGCAGTGGCAGTTCCATTTCCCTCATAAAAAATATTAGCACTTGAAAAAACAGGTTTTTGATATTTTGATAATTCGGAACAGCCTCAGCCTGCAAAGTGCGGTAAGAAGCTCTGAAAGAAACTGCCTGAAATAAGTAGCCAGAAAATGCACATGGGAGTAGGGTGAGTGGGCTAACAGACATGGTGAATGCCTGGTATGATTTCAGGTGTCATCAAAGCTGCCATTGACTTCAAGAGGCCTTAAATCAGGGGTAAAAGTCTGATGTTAAGAGCTATGTGGGAGCCTAGTTCAGGCTACCCCCAGGAAAGACTATACTCGACTACATCATATCTTGTGTACTTAGAGAATATGTATCAGTTTTAGCTCCATCTCATGATCAGTGTGGTAAATTCAATAGGACTTGAAGAACAGACATACTCTAGCTTGTCCTGAAAATAAGTGTATAATTATGAAGAGTCAGTGAAAAGACAAGCAGTTCATACTTATTCTGGGTGCTTTTTTTCTCCCCCCAGAAGCACTAAGAAGACAGACTGAAGAAAGTAGTAAGAACAAGCCCAAATTATACTCAGAAGCACATATTTTTACTCCTGCCTTCTGTTTCTTATTTCACTTGAAGGCAAAAGAAAAGGGTTATTAAAGTTTGCCAGTGAGAACACATAGCCCTAGCGGCTAATACCATTGACTCTGAAAGAAGTAAGGATCAGAAATGATAAAATCAAATGTGGTCTTTACTCAAATTCTAGTTGATGGGATACAGCTGAGGTAGTTTGTTTTAGGAAGAAACAGGTTCAAAAATCCCCAAGCATTAATTTTTTTATTTTAAAGAATTATTGGTATAATCATGTATGCCTAACCTTTTTTGTGAATGTACTTATAGATTGTGTATTTCTATTATTTTAATTTTTATTTAATTCCATTTTCCTGCGTTGGTTCAACCACATAAGAAATTGGAGTAGCAATATTGGACTTTGAGAAAAATCAAGAGGAACAGGAAGAAAAAAATCACATTGCTTGCACTGGAATACTCTTTGGAGACCAAGGGATTTTTTTCTGCAGAAGGACTGAAGTAGATGTTTCAGAATTGGCTAATCAAGAGACACCTAAAAACTAAGAACTATCCTGCTCTTCTCTCAGCATGACAGAAGAGTAGCTTGAGAGTTGAGTACTGTAGGGAGCTGGTTTTGGAGTTCAGCTGCTTTTACTGACCCTTTTTTCCTTTTCTCAATGTAACATCTAGAGGCCAAGAACCATGATCGCTCTGCAAGGAGTTATGAAAAGTTTTCATTATTGATTTAGTCAGCCCAACATATAACTTTAACATAGCTGCAGTTCTGAGGCTGTTATTATAGAAACTTATCCAAAGGCCATCAAAGGAGTGTTTCCTATTGAATTTCAGGGGAAGAAGCATTGGATCGAGACCGTTTGTGTTTAGTCATAATTACTCAGAAAACTTTTTTGCAGAAGACCTCTGCAATAGGTAGAATTGGAGTGGAAAAGGTAAGAAGTCTGATTAAGTACTCACAAATGATAATACCAGTCCCCCATTTTACATTAGGCCCCTGCATGTTTCTGTATGTTATTGAGAATAATGCTGATGAGAAGATTATCCTCTTTGTAACTGGAGCTACACGTTACTTCGCATTGTTTCAAGGCCTACACTCCCTAATCTTGCTTTTTTAACTCAGAACTATTCCCTGTAGCATCACTGAAAGTTACGCTGTTAATTTCTATTATTAACTACTATAATCAGCTACTATTTGGTATCATTTTCATTTTAAAAGTTTTTATTTTATGCAGTTTTAATGCTGGAGTTGATGGTTGGACCCCAGTTCAGGAATCCCCAGTACAACAGCCGTGGACATACTTGAGAAAGTCCAGTGAAGGACCGTGAAGATGATGAAGGGGCTGGAGCATCTCTCCTATGCAGGAAGCTGAGACAGCTGGTACTGTTAAGACTGGAGAAGAGAAGGCTCCCGGGGATCTCACCAATGTGTATAAACACCTGTAGGGAGGGTGCAAATAAAAGTGAGCCAGGCTGTTTTCAGTGGTGCCCTGTGACAGGACCAGAGGCAATGTGCACAAACTGGTTCCCTCACATTGGAAAACACCTTTTAATTGTGAGGGTATCTGAGCACTGGCACAGGTTGCCCAGAGAGGTGGCAGAGTCTCCATCCTATGGGATACTCAAAAGCAGTCTGGTCATGGCCTTTGGCAACTGGCTCTGGAGGTTGGACCAGATCACCTCCAGCTGTCATTCCAATCTCAAACGTTCCATGATTCTGTTAACCTCCTGTTTTCACTGAGATATTGAGCTGCTGTTACTTATTGCTTACAACCCTTTCTCATGATAAAATACATAGTAATATGATTTTCCAGTGTGTCCAACTCTTCTGTATGATTCATCCATAAGAAGACATACCAGAATCACTGCCATATGTGCTCTGTCTTTAAACTTACAAAAACAAACACTGAAGCCATCGAGGTTGTAGCAAATAGCTCATTTTCCTAAAATAGAACAAACAGCAACATTTTATCCTCTTCTTCATCATGCAGAAGTATGCAAAGAATTCTCTGCTAGTAATTAATATGGAAAATGTGTAAGAAAAACAAGGCAAAACCTATATAAATGTGGAGGCAATTCAGGAAAGATTAGTTAAACCCCCAAATCTTAAATGTCCCATTCTCAGAGTTAGCTCCAAGAGCAACATTGTACTCCATGATCTAGCTGCCGCAAATAGGACTTTAAGAATAGCAGCTTTACCAAAGGTTCTGTTCATCACATTTAAGATCATAGGCAAAGGAAATAGGTTCACTTCTGGACCACTTTCCACTGAATGACTTTCCAGAGTGAAATTCATAAAATAAACAGTCTGAATGCTGCAGTGCTGTGGCTACTAGCAGTTGCAATTGCATAAGACCACTGCACAGTTTTTCCCGTGCTTTTAGATGAAGCTGTGGTCTTTGGGCTCCATCCTTTCTAGATGAATGTCGTTAGTTCATTATGAATTATTATTGCATGTGCATATCACATACTTCATATGACAAGCAGGGAGAGCTGAAGAATACTTAGGACTTTTAAATCTTGCCTCCAAGGCTCATGCCCCCAGTGACAGAGAGGCACTGTTACTGTGTTAACTTCTGATATGTGTTATAATGGTATATGGATTGCTCTTTGAATTTATTTTCCAGGTTTAAGCTTTCAGGTTATTTCAGTACCATGATAGAAATAGGGCTATAGCTGAAGCACAGAATCATAATCACTGTGAATGTTAAAGTTACAGGTTGTACAGTATCCTGACAGCACATAATTTCTCTACAGAACACGTCTCCACGGCCGGCTTTCTGTAAGTTTAAATCAAGTTATCTGCCTTTGTGGAACTTCCTGAGAGATCAGTGGAGAACACAGCTGTTTGGGACTGACACGTTGTAGAAAAAGCAGCCATGGAATAAAGTAAATCTATTTTCCTGTGTTGTCAGTCTGACTCAGTCCTACACTATCATCAATGATCTCATTTTAAAGCATTGCACTAACTTTTTTCCTTCTTGTATTTCTTGTCTGGGCACTACACTGCTCCCTGTATGGTGCAGGAACCTTCTCTCCATGTCTTCTGTAGGGCGGGTTAACTTTTTTGTTATTACACACACACACCTTCCCCTTACTATTGAGATTATTTCAGATACTCTTACAGCATGTCTGATTTTTCCCTTTTACTTCATAATTCTCATCCCTTTTATCTTAAAGTTTAATACTCAGCTAACATCAGTTGAGCAACTTTGGAGGCAGCCCATGTGAAGGAAAACAATATAAATAAAGCTGTTCTGACATAGGTTGTCACCTTAGAAGTGCTAGAGTTGTGGACGCTGCTTTATAAAGTCATCTGTTCTTCAGCTGCTGGGAATGAAATGTGACAGTGCAATCTCTATTTGCGGTTAGCTATATAGGGCAGAGGCATGGGAGACTCCAGTGCCCTAATTCTGTTTCATGATTCTGTTTGTGACGTGGGACAAATAGCAAAAGCCCCCCTGCAGATACTGCACATGTGTTTAACTGTTCACCTGACATTTGTTCCATTGACTTCAAAGAATATATTTTTGTGTATGAAGTCGAAATCCATACTGACTCCATGTAGCATCAAGACCTGTTTTTTTCACTGACTTGGTTTCTTCATCTGCAGGATGGTCACCTGCTGTATCAGTGATGTTGATAAGAGGCTTTGTACATAAAAACTGTGAAGGAGGTGCTAATTGCCATTATTTGTTTCCACTTTTTCCTACCATTTATTCTTGGATGAATTTAAAAAAATAATACATCTGAATTGAATAAAGTCAAAGTAAAATTTAAATAAGATATGTGATACCTTACCTTTCTATTCCTTTTTTACTGAACATAATTGTCTGCCAGACAAAAGCAGCTTCCTCTTATACTACTGACTGCTTCAGGAAGTTCTAGATTTTCCCCTAAATATATAATAGCCAAGCCACCCTCATAATGTCCTAAAGAGCATACCACCTCTATGGACTTTTTTTGGCAGATGTAGTCAAAGTGAATGTTCTGGGCTGCAAGTTAAATGCTGTTTGAGTGCTTCTTGACTGCAAGTACAGTTACAAGTTTGGACTATATAAATATGTACTGAGATGTTTTGAAACAAGCCAGATTTGCTTATTATTCCAACCCAATTGCTGGTTGGGCAGTCTGCCCTACTCTCTTGTAACTTTTTATTGCAGGGAAGCTGACTAATCTGGCTCTTCCTCCATCAACAGAACTTTGTGAACTGTTCACATCCCACTTTAAGAACAAAATCAAGATCATTGTGAGTCAGCTGACCTCTAACGAATCTGCCAACACTAACAATTCTGTAATTCCAAATCTTGAGCCTGTCACAATTCTCAAGATACAAATGCTTTAGGCATTTTATGCTCCAACACCTCAGGGCACTATTATGTTTTGCCAAATCTTTGTTCTAAACAGTTACAGTTTTTCTGGATTCTCTAATCCCTCTGAGTTCTCACATTGTTAATCTTTCTTTTATGGTAGAGAACTTCTTAATAGTGCCACAAAGTAAAACAATTATCAGTCCAGTTTTTAAGAAGAAAAATCTGTTACCATTGGAAGATCCAGCATGTTGCCATCTAATATTCAATCATTCTTTTTTAATTTATTTATTTTACTGATTGTAACACATTGCAAATGTAGCAATGTCTTTCAAAGAAGGTGTCTTGGTTTTCTGTTAGGCTGAACCCTGTCTTCTGCACTATGAAAGAATATCCCTAAGAGTTTATTTTTGATCTTAATACCCTGACAGATGATGAATTTTTTGCTGCTGCTGCTTGACCTCTCTATTTACTTTGGCATTATTTTGATCACAATAGAATATTAGGTCTCTTGGCAACCCAGATTAATTTAGCTCTTGTTTTAATTGAGATCTAGTATGCACACAGTCATTCTGCCTTTCTGTCCCTCCCTCTCATTGCAGATATACACAGGCACACACACTGAAGAGTATCTTCTACATACCACAGCACAAAGCAGGAAAGCAGAAGGGGTCTGACACTTAACAACCAACTCTCCCGGCCAGTGTGTGGGTTTACCCACTGTAATTCGATTAATAAATGTAATACCTAGCACATATACTATTTCTCATCAGAAGGTATGAAAGCTTTTTACAAAGATGCATAATAACTACTGTCTCTGTAGAGACTGTTGCAGACAGAGAAATTTGCCTGTTACGTTACTGGGGAGGGTAGGTAGTCAGGGAACAGAAACCAAGATGTCAACATATAGTATCATGAAGAAAGGCATATCATTGCTGGAGTTTCATGTTTTTTTCATCCATCTTGTCTGAACTTATTTATATGACATAGTTTTGTGCACACTATTCAAGATATAAACAAGTTTAAGTCCTGTTTCTTTTAGTCTTTATCTGTCTCAATAAAAATCTTGCAGGTTGTTTTCAAAATCCTAGTTTCCAGGCCATTTTATGTTTATAGCACTACCAATTGGGTATCCATTTGCCAGGATGTAATTTAATGCTATACAGTCTAGCAGGTCTGTTTAAGTATTCAGGTGTTAAATCACTTCATTTAGCAGCACAATGTCTTTATTAGCGCTGATATTCTGCTCAACTTTTTCCCAAAATGTAAAACAAAGACAAGTAAATCTAAATCATTAGTCGCTGGTTCCAGAAAGTAATTGCACCTAGTTTCCTTGTTTGCATTCTTTATCAATGCTCCTGGTATTCCTGCCTTGTAAATCAAATGCCCTTTTTTAGCAACTTTTATCATGCAGACAACTAAAAGATATTATTCGCAGCCTTTTTTTTTTTTTTGATACATTTGGTATTTGTTGTGTTTCTCGTAAAGGCTGCCAAAATTCACTCCTCTTTGAAGATTATATTATTTTGAGTGTTTTATATAATCATGTCCTCTTAATGTCAACATCTATTCTCCAGAATGTTTTGAAATCATCTGGGATATTTCAGTAATTGATCTGACTTTCCTCAAGTAGGAAGAGAAACCTTAAAAGCTTAGAAAAATTAAATCTTAATTCCATTCCTTTTGGGTCATTTTTTCTGAGATTTGTAAGAATATATAAAACATTATTATTGTATTTAATAAAAAATACATTTTAGGTAAGTCCAGTAGTCAAGCACTCAAGGTAAAAAATACTAGTGATTTTTGTCAACAAACTTACATGGCAAAATACTCCAAACATGACTTTTAAGTGTCTGTAACAATAGCATAATGAGGGTTGTGTTTTTCATTGTCTTTCAGATATTCTATATTATATTTGTTCTTTTGAGGGGCTTCAATGTGGCCAATCCTGAAAACCCAACCTGTGTTCTAAAGTAAAGCTGGTTTTGTCCTGATCACACCATACCATGCATAATAAAGACTGAGAGGTTACCTAATAAATCTGCTTATCTTACACAAATGGAAAAGTATCTAGCTCATTCTCCCACAGGTGTGTTGCTTCTACACAACTACCAGGAATTAAAAGTGGTAAAAAATATGTTTTAGTCACAGAAATATAGAAAAAGGAAGAGCAACCTCAATGTATACTCAATATAGACCAGGAGGAAGGCTGTTGGAAGGTGGCCTTTTTATATAGTCATTTTGCTGACCATAATCAAACTTCGATTTTAAACAAATGTAATTGTACCATTCTTGGTGTAAAAAAGGTTTAGGAACTGTTTTCAATGCAATGTAAATTTACCATTGCATAAACTGAAATTAAGTAAGCTTAATAATAATAGCTTTTTTGAAATGGTAACTTCTACATGCTTATTCATGGTAGGTGGCTACATTTCACTAACTTACTTTTTTTCTCAGGTATATACCTTAATCATGTGTCAAGCAAAAATATGTTACAAAATTCTAGTGAACCAGATCTAATAGATCCAGTATTATACCCTGTTTCATGCCGAGTCTATCCCTTCTGACTGATTCACCATTTATTTGCAATCTTCTTAGGATAGAAAGGTAACATACTACATAGCCATCAGATTAAATTCCAGAATTCTGTACCTGTCAATATGAGCAGATTTTAACACAAATGAGTAGAGATAAATGTTTTGTGACTCAAGTTGAAATTGTGTTCAGGAAAGATTATATTACCTACATACACGTCAACATACCATTTCCCTTTCTAGAAAACTCTCTTTTACAAAAAAAATTTATGGAAAATAGCCATTGACCACACTCCATGGAAGACAGATACACTCTGAAAATGTGACTTTCAATTTTTTTTGTTCAAAGGTTAAAAAGGCTTTGTGGAAAAGCTGGATTCTCCTGCTGAACCTGAAAGAGGTTCTCAGGTTATTATGAATTCGGTCTGTTAATGTTACCACCGTTTGTATATAATTAGGCAAAGTTAAAAAGAAGTAATAATGATTCTTTTTTTCAGGTCATGTGAATGAGGAATCATTTTCCCTCTAAATCACTATTCAAGAGAATTACTGTAGCCTTTAGCCATGGCATATATCTCTATTTAAATGATTCTTACTGCTTTTGCCCAAAGTATGTGATCATAGCATGCAAATCTTCAGCATTTTCCAGCAATGGCAAGATGGGCAACATGTCCTTGATTAAAAAATGGAGACTCTGTACTCTGAGTGCTAGATAGTGTTTATTGTAACAGTTGTCTTGCTGAAATCAGTGAGACTTGGGATGTGCTGATCGAATCAAAATTTACCCATTCTTATTAGTCTTTATTCTTGCTTATCAAAAGTTTAAACAAAAAAGAAAAAGAACTTACACAGTAAGGGAGCCTCTCAAAGTGCATGTTTTGTGTTTCCTTAACATATCTCCTACCTTCCAGTCCTATTATTTCTGCTTTGGAACTATTTATATAGTCATAAAAAAAAAAATACTTTAATATAACATTTCTTTATGGTCTGTACCACTTACATTGTTCTACAAGCACTGAAGGGAGTCTAATGTTGCAGCTCTATGCTAAATCTGTAAAGCCTTTATTTTGAAGCTTTGCAGCCTGAAAGAACCAAGAAAAACATCAGAACTAAGAAAACCTCAGGAAAACATCATCTGTACTCTTCCCCCCCCCCCCCCCCCCTTGTTTTCTCTACATTGCTTTTGTATCTTTACATTTCCTCTTGCTAGTTTCTGAAAGAAGTGTTTCTGGGCTCTCTTGCTAGCTACTCGACTTCTGCCTCTGCTCTTCTCTGATTTTTCGCAAATCTGATGAACTCTCAGGAGGTTTTATGAAGAGCCAGACTGCATGGTGGACAACCAAATCAGGAGTCAAAATGGCAGGAAGAATACATTTTGAAAAGTACATGCCAGGGTTACTCAGGGAAAGCAGAGTTTAACAGAGCAGAAGGATGAGATCAGGAATGTACCCACCTCTCCTCCTTGCGATGCAACTGGAATCTGCAGTTCAGGAGCAGAAAGGATAGCAAACTGGCTGCTGAGAGAAAGTAATTTTTTTTTTTTCTAGAATTATTCTGAACTATAAAAATATTGCAAGTTCTATTTAGATGGTCGTGGTTTAGATTAGGTTGGATTTGTGTGATGAGTCCATTTTTTTCATCTCTATAATAAAACTCACTTGTACCTAAGTAAGTGATTAAATAGCTAAGTTAATGTTTTTATGTTATCAGCCTGGGGGGTTTATGGCATTTTGCCTTAAATAGTGCCATTGTATTGAAGTGTGTGGCATTTTTAAGTAAGAATAGACAGGAAATTATTCTACAATGTGGATTTTTAATGTCAGAGGACACTAGGTTGACTGCCTGGCATGCAGTATAAGTCTGTTCTACCAGAGAAATGAGTGTTTTCATATCAAAAGTAGTGACAACATTCCAAAATGCTATGAATCCATTTCAGATAAATAGTTTCTATCACACTATCTATTGCACAGTAATCTAGCCATATTTAAGAAGTGTAATTTGGTTTTCTATGTCTATAAAGAAGAAACGTGAGTAATGATTAATTTGACTTTCGGAAAAAACTCTATTGAACTGTATATACTGCTTGTTCTTAATCATACATTATATTGGCAATATGACTTTGACTTTTTTGATCATAGAACCACAGAATGGTTGGAGTTGGAAGGGACCTTAAAGATCAACTAGTTCCAGCCTTCCACTAAACCAAGTGTCTCCGAGCCCTGTCCAGCCTGGCCTTAAACACTGCTCAGGGTGGGGCATCCACAGCTTCTCTGGGCTCCTTGTTTCCTGGAAATATAAATATAATAGGTTGAGAATACTAACTTTTGGAAAATTCAAAATCATAAAGGCTGTAGTGGAAACAACAGTCCTTACGAGGAGTTTTACAATAAGAGAAAAAATGCATTATATCGCAAATAAACAAACAAACATTACAGTTTTATGTTTAGTAGAACTTTTTCTTTTCTTTTTTTTTTTTTTTTTTTTTTTTGGAAAAAATCCGAAAGGTATCCTAAATGCCTTTTTGGTAGAGTGGTAGAGGTCATTTTGCAAGTTGCTTCTGGACCCATGTTCTTTTGAGTGTCATAGGCTGTGCATATCATAGACTTTAGCGGCCCACAAAGAGCATAAACAGAGAATTTCTCAGTGTGGATGTATTTGTGAAGAAATTACCAATGACTGTTTATTTTTATCTCCTCACAGTTAAAAATTATAGCTTGTTCAGCCAGCAGAACCAACAGTGTGGGAGGTTCCTTCCATTCAGCACAAGATTTACATTAACCTGCCTCTGAGGTTGTTTTGCATTAGTCTGACTGACATGCTCTGAATGAGGATGACTCCTTTTCCTACTTTTGTCTGAAGGTTTTAAGCTCCAGAAGAGATGTGATAGGTTTTTTTAGGATGATAGCTTCTTATGCTCCAAGAAAAATTCGACAGTGAAAGTATAATACTGTTCTTAGGTTACCAAAATACGAAACACCTGTACCTTACTACTTACATGTTGTCCTATAGACTTCTGTATAAACTGTTAAAGAGTGCACTTTCTGATATTGTAAATTAAATAACGAACATAAAAGAACATCAGAAAATCAAATTTTGTCAAAAAATCAAAGTTTGCAAACTCTGTAGTTTGCAAGCTCCAAGACCTTCAGGCTATGTTCTTATGACAGACTGAACAATGTGTCTTAAGATCTCTGTAGTGGGCTTCTCTTACTGGAACAAAAGCAGCAATGGCAATCCTTTAGGGATTAGGTGGAAGGAGATATCCCATAATTGTTGCTGGAGGAACTGTTTGCGTACCAGAAGTGGAGTGTGAGAGGAACAGCATTCCAAGGTTTGATCTTGGCTTAAGGAAGGAGCTGAAGTCTTGTGATCACAGTAGTAGCTGCAAGGGATGAATCGCATGTATAGATTTGACACTCTTGCAAGTGAAGATGGTTTATCCAGTGTCTCTGATGTGTGAGATTTGTCTGCAGTGATTGTCAGACAGAAGATTAAACTTTTATTCAAGACACTTCATCCAGTCATCCACATGGAGCCAAAGCGAGTGCCAGCCGAGTCTTCACATTCTAGTCAAGTTTCTTCTACCCCTTGTAGCCACTAGCTGTTCTGTAGACAGTTCGCAGAGCAGAGATCCAGATAGCCAGTGCCTAAGTCTCTGCTGCTTTCCTGCGTTGTTTGTTGTCAAAAAGTTAGATGGAGTTTTACAGCTTGTTGTTTATTAACCCTCCATTTCCCTCAATGGTTATTCCACTGCCAGTGTAGGTGTTACCTGATCCCAGCTGCTATAGGCTGCCTCCCACTTCCTTTGTCCTTCCATTCCATCTGTATATATCATACTGGCATGATTTGCCTTGTTTTTTCTACTTTTTCTTGATGCAAAAGCATGTTCTGGTAAATTATCTGCGTTTTTCTTTCGAGCATCAGAAATTTGTACACGCACATTGATGTGCTTAATATCATGGAGAGTTCTCAGGTTTACTGTTCAAGACTTTCTTACGTTTATGACATAAAACTGACCATTATCTTTTTGTCTAGTGTAACATTTTCCTGTGGTTATTATCAGTGACTGTTGAAGACATTTTGATTGCTCTGTGGGGAGTATTCACTTTCTAAGGTCCCCTGGACATTTTCCCTTGACCAGTTCCTTTACCAGTGTAGAGACCCATAGTATCCTTTGTCTTTCCATTTGAATACCTATCATATGCTGTATTCTTTTTTTTTTTTTTTTATATATATATATATTTTTATTATTATTTTTTGGGGGGGAGGAAGTTTCAACTTTTTTGGACTTAACAGCTGTTCCACAGTTTCCTGCAATGGTACTGTACTGAACTCAGTGATCAATGTGTTTCTTTTCACTCTACAGCTTCTTCTTTCTAAATCCAAGAATCAGTACTTGCATTGCCAGTGTAGCATAACACCTAGCCTGTTCCAACCAAAATGTGGAATAGCTCACAGAATCATGACTGTCTAAGAGCTTTGTGCTTTAGAGTTGTCTTTTTCTAATGTCTGTTCAGCTGGATGGAGGCTAAGTAGCTGTGACAGGATATAGAGAGCCTACTTGTTTTCTCCAAACAAGGGAGTTAGCTCCAAGGGTAGATTTAGCACGAATGTACAAGGTGAAATAATAAGGCCAGTCTGGTTGTCAGAAGGCAAACAGGAAACTAGAAAAACTGCTTCTTGTTAATCGGAAGGGAAGAGTTCTGGGTTTCACAACGGGGTGCTTAGGCAGGTTTCTAGCCTAAGGTGTGTGGTGATTCCATGTATTTCCATACGTCAGCTGTTTTGGTTTTGGCTCCCTTGCCATGAATAATTCATGATGTAAGATGTCAGAAAGTAAACATTGCTGCAGAAAATTACCGACTGCAGTACGATTGCTCTCTATCAAAAAGTCAGTTCTTTCATCTATGTGATCTATTCTTCAAGAAGTTGTATTTCTGTATTCAGTTCTGGGCTTCAGTTGCCATGAACCCATAGTTCTAGATGACATCATAGGAACTACCTGACCATGTGAAGAAGTGAAACAAATATTTGTCTGGTAAAACTCTAGAAATTGAACTAAAGCAACTATTGTGGCGCAGCAAGAGCTCTACTGAGTTCTTTCAGTTGTTGGTTCAGATATTCCTCCTCGAAAGTCCATCTTCATATGCGGTTTGATTTTATTCCTTTACGTAGTAAACACCATCAGTGATAAGATACTATTCATTAATACTGCTGTAGCAGCCTGAAATTTTCTGTTTGGTATTAAAGCTGTGACCAGATGCTTTTCACAGTATGCACAGTACACAGCATGTCTTCCAACAGAGCTGTTACCCTCTCCCCACATCCTTATCTACGCATGAAAGCTTATTGAAACAGTTATTCCTGAATCGCGATATCAGAATGAACACTTGTATTCCAGAATTTGACTTACTGAAGAAAGTCTCACCAGCCAGAGCTCATGTATGGGCTTATTTTAAGCAAAATATCATTTACCAGACGTAGTCCAGCAAAAAAAAAAAAAAAAACTGAAAAACGAAAACCAGAAACAAAACCAGAAAAACACCCCAACACTGTTTGCAGGATAGGTATTTCAGACATGTTCTTGCAGCCTTTCAGCACGTGGTATGCAAGGCAAAGGAAGACACAATCCCTGGTTTGAATTTTTGTTCCCTGGGGTTGTCAGTGTTTTCCTTTCCTCATTAATAGATTCACCAGTGGTTTATGAATGGATTAAAAAAAAAAAAGGGTGTGACAAAGCAAACCTACCCGAGTGCAAACCTAGAAAAAAATCTGTTAGAAAAGTGTATGTTGTGAAAGAGGAGTTCAGTGGGAAGCATAAAGTGTGAGGTTTTTCTGGTTTTTGTTTCTGAAACATTGAGTCATGATTATGATGCTAAGCCAGAATTGAAACAGAACCCCATAATTTCCATTTATTTCTGCAAACATTGTCGTGTCCAGGCCTTATCATTCTCATGTCACATGCAGACAATCATATTTAATAGATTCCATATTTATGAGAGCTATTTTTAGATAAAGTACAGGAAAATTCTTGAGACTATGTCTTACTGTTTGAAGTAGCCACCCAGCGTTGCTTAAGCATTCAGAAAGTTGAGTCACTTAGTTTTGGAAAGCTTGACATCAGGGATTGTACAGGTCTGCCATTCAGAATGCTCCCTTACACTGTTTCTGAAATTATGGCAGATTAAATGTATGTAAGAGTGTGCACTCAGTCATGAGGGAATAAAACAAAAATAATCACAAAATCTGTGTTTTAAGGTGTCAGGTGCGCTTAGAGTATTCTGCCTATTTATCTTGTTATCTCCCAGAGAATGAATATTAAATTGTATAATCCTATCTGGAAAACCATCTTATTACACTGTTACAGATTAAACTGTGTATTTGTTTTAAAAAGACAAAACAAAACCCAAACTCAGAGCAGATATTTGAATAGTTAGCTTAATTCTCACATAGTCGAGAACACTTTCAGATAGGTTATGTGTGAAAGCGGGAATGAAATTAAGTCAAATTTGTGACGTGTTAAATTCAACTTAATGTATAGCCTGACTTGATTTATTTTCACTTGGTCTTTACAACCCAGTAATTCCTTTTCTTGTCCCATCTGCAGTGTGCCATGCTTGGAGCAGAGTTTGTTTTGTTGATGGACATAAATATTTGAACCTGCCTGTGAGGGGGATTTGGTGGCTTGGGGAATTGTTAATAGACTATAGAGCATTTCACCTCAAGGGTCACTAGTTCACATCCGTATCAGGTCAATAGTGGCAGAAAGTCGTTATGCATCTGGCTGGCATCTGCTTGGTGGCCACTGCCAGATCATTTAATAATCTCAGCCAAGCTCCACGTGGCCAGGTGCCCTATGCTCACCTCGGAGCAGAGCCCTGCAGCAGACCTCCTCGCCCTGTGTCTCACCACCTGCTCCCAGGGAAGGATCCCAGTCCCTGCTTTCAGGGACCCTCTAATTCCTCCCCCGACATCCTAGACGGGGCTCTACCAGGACCAGCGCTTCCCTTAGTCTGCCTCCCTCCCGTGTAGCACTGAGCTGGCAGCAGAGCCGCGGAGTGCCCCGCATGGTGTGGTGGGGGACAGCCGCGGCCGCCCCTCCGAAGCCCGCCCCGCTCTGCCTTGGGGGCCCATCCCGGCCTCTGCACGGCACCGGCAGCGGCAGCGCGCCCCTCGCCCCCGGGGTGTCACACAACGGGCGCGCTGTCAGTGAGGGGCGGTCCCGGGAACGGGAGCTTTGGTGCGGTTTTTACCCGCCCCTGCCGCGCCTCGGCCGCTTTTGGGGGAAGGCGAAGGGAGAGGGAAGCGCCTGGCTTCAGTTCTGGAAGCTCTCGGGAGGTGGCGAGTGCCGCCCCGCTGCCCGGGGGTGGCCGGGGATGGGCCGTGCGGGGCTCTGCCGAACAGGGCGCAGGTTCTCGCTGCCGGTACCACTTTTAAACCACGTGTGCGGAAAGAGGTCCGTGCATGGTGGAGCACCTTCCTCCATCCCACCTCCTCCCTCTCTTCTCGTCCTTCGTGGGATACTAAATCCAAGCGGTGAGATGCAGGAGAGCGCGAATCCCTGCGAATCCCATCTGAATAAATGTCTGTATTAATGAATTATTAACTCTGCCGCTCATGACCTTAAAACTGGAATGAGGAGACGCCTAGGGCAAGAAGGAAAGCTGCTGAATCCTTTATCGGACTCCTGTCAGAGGTAACCGACCATTTGTCTTCCCCAGATCAGGAGAATTAATTAATATGAAAAGCAAACTTTTTAATTGTATGTCAAACGAAATCAGATAGGGTGTCCCCGACACAATCCCTTCCTAGCGGGCGTTTAGCTCTCTTTTCGACCCCCAGCGTAAAATAAAACCTTCGAGTTTCCAAAGAGACGGGCATCCTTCCTGAGGGTTATTTACACAAAAAAAAACACACCCCCCCCCAAAAAAAAAAAAAAAAACAAAAAAACCCACAAAAAACCAAACGCAACAACAACAACAACAAAACACGACAAAATACTAACCAAACAAATCACCGAAAAGAAACAAAGGAAAAAAAAAAATCTCAGGGAAAATGATGAATTTGGGTAGTTAATTTATCGATCTTGGCTCCTCTTCCCGCTTGTTTCATTTTAGAGGTAATTAATCAATGAAGAAAAACACCACCGTGCTCCCCCTTTACATTTAATACACTTACTCTCCTTATTTATTTCTTTTGAACAAATTCCTAGCAAATATTCACCAATCGATTCGCAGGCAATGGATTTTTATAAAGGCTTGATCGCTTTCCAAACGGTCTATGTGATTTGTTTCAGTGCTCGTCCTCTAAATAGTGAAAAAGCCTGAGAGGAGGAGAGGCAGAGTTAAAAACTGCTTGAAGTCTCTTTTTTTGGTGTTTTTTTTTTTTGTCTGTTTTTTGTTTTGTTTTTTGTCGGGGTTTATTTTTTTTTTGGGGGGGGGGGGGCTGTTTCGGTTTGGTGTTTTTTGGTGTTTTTTTTTTTTTTTGTGAGATTTTTTTTCTTCTGTTTTCCTTGCATCTTTGCATGCAGAAGTCACATCCAAGAGGAAAATAAAATTTAAATTAATAAATAAATAGTAACAAATGGGCCGCAGACAAACTGCGGGGAGACAAAAGGGCGCGCACAGCCCGCCCTGGCTGGGGAAGCGTGACCAGAGGTCAGGGCTGGCTGAAGCCACCCCGGGGAGGAGCAGGTTGAGGGGCAGGCAGCCCCCTTCGCCTCCTGCTAGCTCTGCTCTTCCCGAGGGGTGAAGGGGCTGCGGGCAGCCGTGCTCTGGAGAGGCCGGGGCAGGAGCCGATGCTTGTGCTGATGAGATACGCAGCTCCGCTCCTCCCCTCTTCCTTCCCTGCCTCTCCGCCGCGGCCCGAGGGTGCCTTTGGTTAAGGGGACAAATCCGAACGAAGAGGCTCACGGGGCCGCTGGCCCCTGCCCGAGTGACCGGGAGCGACGGCCAGTGCTGCGGCAGCCGCCGGCCCTGAGGACCTGCGGGAGGAGAAGGCTAGCCTTGTGCTTCTCTCCTTTTTACCTCCTGTTACTGGGTCCCAGAGTGCCGGGCGGTCCGTAAATATTATTCTGCCACCTCGATCGCTCAAAGCGCTACTTTTCCAGCTGTAAAAAACCCCAACAAACAGACACTATAAGAGACTGAAGTCCTCCTAATATGAACCCACATGGAATATTTCTGCTAACAACTCGAGGCAAGTGCAGATATTGACAATGTACTTAAGCCCATTAGCTAGGAGCTTTCCCCCACTTCATCACGTTTTTCTAGCTTGAAACGAGTTTTTAGAGATTGCTGCCACTAAACGCAATTCGGTATTCTTAAAAGATGTCCGGTGAGAAAAATGGCAATAATGCAGAGATGCACATTAAAAAATACATTAAAAAAATTAAAAGAGACGGGATGGGCGGAATAGAATTGTGATCGGGAAGGAGCTGGCAAAGGACGAGGCGCTCTACTAAAGCTGTGAGGACGGGGAGGACGGAGCGCGCCCTTTCACAGCGCAGCGTCCGCAGCAGCGCGGGTGTGCGAACGCTTTGGCACACGGACCGCTGGAAGCAGAACTTCACAGAGCGGGGCAGTGCGGCGAGAGGGCTGGAAGCTCATTGTATGTCGCACAAGGGAATTGACCAAAGACATACAGAAGGTTTGTATAAGAAACTTTACAATCCATAAAACCCCGTGGGTTTTTTTCCCCCTGTTCGTGTTTGCCTTTAACTTAGGTGTTATCAATCTATAGAGCAGATGACGGATGACCTTGTCAAAATAATGCCATTCAAAATATTTTTTTATCCAGCCCTGCTCAAATTTGTGTTAAAATGTCCTGCCTTAAACACAGACAAAGTCTAAACAGCAGCAGCTTTCCCAGGCTCCGCGAGAATGAAGGGTAGGAAAGAAATAAACTAGAAACATGGTGAAGGGAATGGCAGAAACAACTGTCAGGGGCACACGTTATGTTTGGAAGCAAGGGTGCTCTTGGTGGCAGCGTGACACCTGATAGTGGGGGCATTTCTGACACTAGAGAGAGGTTTAGGTGACATAAGCGCTTAGTGTAAATATTTCGCCTTAAATGCACGGGATACCATATACATGCCATATATACCTAGGAGGTTATAGTTCTCGTCTAGTTTTTCTTACAGTCTAGGAAAGAAACTGGAAAAAATACTCACTGATACGTGAGCTCAGCAGCTGAGCAGCGGGGAGGAAAATGCTTGTTTTAAAGCAAAGTGGAAAGAAAAAGTCGCTAGAGATGAGAAGTTTCTCGCCACAGGTTGCACTTCTCGTTCTGTGCTGTAACCGAGGACGAAGAGAAGGAGGGAGCCGTGCTGGCGCTCGAGGGGATAACGGTCTGAGGAGGGAGAGTTCTAGGGAGGTGAGTACCCTCATCTGTGTTGGGACCTCCTGGGGAACGTCTCGGGCAGCCAAAGGGAGAGGGAGGCAAGTTCATCCCAGGAGTTACGAGTTAGGTGAAATAGGTGGGACAGATCAGGACCGCGAAACGGGACGGGGAGGTCTCTGAAATCCACCTTAGCCCCAGAGGGGCAAGCGGCCGGTGAGGCGAGGCCCCGACTCCCGGGGCCCTGGCAGGGTGGAAGCCGCTTCTGGCTTGGGCAGGGAGCTCCGACCCGGAGCTGGGGACCTTCTGCCGGGTTAAAAGCCCGATTCTTCCCTGGGCACTGTACTCTGGGAGCTGGGGAGGGAAGGAAAGAGAGAGAGAGAGAGAGGGAGGGACGGACGGACGGCGGACGGAGGGAGTGAGAAAGAGAAGGGGAGGGAGAGGGGGAGGGAAGGAAGGAGGAGGGAAGGAAAGAAAGGGATACCTTTAAAAGTTCAGCAAGGAACAAAGTGGGGGAAGTTGCCAAAAATAGGGCACTGCATTCAGGCTCGCTGGTAACTTCCCGGTCCATCCCCTCCCTCCCGTACACACCACACACGCTTGTATTTTGCGCTGTCGTAAAACCCACGTGTCTCTCCTGGAGTCTGCCAGAGCCGAGCCAGGAGCCCGGCGCGACTGCGATGCGCAGCCACGGCAGAGGGAGCCCGGCGGCGCTTAGCTAGCCGGTCCCGGCACCCGGGGGAGAGTCACCCCGCTTCCCCGCGGACAAAGACCGGGAGAGCCTCTCCTTTCAGCCCTCCTACCACTGGAAGGCTCCTGCTACTGCCTGCACCGCCGCACGCCCGCCGCCCAGCACCGCTCCTCCGCACCCCGCTCAGGTAAGGCAGCTTCGGGCAGCGGGCAACCAGGCAGGGCCTCCGCCCCGCTCGGCACAGCTCGGTACAGCCGGGCCACGGCCGGTACATCCCGGCAGCGGCAGGGCGCTGCCGGGCCGCGTCCTTCTTGTGCAAGCGCTGCTGTGTAACGCAGAGGAAAAAGACTCGCTTGTGTGCGTGGGGATGAAGTTTCCTCCTCCCTGTTGTCAACTTTCGGAGTCGTTTGCTCCCGCGGGCGGAGAGAAGGGAATGTAAGGGAAAGGCTGAGTGCGGCCGTCCTGCCATGTCCCGGGCGGCGGCGGGGGAAAGCCCCTCCGAGTCTCCCGCCTGTCCGCCCCAGGGGCTTTTCAGGCCGAGGCTTTCTCCTGTCGAGGCCGCCACTGACCGGGAAGCGGGGACGGTCCCGCCGCCGACCCCAGGCTGCCGGCGTGCCCGAGCACGGAGATCGGCTCGGGCTCGTCCCGGCCGAGGAGGGGCGAGGGTCTCACGTCCGCTGTCCCCTTCCTCTCTGCTCCGCAGACAGCGCGATGCTGAAGCCCGGCGACCCCGGCGGATCCGCGTTCCTGAAGGTGGATCCCGCCTACCTGCAGCACTGGCAGCAGCTTTTCCCGCAGAGCAGCCAACTCAAAAGCAGCGGGGCCCTCGTTCAGCTCCAGCCGCCCGACAGAGCCGAGCCCTCCGCTGACAGCCTCCGCCAGCGCCCGGCCTCCCTCTCCTCCGCCTCCTCTTCTTCTTCGTCCACTCTGTCTTCCTCCTCCATCTCCTCCTGCGTCGCCGCGGAGGCCGCTTCCCTGGCCGGCCTGACCTCGCTGCCTGTAACCCAGCTCCCCGTCTTCGGGCCCCTGCAGAGCTCCGAGCCCCCGGCCGGGGGAGCGCCCGCTCCCCTACAGGGCAAGGACATGTGTGGGGCTGGCAGCGGCGGCAGCAAATGCGGCGAGCGCGCTGCCGTCCGGTTCCGGTGCACGGCAGAGGAGCTGGACTACTATCTGTACGGGCAGCAGCGCATGGAGATCATCCCCTTGAATCAGCACACCAGTGACCCCAACAACCGTACGTATCATGCCCCTTCCCGCAGTCCCCGATCCCCGCCCTCCGCCTCTCCCTGCTCCGGAGCAGCCCAGGAACGCTCCAGGCTGGAGGTCCGCAGTCGGTACCGCAACCACCCTCCGCGTGAGAAAGTGTCTTCCGCCCTGCCCTCCCCTCCTCTGAGCTACTCTTGCGTGGTTCCCAGCGCTTTCGGGAGGGGGGCTGTAGCCCCTCGGTAGTAGCTGTTACTGCCTGAGACCCAGGTCCTTCCCTGGAAGGTACACTTCACGGGAAGGTGGCTCTGGGGTGGGTTTCTTTCGGAGGACTGCTTAGGAAAGCGAATTCAGAAATGGCTCAGAGCGACCTGTGAAGAAGCTTGTCCTTTTTTGCCTTGCTTGTTGCACTCAGCTTCTGCCTGGAAAGCCTGGGCTTCGCCGAACACGAGAAATCAATTACTGCTCCGAGCTGAGCAGAGGAAAAGTTGCAGTTTTCATCAGATAGACTAGGGCAGAGTTTTGCCCCCTCTAATAGGGGAGTTTCCCTTTCAGACCTTGTTAACACCTCGCTAGCTTTAGTTTTCACCCCTACGGAAAAGAATGACATGGTCATTTAATAAGAAAAGCTGGTTTTCTAGGGAAAAAAAAAAAAAAAAAAAAAGGAAAAAAGTCATCTGCCTGACTGCAAGAATTCATTTAGGACTTGGCGGTTAGAAAACGTTTAATACTGCTGTTGCGAATTATAGAGTTATAGGGGGCTGTGTTGTTGTGTTTTTTGATTTTTTTTTGGGGGGGGAGAGGGAGAGACACCCCTACTATTAAACATCTGTATCAACTAGAGGTTAGCAGTTTTAGAAGCTGGTTCTGACTGTCTTTTGTTCCTGTATCTGTTGATACTACGCAACCGAGGAACTTCACGGAGTGAAAATAACTAGATAAGCTATATTAATTCTTCAGATTTATTGCTAACGTTCAGAGCACACGGATCTGTCCCCGTTAAAACACTGAAACGTAGCTTCAGCATATGGACTTTTAACCACTGCTTCAAACACCCGCTTTTATCCCAAGGTTTCTTAAAACTATTTTTTTGTTGTCCTCCTCTTTTCACCTCCCTGAAATATCTGTTTGAGGACGGCTGTTGAGCAGACAAACGATACCCCAAACCAGGGACCCTTGAGCACATGCCCGAGCAAAACGCTGATTCGTTTAATCTTATTTTAGATGCAGAGTTTGTTTTGAAAGTTTCCATGAAACTCTGTTGCGTACTAATCAAACTGTGTGGATGCTAGCATAGTCTTAATCACTCTGCATATGTCTTACAGAGCGAAAAGAAAGTTGACTGAGTTTGCTGGTAATTTTTCTGCCTTCTTAACATTATAAATCTTTCTATAATGGAGACGGACTTTGTTTTTAGCCACTTCCTCGTACTTAGTTTCACCCTCTAGTGAAGCGTGTTTTCTACTCTCGGGTGCAGAAAACTTGATCTCATAAATTACATGCACTTAGTGGAATCTGAAATTAATCGCCAGCCGAACCGTTCAGACATGCATGTTTTACTTCTCGGAGAAGCTCTGTAAACCTGCAAGATGAAGGTTTTTAAAAGAGAAAGAAAGATACAAAAGTGATGGGGGCGTTGTGTTTTCAAGAAGTAAGGGGAATAATAGCAAGCCGGAGAGTCGCAGGCGACTCCGGTGTAGTTTCTTTCCCGGTGCGGTATTAAAAGTGGTTGCGGGAAAGCAGAAGGGACCTTTGTAAACGGCGTCAGAGCGGACCGGGACAGCGTTCGCCGCCAGGACAGGCACGGTGCTGGCAGTACGGGCCCCCTTGTTTCTTCTGCAGCGAGATCTAAACAGTCTTACCATTGAACTCGTTTACAGGCGGCTTTCGCTCCAGCGGTCATTAGCTGTCTCTGAGCAAAACTTCTAACGCAAGTGTCTCAAGCTTCTGGGACCAGGTGCGTTTACTTTGGGCAGCTAGCCTGAAACAGAGAGAGAAAAAGCCGGCTGTACGTGAGGAAGGAGCGTGGGAATCGCGGTTCGTGCCGTGCCCCCATACCCCCCTCACTCGTTCTCTCAAAGGCTGCAGGTCACCGGCCTGGCTACCCCTCCGCGGCTCCACGGTTGCCTCGGGAGTCACGCAGGGAGTCCGGGACAGGTGAGATTTTCAGCCATCTCGACTCTGTCCCGCACCGAAGGTGCCCGTTGGAGGGACAGGAGTTTGGGGTTGCGGGTGAGGTGAGAAGCTATCGCCTTCGAGTTACACTCGCCCGCTGCACTTCCAGCCCCGAGCCGTCCCACCGACACTGCGGAGCGGAAGGTCCGGGTGCGGGCGGGTGGGCACTCTCCCCTGCCTGGCCCATGACCGCCTAGGAGACCTATCGGGCGCAGGCCCTGCCCGACCGCTACTGGCCGGTTTGGGGTTGAAGGGGACCCCTGGCTGCTGCCTGCTCCTCGAGGTTTAATTGCAAATACAACACCTTCGCCAGCCAAGAGAATGCCCAGTTCTCTCTTCTTTCCCAAATGCCCCCCAGCTCCGAGCTTCCATCTCCTTCTCCGGAGCAAACCGTATTCCCCGAGGCGGGACCCACCCGCCGGGCTCGCTCGGCGCGTCGAGGGGCAGCGGGAGCCTGGCTGGCTGCAGCGGCGGTGCCTCCTCGCCGGGAGAGCCCGTGGGGCTGTGTTGTTCCGGGCTGCCCCCCCTCCGCAGGCCCCGCTCCCCGCGCCCAGCCCGGCCCGGCGCCGTGAGGCCGCCGTGGGAAGATGGATGGGCGGCGGTTTCCCCATAGACGCACGCCTCGATCGTCAAATATCAATGAGTACGGCACGGTCTTGGGAGAGGGAGGGGGCCACGGAGCTGCGGGTTAAGTGTCTGTATGTAATTGTTTTAAATTGAAAGTGATTTAGTTAGGGGGAAAATAAAACAAAACAAAAACAACAAGCGAGAAACAAACCCCTAATTAGGGCCCTGTAATACTTCCAGGGAAGTAAAGAGGATTATGTTAAAGCCTTGATAATGGGGCAGGCGGCTGGGGACCGTTCTCTTCCTGGCTGCTGAATCGGGAAGGATGAGGGTATTCCCGGGCGCTGGGGGAGGGGTGCTGGTGCGGCAAGGGGATATCTCCCAGGGTGAGTTTAGGGGGTGCGTCTCTGGCTTGATCCAGTGGGGGGTTTGGGGTTTGCCCCTCCCTGCTGGGGAGAGGCTTTCGCGATGAGGAGCCCGCGATTCCTCTACCTTCACCGGGAAGCGCCAACCTGCCACTGTAATAAATATGCTGTGTAAAACTGAAGTGTCACGCAAGCAAGCAGTTTGCACGCCTCTTCCCATTCAATTTACAGGGAGACAGTGTATATATAACATGCTGTGAAGTGGATCGGTGTGGGGAATATTCGGATGATTTTTTTTTTTTTTTTTTTTTTCTCTAGACTGCTGGTAACCTGTATGATTTAGGTATTTTACATCATTAGTTACCCAGCACCCTTAAACATAGCAGATAGCCATACATTAGATTGAGGTTAGAGAAGGTGGTGACTGTTTATTTAGAGTGATAAAATGGTCCATCAGCAGTAATCTCCATCGATATGTGCCACCAGGAGATGAAGGATGAGGGGACAAGCCGCAATTAATTGCCCTATAGTTCTGTAGGATAGAGTGGAGCCGGTGCAGACTGAACTTCGATCTTCTCTCCCAGAGCCTATTCATCATCTCTACATTGTATATGGGGGTCTCTCAGGGGTAGAGGGTGGCAAGGTTTATCTACACGCAATATTCTCCTACCCTTCTCATACCTGACACGGAAATTCAATTCATTCATACCTTCAGTCGAAGGCAGAGAAATCAAACCCGACTCCCCCAAACAGCCCACAGCCCGCCGCGCAAAATTGACCCGAAACCCGTTCCGCAGGAGAGACGGTCCCCTCAAGCCCTCATGCCCCGTCCCGCCCCGGGGCGCCGAGGCCGCCCCTCGCACACCGGTGATCGATGCAGCTGTCTCGGCGTGTTCCTGACCCCGGCCGGGGGGACCGGACTGGACCCCGCCGCTGCTCTTGCGCCTGTGCGGGGTCACGGCCCCGGCTGGCAGGGGAGAACGGTGGGGCGATGGAGGGGCAAAAACCCGAGGAAGGCTGGTGAGCCCTGCCGGCACCGAGGTGCGGCCCCTCGGACCCGCCATCCGCAGCGAGTGCCGAGGATCAATGAGAAAAATAGATAAAAGGGACCCGAGGGAGAAAAACGCATCTGTGTCTCGTCCCCCTCCCTCGAAAGCCAGCCTCCAGTAAGGCAGTCTGCGAGAAACAGCGGTTAATTCTGCAGAAAGAGACTGGTAACATCTCGCCAATGAGGAAACTGAGGCACGAGGGACCCGTCATCCTTATGAAAGCTCCAGCTGCCAATGAATGAAAGGGAACTGTCTCACGCAGCCCACCCTCTCTCTTAGCTGGGTACCCGGACCCAGCCAGGGATGGCAGGCCAGCCACAGTGATTTATACTTGCAAGTGAGTAATACTGTGTGAAATGATGAGCGCTTACACTGGATACCTGTATGCTTGCAGTGAATTATGAAGCAAAGGGTCAGAGGCCACCCTTCTTCAATACCAGCAAGCTGCAGGTAACCAGTATAACTGCACCTCTGAAGCATATTATTGCTGAGACAAAAATGTATTTCTTCCATTTATTGTTACAGCTGGTTTGCTGGTTAAAACAATATGCTGGGCCCTACCTTTCGTGGACAAAATCTTTCTCCTTTCAGATCCCTTAAAATATGCAGTAGTAGCATTATTTAGGTTGGAGTGTGCTTGCAATTATATTTTGGGAACAACCATGTGTGCTTTCCCTTTTGCTTAGGTTCAGTACTTTTGAGCGTATACACATGGAATTATAGTGCTGGTGTTGCACTGTGTTCATCTTTATCGAGGCAAATAAACAATAACATATTGCATTCCTCCCCAAAGAGCTATACCAAACAGCTCCACTAGGAGATATTTTAATTTTATTCCTTGCTTCTTCCTCCCATCTATAGACAGTGAAGGTACAAAGTGAGAAACTGATCTATTTCCAGAGTCTGGTTGCATCTGGGCCTGCAATGGAGCATTCCTACTGACCTTACCTTCTATGTCTGCTAACTTTATCAGGAGACATTCTTCTCTGGTGGCAGTCCCCCTTGCTTTTTCCATTTTCAGTAAATCCCTCAATTTTCTCACATTTCTTGGTTTTGCTTGTCTTGATTTGTGGCTTGACTGGTGCTGTATTACAGCCTGAGGAAGTACTAATTTCAGCAGTCCTTGAAGGAGGCCTGTACTCACACAGCTGCTCTCTGAGATCAAAAGAGGAGGAAGGGCACAGTACACCTTGTTGACCTCTGTGGCAGTTCTCTGGAAAGCCCACGCTTGTCCCACCTTGTCCTTTCCAGCACCTGTGTAGGTCTTAAAGGTTGCCATACAGTTTAGAGACTTCAGTGATGTCAGTGGACTACAGCAAAACCCACTTCTTTTCCATGTATTGTTAGCAAGTTGATGCACTGTATCACACCCCGCATTGCAGTACCCATGAAGATGATGTTGTTGATCCTTTCTGTGAGGCAGGGTAGTGTGTGCAGGTCTTGAAGTTCTCTTTTTTTCCCCCTTATCTGATTAAGGACTTCCTTCCCTAGTCCTCTCTGAGGCAGAGGAATCCATTACTTACAGCGATGGTCTTTAGATGGGTAATTTAACATTACTGAAAGTGTGCTTGGGTTAAAGCCTTCCACGTATCATTACACAGAAGTTAGTCACTGGAGAGAAAATGATACATGGTAATTTTTTAATCAAGGCATGGTAAAATACGTCAGTAGGGCTTCCATCTCTTATAATATTTATGAGAATTAAAAAAAAATATTTGTACAATTACATAAAATCTAAAAATAGATACATGAAGCATACAACTAAGAAGAATTTCAGTACTGCTTAGTATTAAAGACAGATTCCTTCCCTCTTCAACAAGCTGTAAGCCAAAACAGTTTCAGAAGATGTCTTATTTTCCAAATTTTCAGTTTTGGCAGGACAAAGGGAAAGGAACACAGCAGGAGATCAGATACTGTGACTGCCAAGCATTAAGACATTACCAGTGGTTTTGGATAGTGGAAAATAAATATCACATGTGTGACTTTCTGTAGGGATAAATGACAGTGACACAGTGTTCATTTACACTCCTCATCAATTTCTTAATTTCTTTTCCTTGAAAAGGTTAAAACAAAATGTTTTATTTCTATAAAATAAAAAATAAAATTTATCTCTATAAAATTTGTATATTAATGTATTTCTACTCATGAACACATATTGTCAGGACTAAGTGAAGAAATCCTTGTCCTAAGCAGGTACTAAAAGTTGTGTGCATGAAAAGTTATTTGCATTCTCGTGGTAGCAGGATGCAGGAAATTGACACTGAAATTGCCTGGTTGGAGTTGTGAAGAAACCTTAGCATGTGTAATGTAAGCTGCTACAGAGACACAGTGTCTCCAAGAAAGTCATTAATAATCAGATAGTTCTGATGAGAATTATGCATCCAGAAGATGGTCAAAGAGTGCAAACAGGTCAGGTTCAATGGCCTGCACTGTGTACTAGTTGATATCATGGTTAGATGTCCCCTCTTTAAGCCCTCAGTTTTCCTGTCAGGTGATACATGGTAAGATGCCAGATTTGTTTAAAATGTACTCACATGCCAACCTGTTTGGGCTTGGGGTTTTTTAAATCTTTTTTCCTATCTGAGTACCTTTCTGTATGATCTCCAGTGCCAAAATCCAATGAAGACCCTGAGATCTTTGGATAAGCCAAAACCACAGCATTTCTTGATGACAGGTTTCAAAGAGGAAAGAAAAGATGTTGTGGTGATACCTCACTTTCCAAATTAGCTGTGGAAATAAAAACAACAACAACAACGACAAAAACCTGGCACATACTTGCTGACCGGGAATGGCTGTAGGAATATCTGCTGTATAAATTTTCTCAGGACTAGCCAGAAACCTCTTCCCTGGTGTACTGCAAATCTCACCCTCAGCCACCTTTAGTTGACATGGCTGAGAGCAGAACACCTCATTTTGCTACATATTGTTAAGGTAAGACCTTAAACCCTCCATCTAAAAGGCATTTTTTGGCCACTGTGAGGATCCCCACTAGGGAACTTTGCCCTGCAGCTTCTCTGGCACAGCAGTGCCACAAGACTCAGACTCACCACTACCTTCCTGCCCTTGCAAGTCTCATAGGCAGGCCCTTCTTTGCAGGGTCACCCAGCAGAGTGAAGCCCAACTCTGGGCTTGATTGCTTTCTGCTAAGATCTGTAATTGATGTGACAGGTAGAAAACTTGAACAGATGAGCTCCAAGCAAGAACACATGCAAGACTCGAAGGTGTAATGATTTCAAGAGAAATTAGCTTCCACATGTAACTTTTGAGTATTTCCATATTGCTGAATGCATGATTTTTTTAAGGTGCAATTTAGAATAGGATGATGTGAAACACTGCTTTAAAAGTGTTTCTAAAATTGGAAAATGCAAACAGAGGCCATATTTTGGAAACACAGCTTTAGTTATCCTTTAGCAGCTTTTACTGAATGGAGAGGAAGGTTTTCCTTTGAAGGTTCTGTAGGAAATGGGTCTACATGATACAGAGTATATCCATCTCGGAAGGAAGAACAGCTGAGTCAGTACTCCTGAGAATTGGAATTGTGGTTACAGGCAGTCTAGCAAGTCTGAATCTGTGGCTTAGAATAAGAAGCTCCAGCTTCTATACTGAGTACTGTGCTTTAGTTTTGTAAGAATCAGTGTAGATTGCATAAAATTATTAGAGGAAAGATCTAGGACTTTCTACATGAGTGCTATGGCATAGTTATTGGTTTTCCTTCATATTTCTGGGATAAATTTGCATGAAAACAAACCTTAACTGTGCTACAAAAAGGAAATGTGCTGAAGATGGTAACTTATATCATTATATTTATTGTTGTGTTAACTCAGCGTACCTCCAGAGAAATGGATCTCCTGAGCGTGAAACATTTCCTGGAACTTGTACATTCATGGTATGTGCAGTAGAGTGCTGTGGAAACTTTTAACCAACATTTTCTTTGCTTGAAAAAAAACCAATCCAAAACCCGACAATAGGATCTTCCCAAAATAGAGAAACCTCATCCGTTATTAAGAGCAGATAGGGAAAGTAACATTTTTACAGGCGTGTCTTTTTCATGGGAGCTGCACGCAAAATCAGACGTTGTTTTTGTTCCTAATGTCAGCTATGTGTAACAGGCAAAAAAACATGCATTCCCATGCAATACAAAATTTTCAACTGTATGCTAGGAATTGGTAACTATTTAATTTAAAGATTAGATATGGCTATAGGAAAGTAAATGTCTGCCCATGCTCCGATTTGTCATTCGTGAGGCTCTGTTTTATTTATTTTCTATTCTAAACAGACAGGCACACACATGTTAATGCAAAAAGTAGAGGGAATATTCATTTAAAATAAGGATGAAATTAAATCCTGTTTCAATGAAACCACTGGGCTGAGCTGTGGTAAGGCAAATGAAGGGGACTTGTAAGGCATTATGACTGTGTTTTAAAATGGCTCATGGAAACACACTGAGATGGTTTAAATGGGCTATTTATGCTAGTCAGAAGATTAATCTTAAAAAAATGTGCTAAAATAAATTAGTATTGTCAGGTCTGTGAACACACCAGGCTTGCAAAATGTCTGCAGGCTTACTGCTGAGCCCTTGGGATCTCTTATTCTGGGCTTTGATGAGATTAGGAAAACTGTCCTAAGCAACATGCGGAGGGTCACAGCGCGTCTGAGAACTGAGCTGTCATGAAGTGATAGGAAAAGTAGAGGGATCTGCATGATCTTGCCAGTGGTAGTGAGCATGGTGGTGGCCAGCAGCACCATACTGATGGTGTTTTCCCCTCTCTGTCTCACAGGTTGTGACATGTGTGCTGATAACCGTAACGGCGAGTGCCCCATGCACGGGCCCCTCCACTCCCTGCGGCGCCTGGTGGGCACCAGCAGTGCTGCTGCAGCAGCCCCTCCACCGGAGATCCCGGAGTGGCTCCGGGACCTGCCTCGGGAGGTGTGCCTGTGCACCAGCACTGTGCCTGGCCTGGCCTATGGCATCTGTGCGGCTCAGCGGATCCAGCAAGGCACTTGGATTGGACCCTTCCAGGGAGTCCTGCTCTTGCCAGAGAAGGTTCAAGCAGGTTCAATCAGGAACACTCAACATCTCTGGGAAGTAAGTTATCAGCTTTCTTTCCTTGTCAAATTTGATTGTTTTGAAGTAGACACTGAATGTAATTGTAACACTAGCACTGTTCACTAGACGTTAAAAAGAACAACAAAATTTGAGTAAGCCAACACAGCAGATTTGAAAACGCAGCCAGTGCAAGCAAAAGTCTTGCTGCCCTAGAGGTAGTAATTAAAAAACAGTGGCACCTCAGAGCTCCACCCGAGGATGGAGCTGTAATGTGGAATAGAGAGAGACGGTCAGAGAATTCTGAAGGTTACAGCACATAGTGCTCTTTACCTTTCGACCTGCGTAACAAGAACTGGCAGAACTCAGGTCGCAATACTAACTGTATCATCATGTGTGGGTAGAGATGACATATTGCACCATCCTTATGGCCTATGGACAACCCACAAAAGCTGCCAAAGCAAGCACCAAAACCTGTTCTGCAGCCCTGTTGTTTGCACAGTGAAGGTGTTAGTGCTTGCTCAAAATCAGTTCAACTCCTGTCCTGCACTGACTGTGCACTTCCCTAATGATGCTTTCCGTGCTTTTATGTGAAAGCCACTTTCTGCTCTCCAAAAACACAGGGTTTTTTTTGTATACTTGTCACCATGTTAGAAAGTATAACAGTGATAATTGATATTAAAACATTCAGCCCATGATACTTGGTTTTATTTTGTGATGAACGGTGGCTGTGGTTTGTCAGAACAGATCATAAACCCATTTTGTATCCCTTTGGCCATACAGGGACATCCATGCCAGTTACTGTTCATGACCGTGTACATTTTCTCCAGTGAAACACCGGAGTTTTTGCTCAAGTAAAGTACAGTTTGTATGCAGATGCTAACAAGAGCATCTTGTGATTTGTTAATTTAGAAAGAAAAGACAATGTATGCTCACTTTACACACAGACCTAATAATAGAGAACATGTATAATCCAACTGTGTGTCAGTCCTTCTTATTTGCAGAAACAACCTACTGTTTGCCTAGTCTTTTGCCACTTATTTCTTCTCTGCTTTGTGCAGGAAGGTGTAATTTCTTAGTTATGCTTAGTCCTCTGTAGCTGCAGCTTCTGCTCACCTCATGACTCACTATTATAAGAGAGTCAGCAGTGGTGTGCTTGTAGATCTTCAGGTGACATTTACTCATCTAGACCAAATACATATCTTCAGACCAAAAGCAGATGCTCTTGCTGGTCAGAAACCCAGCAAGGAGTCCGTGAAGATGCAAAAAGTGTTTTTGTTGCCTTCAGTAGGTATACTGTAAAAGTGAATGGATTTTTAACAGATATTTGGTGTTGTGGAGCCAATGTATTGTATGTAGCAGTTGTTCACAGAAAACCTCTGAATATTTGTCAGCTCTTCTGGACTGATCACCTCTTTTAATAATTACATTCTATTTTTGCTTACTGTTCGTGTGACTTCTTCCTATGAGTAGGATCTCCTATGCATTTTCTGTATGCAATCAAATAGTAAATAACCCATCAGAGTCTTTGTCTGAAAGTATTTACCCAAACAAAGTAATTGTGGCAAGAAGGTTTTCACATTAAGGTGTAAAAGATCAGTCTCAGAACACACCTAAATGTACTCATTTATGAATTATAATCATTGGGAGTTTTGTTGCTGCCTTCACTGGAGATGGAATTTCTCTTGTATAGAAGACATAAATAAATCAGACTTAAATTTGTTCCTTCCAAAGCCCCTTGATTATAATGAGAACATTTTGAGATATGTTGTTAATAAAATATTTCTTCTATGGAACACTATATAATGGTGTTGGAGGATTTATTTTCATTAGGAGGGATTCTGTGGTTCAGACCATGTTAATTAACAAAATATAAAATAATTAAATAGGCTTGCCAGATCATCAAGTTACATAAAACATTGAAATTTAGCAAGGATAAATGGAGTTAGAGAATTTTACATTATCCTTATTTTATTTTTTTTTCCTAAGTTATGGATCAGTTTTACGCAGTTAAGCTGCAAATGTTGATATCTTTACAAAAATACAAGAATTTTTTAGTCTAATCTCAGATGAACTTAAAAGTTGTTTTAAGGCAGTAAAAGAAGGAAGATTGTTGGGGGGAAAGGAAAAAATATTTTATGTACAAAGAAGAAATAGTACTGATGTATGTGCCAGGTTCAGACCACTGATAGGTGTCAGCTGAGTTTTTGTATAGGTTTGCTCTTCTTAACACACAACACAGATTGCCTGTTGACTAGAAAAATGAGTATGTGTATTTTAAATTAATTACCTCAAAATAATTACAAAATTTAGGGTTTTTTAGAAGGTATTGTGGGCAGCTCATGGGCTAGGATTATTTATGTTAATAGCAAAAATTGTTAGCAAAGAATCACATACTGTAAGCTCTAGGTAAAAGTTTTAGCTGTTTCTCATTAGTTTTGGCTTTCAATTTGGTATGCCTTATCTATCAAAGAACTGATGTCGAATAAAGAAAAAGTATAGGAAAGGAAAATAATCAGAAAGTGTGTGATTTTATAAAGCTGATCTATGAAAATAAATATAAGCAATTGAAAGTATGTGTCTGAATAGCCTGTATTCTTTTAGTCTTTATGGTATAGAAGTGTGGATTAAATTGCTGTAAATGTTAAAGGAATATTTCATCATTATCCTTTTATAAAGTTGTGGCTTTGGACAATTCTTTTCCACTGATCTTTTCACGATAGCTGCAAATACAAATGTGGCCACAGGTCGGTTATTCAACATTAGATCTTGATGGACCTAGAGAGAACTTCTTTTTCCTTAGGACCATAAATAGTGGTCTAATATTTTTTCTCTCAGCACTGCAAAGTAAAGTTGATAGATTCTTGTTTTCATTTGCAGTTCTTTGTGTACACCAGATAGAAGGGCTATTGCAAAGACTTTTAAGCATTGTTACTGATTTGGCGGGTTTTTTTATTCCCTTTGTTGTGGGAAACATCAGAAGCACCACGTTTGATGTGTAGTTCAATGCTATGGAAATATGCTTTAGTCTGTCTGCACAAGTGTTCCCACCATGCACTCAGTGTTTGCTTTGTATGTAATCCATACAGCATAATATAAAGTGATTCAGAGTAAATTACATACCATTCCATTACCTCACAACAGGCCTTGACACCTATGGGTGTTCATGGGAAATTATAGAGTTCTCTTGCAATCAGCCAAGATAATATTTTATAACTTACAGAAAGATCAGCCCTTCAGAAAGCCAAAAATATTTGTAATTTTTTTAGTTATAGTTCTTTTTTTTACCCCTTTGGCCCACTTCTGTTCAATCCAGAGTCTGCTTGTATTTTATAAAAATGCAATAAACTCTGATTTGTTTAAAACAATAATAGGACTGGGTGTATTAAGTAAACACTCTCTTTGGTACTACAGGCATTTATTCCAGCACTGCTTGATAATATTTCTGATCTTTTTCTTTCTTCCTCTCTTTCTTTCTTCCTATCCTTTCTTCCTTCCTTCCTTTCTTTCTTTCTTCCTTTCTTTCTTTTCCTTTTTCTTTTTCTTTTTCTTTTTCTTTTTCTTTTTCTTTTTCTTTTTCTTTTTCTTTTCTTTTTCTTTTTCTTTTTCTTTTTCTTTTTCTTTTTTTTTTCTTTTTCTTTTTCTTTTTCTTTTTCTTTTTCTTTTTCTTTTTCTTTTTTTTTCTTTTTCTTTTTCTTTTTCTTTTTCTTTTTCTTTTTCTTTTTTTTTTCTTTTTCTTTTTCTTTTTCTTTTTCTTTTTCTTTTTCTTTTTCTTTTTCTTTTTCTTTTTCTTTTTCTTTTTTTTTCTTTTTCTTTTTCTTTTTCTTTTTCTTTTTCTTTTTCTTTTTCTTTTTTTTTCTTTTTCTTTTTCTTTTTCTTTTTCTTTTTCTTTTTCTTTTTCTTTTTCTTTTTCTTTTTCTTTTTCTTTTTCTTTTTCTTTTTCTTTTTCTTTTTCTTTTTCTTTTTTTTTCTTTTTCTTTTTTTCTTTTTCTTTTTCTCTTTCTTTCTTTCTTTCTTTCTTTCTTTCTTTCTTTCTTTCTTTCTTTCTTTCTTTCTTTCTTTCTCTCTTTCTTTCTTTCTTTTTCTTTCTTTCTTTCTTTCTTTCTTTCTTTCTTTCTTTTCCCCATTTTGAAATAATAAGAACAATTTCTTTGTTACTGAAAAGAAAACAGAGACTTTCTCAGCAATTAGGTCTTACTGATGAGAATGAGATAATTTTCCCCTAATGTGTTTTCTAATAAAGAAGTGAAAATACACACTTGATTCCAACATATATGAAAACATTATCTCAATTATTAATGTGTCCATACTCCCTGGAGATAAATTAATCTAGTTGCACATGTTTTTCCTTTTCTGTTTAACATCAAAATTTAATAAGAGTAGACTTAAAGAATGTATATGATACACACTTAAATTCTATTAGAATAAAATACAGAAGTTTAAAAGGCTTATGCATTTTACTAGTCAGAGTTTTTGGGCTTCAAACTTTAAATTGTGAATTCTGGAAACAGCTAAGTCATAAATTGGTTTTTCCCCTGCAAATGCAATTTAGATGAAAAAGCTTTTACTGACAGATGTATCAAAGGACAAATTCTGTTTCCTTTTCTTCATTCACCTAAAAAAAGAGTTTGGTGTCTTTTTTTTTTTTTCTGTCAGAAAAAAATAGGTAGATATTTTTTGGCTTGGTTTTTTGTTTTGTTTTGTTTTGTTTGTTTGTTTGGTTTTTTCCCTTTGGAAAAGCCACAGAATGTCAAATATATTTTTTCACTTTATTTTTAACTTGACTTAATTTAAGGTTGGCTTTTCTGGAAGAAATGCCATTCCACTTTTCATGTGTTGGGTTTTTTTATAGGAATAAGCAAAATATACGTATAGCAGGATATTCATTAGGAAATGCAAAATGTTAAACTTGTGTTATTGATTTTCATCTGAAATGAATGGGATTAACTGGCACTACTAGAAAGTGTGCATGCCATTTTAATAAAATACCATTTTGATACTTACTGGCCTTTTTGTGCTCTAACTGAAGTCAAAGAAAACGTTGCCTTTGACTTCATCTGGACCAAGAGCAGGCATTTTGCTGGGACGCATGCTGGCAAGAGTACATGTGAAGTCCTGTATATTTCTGTACAAATTAATATGCAGAGAGAATCCTTACCTTCCAAATGAAGCACTCGTTCCAGTTATGGTGATGGATTTGTATTCAGATTCTCAAGGCTGTAGTTTTGGACTAAATTCGCTGTTACAGCAAAGCATTGGGGGATAGAATTATGTACATGCCATCTTTCTATTAAAGTGAAAATTATGTTTCTCAGCAATCCATCATCTAGTATTCTAGACTGCTTGTCAGCCCTGTTTCAAATATGTCATGTTCATGAAATTCAAATAATTTTGTCTTGAAAAAACCCCTTTGGTTATGTTACAATTATATCTTGAATTATTCAGAGTAACAGCTGGTGCCATTCTGTTGTTGTTTGCCTTGCTTTTTCTGAGGATTTTGTTCAGTGTATCACATTTTGAATTTATTTTCTATTAAAACAGCACAATAATTTTTACCTTTACATGGATTTTAAGTTCAGATAATGCATCCTGGAAGTATCCTTCATTTGTGTTCAGCAGCTTACTAAGCTGAAAATTCAGCAAGAGCATGCTCATTTCTACGGATTCTTTAATTTATGTACCTTAGAAGAAAATTGTGCTAAACTGCTAGAAAGAAGCTTCCTAGTATTAGTATTTCTGGATCACTTAGCATCACTTTTTTCCAGATAACTTTTGCAATTTAGAGACTTGTTATGTAAGGTCAATATAAAGTTAGTTTGATCCCAAATATAAAGGATACTTTGTGTTTGATAATTCTTATTCTTAGAAAAGCTGGACTAAACCTTGATGTTTCTTTGAGAAACCTTGTGATTTTTGCAAGACTTTTTCATGCCTTATCTTTATGTTTCTCCATGTCTTTGGTATGTTTATACTACTTACAGAAGTTATCTTATGCCTGAGCAGATAAATGGGCCTAAACACATATGCAACAAAACAAATCTAATTTGCACAGGGTCTGATTCTTTTCCTATTTAGTGAAGTGAAATTTAGAATAAACTTTGGTGGGGAGTTGGATACTGCCCCAGAAACTCAACCGTATTACCTAAAACAATAATTCCATGGACTGCACAGAACATGCAAGCATCCTTGCACACACTATTACCAGAAAAAAAGTATTTTCTAAATTGTCAGATCACGCAGTCTGTTTTCCCATAGCGCATAATCTCACCTCAAAGGTTTTATTATGTAATACACAAAAATACTGAAATAAAACCCAAATAAATATAGAAGCTCATTTCTGTCCTTAATTTGATCACTACTTTTCCGTATTGCCCAAAAGTGATCCAATCACCAACATTACAGAAACACTTGGCCTTTTTTCTTTTTTTTTTTTTTCTTTTCTTTTTTCTCTTTTTTTTTCTTTTTTTTAGTGGGTTAATAAACAGCAAGTTCAATTGTTGAATGAAAGCTAGTTTGTAAAGCCTGAAATTACTCTTAACTTTTGATTCAAAGTGGGTAAATAATGGCAGTATTTTAATGAGACGTATGGATGTCCAAAATGTGTTGTATACCTGATGCCGATAATATATTGGTTATAGGTTTCCTAAGCCGCGACTGCAGTATACGCCTTTCAGGGTAGTGATGATGTTCAGTATTTTGTCTGTCTCCATCACTGATACATACATTATGGTCCCCCAGGTTTCATGGCATCAAACATGTATGGACTTTAAATTACAGACAGTTAAGTAACAGCTTAACATGAAAGCTGGAAAATTCAGCCCACGGTATACTTCCCTTCCATGCATTTGGCACCTTTTTTCAGATAAGTTACAGAATTCCATTATCCAAATTGTTACATATGTGTGACAAAGGTTGACCTTTAGTCATGTCAATCCTTTTTGTGTAGGCCTCAGGCTCCAGCCTAATGGCTCAAAGCCTGATTTACTCACTGTAATAAGGGCAGGAGGTCGAGCAATTGTCAGCTTGCCTGCTCATGCTCCTCTTGGAGCCTGGTTGAAGGCTGTTAACACAAAGCTTTTCAAAGTGAATTTACAACCACCAGCACTGACAGAGGCCAATCAGTACACCATAAATGTCAGGTTAGTGAGATTGAGCAGTAAGTAAAGTACTGGCAGCCGACTATTGGCTGAAATCAATTGCTTAAGGTTTAACTGAGAATAGCAATCCAAGTGTAACTATGTCTGCAGATCCAGTTTAAGTGTGGAGAGCAAGCTGGAGGGCAGATTAGGTAGAATAACCCACCAGCAACAGCCATGGCACCAAGCCCTGCATTTGTTCCCCTTCTATAAAGATGGTACCTGCACTGATGTGATTCATGGTCAAAAAGTGTTGAGCCTGCCTCTTAGTTACAGAGATAAGATTATTCTTTTTATGCGTGATACAAAAAAAGGTTGAACAGTGTTGTATCTTACCTGAACAAAGAAGTCTAGGAAATTTTTTAATGTATTGTTTCAGTAATGCTCAGTGATTTTTAGCCCTTGCTTCCAGAGAACGCTTTTTCATAAGGAAACTGTGGCTTTTTGCTGTTGGCTTGCAAATTGAAGCTATCACAGAATTCACTAATGAGTGATTATGTACCTGATGGTTTGAATATCCATGAGATGTAGTTTCCCACAAGACTGAATGTTTTTATCATTTTGTGTAGTGACAGCTTGGACAACAATTCATTTGGCTTTGAAAGCATCAGCATTAAAATGTAGGAATCCATTAAAATGCTGTATGCCAGGATTTATAAATTAGGCAATTTCCTTGATTATTGCAATAATTTACAAAATTGATTGTCCTAGTGTGGTATAGGCAGATTTCAGCAATGATCATTGACAACAGGCACATCCTCTAGTATCTATACTCATTGTTCCCTAAAAGAAATGCCACTCTACTATGAGGTTATTCTCCATCTCAAGGTCAATTATGCATTGAAAAAGACTACTAATGTAGAAGAACACACATCTTTAAAGGAGAACAGCATCAGCTATTTATGGACTCTAATGGTAGCCAGAACACTTATTTTTTCTTCAGTTTGTAATTTGTTTGCTGATGCCCAAGGCATTCGTTTGAGTCTATAGTGCATATTCTGTTTGTGATCTACTATTGAAAGGTAAATAATTTTGGCAAATTGCAGCTGTGAATATTTGATTGAAGATTTAAAAGTCAATAATATATTCTATTTGTTGCATCTTAAAGTTCTAACTAACCAATAAATATAGTGTATAGTAACTTCATTTGGGTCAATTATTTCTGCAAGACACAATAAAGACATTTTGTCACAGAGCAAATATGCTCTAGAAATTTTCCTATATTAAACAAAAACGATAACGCTGCAAAATGTTAGCCATCAACCACAAACCACAGTGCTTTTTACTTGTGTGAAGATAAGCAATGTGCACTGTAAAAACCTATGAATGCTTAACCTGAAAATGCAGGTGATTGCAGGTGACTACAGCAGATTCTTTTTGCAAACTGTAGATGAGGTTCAGTCATAGCTGGCAGCAAGCTAATTTGTATCAGGCCTCATGCAGATCAGGAACTTCCAGGACTAATGTCCTGCAGTGGTTAGACAGTCCTTGCTCAAAAATGGTAACCATTGATGTCATTAGGAACATTGATTTAATCAGGTCTTCAGGCATGACTGAATAATGCAGTATCACTTTAATTGCAATTCTTAAATCAGTTTTTTCCAAGTTAGGACAACTGGCCCTTCAGAACCGCAAAGCCACCTGCATGTTGTCTGCCATTGTCCATGCAACAACAGCAACACTCAGTTAACAAGAAGCTACCCTTGTACAAATGCATTCATTTGACCTAAAGATAATATTTCACTGTGAAGAAAGTCAGGATTGCATTGCCAGTGACTGTGTAGCAGCACATTGTATTTAGTTAGATGAATATTAGCATCAAAGAAAAACATTTTTTTTGGTATCTTGTAAAAGATCTGTAACTCATAAATTTATTGTTTATACTACATTGCATATTTGTTTACATGGGTTTAGCAAGATATATGTAAACAATTCCATATTTTAACAGTAATTCAACCTGGTATTTTCTGTGTAGAGACCTACTGGTGTATAAGCAAGCAAATTTAGTGACCCCAGGGCATTTCTAAAGGTGTTTTGATTTCATCTGTGGAACTGCAAAGTAGGGAAATGTGGTTTAGTGATGAGTGCAAGAAACTCGTACTGAAATAGAGGCCACATGAAGGCTCCATTCTTTATGTTGTTCACCTGTAACAGAGTCCTGAATTTGGAAATGAAGCAATGGTCAGTATTTGTTACAATCTTAAACTGGAAAAAAAAAAAATAAAAATCCTATGTTAACTGTTATATATAAAACTAACGAAGTAAGCAAACCCGAGGTTTGCAATTTTTACTTAGGCTAATCTTCCAGTTGCGTGAAACTCAGATTTTTTTTTTAAAATGACTTGTATGTACTTTTTGCTCCACACTGTATCAGTATTCACTGCGGAAAGCAGAAATTAGTTTTTAGTAATCTGTCAAAAGAATTTGCATGGCAGTACTGATGCTATTTTCAGACCACTATTTCACAACCCCTCCCCCCCAAAAAAAAAACCCACCAAAAAAGTCTTAGCATTGAAGTAAAAATAATTTTAAAAAGTTTTCTATTTCTATTCCTATTTCTATTTCAAGATGGCTTGAATTTTGTCCCCTTTTCCATTGCTCCTGTAAAAGGAGATGAAAGAGATGCGCAGTTGCTTAGAGAAAACTAAGAAGGACTCAGGTGTATTTTTTTATTTGTAAGATTAGTTGTTAGTAAAGCACATCTTCATTTGCAACTGGAGATGTGAAGTTTTGCTGAGCTACAGATATTTTCTTGGGTTTAAGTTTATTTATTTTATTGTGATCAGCAAGGTTTTAGTGACAGCTATGGTAGCAAAGTGGAATTTTTTCCACCCCTAAAAAAATTTGTATTTCAGAGCAAACATTCTGAGAAGGATTTGACATTTGAGGGAAAAAAACATTGAAATTAAAAGAATTTGATTCTCATCCACAACATTTCAGAAGAGGAAAATTGGTGTACAGGTTGGTTAGGTGCCTTTAGATGGCATGCATTTGGAAAGTTCAGTAAGAAAAACTAACATTTCATCAAAATAAATATGGTTCTTCTTAACTAGTGCAAAAACATAATGAGAATACTTAAGCAAAACTAATAGGTTCCTGCAAAAAGTCTGATTTTTAATAAGATGGGGGCTTTCTAATGCAGAAAAATGGAGGCTGCAGGTTAGTTTTTGACCAGCTACAGCAGAAATGCACAAAAAAGTTACACAGACTTATAAATTTCACTTAAAACTGTTGTAACCTTCAGGGTCAGCTGGCAAAGTGTACCAAGCTAAGATCTCAGCTGTGCTTCCATCAGTGCTCTCTTTTCCATGATCACAAACCTGAAAATTGTTGACTACTCTGTTCTGGCTCCAGCATTTTTCTAATGAGAGGGGCTTCCCGAGAAATTTGAGGCCTTGTTTCCGTGTTGGGACCAAAACTTTTCACCCAGCTGAACCTGTTCTGCTGTTCAAGGACCAGCACAATAGAGTTTAATTTGCCGTAAATCTTTCAGCATGCTTGAAAGTCAGAAGAAGTTTAGGAAGCTAAATTTCTTATGCAATTTCATCACAAAGATAACCAAAGTGAAGATGAACATTGGCATTTCCTTAGACCATGCACTAATTGTGAAGATGCTTAGGGAAAAATGGGTACTGTATTGATGTTCAAATTTTTGCATCAATGTTGTCTCATCAGAATTTCATTCTCTTTTGTCATCAAACCAGGATCACATTCAAGTTACTGGGAATAAGAGGCATTTTTTTAAGGAATATTAACTGGCTTGCTTGTTTTTCTGGAATGATATCTACTGCATCCCCAGTCTAGAGATTTAATGAATTTCTGGCAGTGAGAGTTCTTCAGCAGAAACTGCATAGCCTGCACTCAGGGGTGTCTCTAGCCCACCATATGGTGGAACACACATTAAAGTAGGCTATATATCTGAGCCTGGGTGGGCTCAGACAGTAACTCTGGCTGAGTAGCTATTTGACCTTGTGGTCTGCCATTCTCAACAAAAGATGGCTGAAGGTCAGCCTGAGGTCTGCAGCCTCCCTTTCCTCCAAAAACTACATTTGTCTGACTCTTTTCTTAACCTTTGTGGGCTTTTGTTTATTTAATAAAATGTTAATTTTTATGCCCTAATTACCCCAAAGTGACATGTCCCAGAGGCAGTAGTGTTTCAGAAGTTTTAGTTCATTGCTTGAAATAGATTTTTCTTTTATTTTTGAAAGGCTAACTTATGTACAATTTCATTGTTTGCTGCTAAGCCAAATCAGATGTCTTCTTTTTCAAAGATATAGTAACTGTTATGTTCAATAACTTTATGGACTTTGTAGAATCTTAATCTGCTTAATCCTTCATTCTTAGCTTATTACTTCCATGTTATTACTTACGTCTTCTGAAATCTCACAGGTCCATATACAATACTTTGCACCATTCATTCCCACTATGGCCTTCATGTCACAGTGGCTGTATTTATGATCAGAAATAGCCGGCAATGCCTCTCAGGACACTATCAATCACAATCTGAAATAACAGCGATAGCCACTGAAGAAGTTTGTACAAGGCCTTCTCACCTCTCTGAAGCTGAGCAACACATTGCTCCTGTACCACACCCTGCTCCTGGCTGGTGGGCAGTTCAGGAAAAATACTCCTTTCTCAGTCACATTTTACTGTCAGATCATCTGTTTTAAGGGATGAAAGACATCAAGAATTTAAACTTTCTGCTGCATCCACAGACAAGACAGCTGCTTAGAGTGACAGCTAAGCTGAGGCAATTCCATGCCTTTGCAATAATTTATGATTAGAGCCAACCTAGTGAAGGTATGTACCAACACAATGTTTGTTTTATTATTTTTTACCTTTTTTCACTTTTGTTTTATTATGTTTTACTTTTAAAATGATTTTTATCTTTGTATTAAATTCTTATTTTTTTTTACTATTTATTACTATAAAAATCTTACATTAGAAATTCTTTTTGTGATTCCTGAAAAGGTATGCATTTGTCTCAGTGATTTCTATGAAAAGGGTAAATACTCTGGCATTTTCTGTGTGGAAGTTGGTTTAATTTTATTGGAGAGTTAGCAGCGATTTTGCTGTTGAGATCATCCATTTCTAGTTCTAGCTGTCACCCTACATTAACTGGGGAAAAAAAAATTCTGTATCACAAGCAAGGCTGGATTAGATGTGCATTAACATTTTGATAGTAAATTCCACTGCTTTTTTTCAAATTATGAGACAGTCATTGGAACTTGATACTAACTTACCTGGTAAGTTACTTCTAAAGGAAGTAATGTTGAGAAACTTCTATGTAAGAAAGACTTTATAGTGCAGCAGCCAAGGATTAGACTGCCACAGACTGAAAGTCTGACTGAATTTCTTCCTCCTTCATATTCTTTGAAGATCTCATCATAAAAATCAGAGAGCTAGGTATCTTGCCTTCCATTTTTCCTCAACAAATTCATGTATCTATAGAGGCTGAAAGAGTGGACCTTCAGATCATAGGGAAAATTGGGGCAAGAGACAGATGCAGGTAGTCAAAAAAAAACATGTTTGAAGATGGAGAATAGGATAGCAGGGCAATGTAGTGCCCAGTGAGTTTCCAGAAAGAGCCAGGGCTCTCTCAGACTATGACTTTTGCAGAAGATTACTGCCATTCTTTCTCTTTGTTCTCAGAGATTACAGGTAATTTTACGACTGTCTCACAAACCAGGTTAGGCTTGCCTCATGAGCATTATTACAGTGTTGATCTAGTTATTATTCAGTTTTTGAGCTGGTGCTGTCTGATGATGAATTGTAGATATCCCACAGAAAGTCAGAGGAAAAACATTAAGAAATCACAGCATTCAGAAGTAAATTTTTTCTCTTTTGTGTTGTCATGAATTTATTCTCTGGATATTTCCCACTCTTTTGTTCATTATTTTAAGTATTTTATCTATTTTAAGGTTTCAAAAACTCGGAAGCAGTACAAAACTTTTGGTAGGTAACTTTTGTAGTGCTCAATATTGAGCTTGCAGGGCTTTTCTCCAGTGTGCGTGACAGCCGTAAAAGGACAAAGTGAGCCTGGGGTGCTGTAAGCACATACCACTGTGTCACTGCACGATTCTAAGCTTTCATTTACTCCCTTCCACTTTCCTGGCAGCTGGTGGTGTTGGGGAGTTTGAAGAGAACATGGTGTGGCTTCCAAGATCAGGACTCCTGAGCTTTGTCCCAGTGTCAGATTGCAGGATTTTTCAGGTCTTTTCATTCTAAGTTTCATGGTGATTGTACTTGCCAGTGGATAAAAAGACCCCAGTGTTACTTCCCATTCCAGCAAAACAAAAATGATAGCAGTTTCAAAGAGGACAATATTCTTTTTTTTACATTTATATATCAGTTTCTTAAACTTTCCATCCTGGAGGAGACAGTTGGAAAGGCAGCAGAAGACAAGGAGGGAGATCTTGGCTTTGTGCATGCACATTGGAACTCCTGGATGAGTTGCCCATCAGCATTATGGCACTTAACTCTCTAGCAGAAGAGTTACGGTAACTATAAATTGTAAAAAATGCATAGCATAATGTAACTGAAATATTTTTGAAGAGTTGCCTTCTGTCTAGAGACCACAACCAAACAACTGTGGGAAAAGAAAACAGAGTACAAGGTGGATGTGCAGGTGATCAGCTTCTGGAGAAAAAGCCTGTGAATGGAGTTCTTAATGGAGATTAATAGATTGTCTTCATTATAGAAGAGGACAGATCTGATTTGTCTTCCTGTTATAGATGACTACATATGGGAAAAAAAGCAGTAGCTGAAGTTATACAAAACATATCTCAAAAGAAGTAGGTAGCTATGTTTTTTGCAGTAGACACAGAAGAGGCACTTCGACTCTTTAAAAGGTCACAAAGTCATTGGATGTGTCAAGTTTTGCATCTTTGGGTTGGATGATCAAGCCTTCACCTTCATGGTCTGTGATCCTCCAAACTCTTTTCTTTACATCCTGGGCCATACATGGGTAGAGTAAGACTGCCTGCATCTTCCTTGTAGCATTTTGAATAAGGGTCTCATCTTCAGTGGGGAACATATGGAAATTTCTTCACTCAGCTATCTAGGCAGACTCTGCTTTCTCTTTTGCTCTTCTCTGTTTTGTGACAGAGGACACAGGGATTACGCCAGGAACAGTTAAACTTTGATTTTACAACAAACACATTTGCCTTAGGCAGACTGCTATTGACCTTACAAGTTTGTCATGAGCTCTGCAACTTCAGATGTGGTTGTCCTGGCTTGGTGCATCTGGACATTTCTTGCCTTAGCAATCCTGTGCCATCATGGGGGCATCAGGTACTCTTGGCACAGTGGTCCTCTCCCTTTTTACTATGCCTTTTCCCAGATGGAAGTTGATGGCTTATAAACTACAGCCTGGTGTAGATGATCCCTTCTGGCTTTAAAATCCGTGAAACTACGAAGCCAACCAAGAAAAGTGACTGTGTCTGTGTAAACCTTATCAAAGCTGAGCTCTGCTCATTCTCCCAAGTAAGAGTTTCTGTGCTTATAAATACCTCTCAGCCTCCTTTTCTGACAGAGTGCAGCACATCAGAGGAATTGTCTGATAAAGATGGAGATAGAAGAGAGATTGTTATAAAAGCTAGCCATGTGGCTTCTGCTCAAAAGTTTGCATATCTCACTTATACATGAAGTGACATATACAGACTGCAGCTTAACCCAGATCTCCAGAGATATAATAATATGGAATAAAGAGCAACAGTAGCCCCAGATTTTCTTGCAATGATGCTGTTGCAGTAACACTGAATGGACAGGCAACCATATACCACAACCCCCACAGCTGTCACTTTGGCAAACCTTTTGATGAATTGGATCTTGATATTTACAGAATCTATTAAAATACAGCCCATCATGTGTTTGTTTATATGTTGACAAGATGATGTACACCCTGTGGGTCAAGGGTGATGTGAACTGTTTTGGTGTTCTTGTCAAAACAGTTAAAAAAAGAGCATTTAAATAATTTTTGTAGAATAATTGTCTAAGAATGTGAGAGCAACATACAGAATTCAAACTTTGGAAAAAATCTCTACTGATCTGACACAAAAATCTGAGCTTGTTATCAATCAAAAGGACTTTCCTACTTCTTCTCTAATATGTTAGAAAATTGGCAGCTCAGATAGAAAAACAAATAACAAAATTAAACAGAAAGGAATTGATTTAACTATCTGGGTGGTTTATCCAGTTGTATATAAAATTTTTCACTTGGACTTGTCATATATTAAATATATTTTTTTTAACAAAGTGGGCTCTACGGCATGTACAAAATCTTGAACTTTTTTTTGCTTTAAATAGTCTAAGTCAGAATTAGCTTTATGATGGTATCAGATGTATTTCTTTGAACATCATTCATATGTGTCTGATTTTTCTTTGCAGTTATGAAGAAAAAATACTGTCTGAAATTAAATCCTGTCAGTCTGGTTGTCCTCACATATATGCCTTGTAAATCCAAATGTGGCTACATCAAGGATGTTACCTGTGAAAAATTGTTCCCCAGACTCATACTCTATGGGATTCCAGACTTCCAGATTTATTGTATTGTTGTTAGATTATATTCTCATGAAGTGGGCTAAGAGCTAAGACAACTTCTTGTAGAAGAATCTTTTTCCATCTCACATTTTTATTGTTTTTTTCAGCACCTTGGAGTCATGTGCCTCAGAAATAAGTAATTCCTTCCCCAACATAAAGTTAGCACATGGTCATTTCAATGCTGTAAAAGAAAACATGGAAGAGAGCAGATAAAGAAGATGAGTTTCAAAGAAACCAAAAATATACAGTTTTCTGGGATTTGTTACATGCATGTTGTCAGACTGTTGCAGGTATCCAAATGATTCACTGTTTTAGAAAGGAATGGGTGCATTTGAAACACCAAGGGGAGCTGGGATGCAAAGTCTGAGAGAGGAGAAGGGGGTGTGAAGGTGAAAAAGAAAGAATGAGTGGATAAAGGCGGGAAAGTAAGAGCTGGATCTGGGCGGCGTGCGAAAGAAGAGATCAGGAGTGTTGCAGATGAGGAACGCAAGGTGACTGCTGGACATGAGCTGTCCTGAGATCTTGTCCTGAAGAAGTGGTGCTGTTGACCCTCATGTCCCCTTGAGAAGAAGGACCTGAGAACAGCTCAAGCTACCTTCAGATTTCCTCTTCTTAAAGGTGACAGGGTATACTGGTTTGGCTCTGGTCAAAGCTTCTGACCCCTGGGATCCCTTTGAAAGCTGCCTTTTGGATCAGGTCTGGGAAAGGAAGCAGGGCAGCCTATTCTTTTATTCATATTACAGAGAGGAGGTTCAGGGCTTTTCTCGGCTGGTAGCTTTTTTTTTTTAATTATTATTATTATTTTCTTCTTCTATTATAATTTCTAAAACTGTTCTGTCAAAGAAAAGTGCTTATAACTTTTTTCAAAATGAAAGCCAGGTGCTTTTTGTTTTTAAATTTTTTTATTTTTATTATACTTTTTAGTTTTTTTGCTGGGACTGCCAACAATGAACTAGTTAGAATCAGTTGTGAGATTGCAGTCTACAGTCACTTGTCCAGATGGAGATGAGCTGATATCACCTGAAGTAAAGGCATGGTCATCAGATGCTAGTTCCCTTTTGTGACAAGGGACATACAACAATGTCCCTCTACAATGAAATGCTGGGCTGAGTTATTTCTGAATGAGTTATGGCACCTGCATGGCAGAATTTTCGGTATTGTTAACCTGCAGTGTGTCCAGGTGTGACAAATTCAGCTGCATCCCAAATGTTAGTAAGGTTTGAGATTCTGTCTCCTTAAGACACCCAAATCAGTGTTCAGGTTTCTGAGCAGAGCTCAGTGATGAGACTGAACACGAGATGTTAGTGTCCTAGGTTAAAAAAGTGTCCCAATTTGCCTGTTGTGTTGTGCTGTTTATTATGGTGGTCTCTACCTAGATGCCACAGATTTTTCAGGTGCATAGGGTATGCAAACCTCAAATAAGAAAATCCAAAACTGCATGACTTTTTTTTTTTTTTTTTAAACTTAATTTTGACTGGTAAATTCACAGCAAAATCAGGAAAAACTCACCAAAACAATGAAAACACTTGTACTTATTTTTCTGGAAGCTTCTGTTAAGTGGATGTGTAACGTTTCAAGCACTTAAGCAGTACAGCGTAAAGCAAAGGAAGGAAGTGAATGTGATTTGAAACAGAAAATATAATGCAAAAAAAAAAATAATCCCATTTCCTTAAACTTTATCTTACTCTATTTTATTTTTATTTATAAACAGCTAATAAAGGTTGCAGTGTGTTTTATACCCCTGTAAACTGGTACATGAATTATAGACAAGTGTCACGCTTATATTGCATTTTCCAGATTTCCCAAGTTTGTCAGACTGAATGCTTTTTGGACAATGTTTCTGACAGTTTAATTAATTATAATAACAAAACGCTCATGCCTTTAGCTGTACACTTTGGCAAGTATTACAGTTTACGAAGAACTTCATCTCTCTAAAAAGGAAAGAATCCAATATATCAGTTAAGCTTTTTCATTTTTATAAATGGTCTTTGTTATGTGCTTTCATACATGGGAAACACACTTTCAGGCAGGAAGAATGAAAACTAAAAAGAACCAGAGACGTCTTTTTCAGTGTCATGCTGTTGGGCTCTCATGAGCCTCATGAACAGATTAGCACCCTCCCATTCAGTGGGTGTGTTTAGAAATAAGGAGGTATGACACAGAATTTAGTTACTGGTGTATTATAGATGCATAATCCTTTGTGTTAGAGTCAGGTATTAAAAGAACCTGCCAAGTTGCCTACTCATAACTGCAGTTGCTTTCACCAGATCCTTAAAGGTGTTGTCCATGGCTTGCTGGTGGTCTGCAGGACCCTGCAAAACATTCTGCAGATTACATGGAGATCTGGGTTCAAAGGAGCCTCATTAGGAGGTATCGTGAGCTGTATTTCAGCAGCATCATGACAGATGCTTTTGCTGACACAAGACAGGACTTGCACCATGCCCAGCGTTGGCATTCTTCTAGGGTTTCTGGACACACACCTAAGAATGCCCATGTGCTCGTCAGAAACGTGTCTACAAGTGTCATGTCTGTGTATGGGGCACTCAGTTTGACCTTGAAATCTAGTCATAGCTGAAGGCCAAGAATCAATAGACAGAATGGGCAAAGCTCACTTCAGTAGGGTAAAAACTGACTTTCCTTGTAGCTGGTCTGGGCAATAAGATTATGGCAGGAGTCACTAGATGCCAGTGTCACATAGTTTCACACTATATTTTTTCTAAGTGGCAGTGTTCAGTCTTTGAAGATGTGCTGTAGGGTCTCTCATGTTTCAGTTCCTGTTAGTTTATACTGCTGCAAGCACCACGACAATTTTCTGCATGATTGAATCTTTCTGACTAGACTTTGCTGGAGAACAAAGCTTATTCTTCATTTTGGGTAGGGTTGAATAAAATTTGCAACCCAAAGACCCAGATTTGGCAGCAATATTTTCTCCCCTGTTAGGAAAAAATTCTGCAAAGCCTTTGGAAAACTCCTAAGATATTCATGTCCACCATGAGACAAGGCTGTGGTGGCACAGGGACTGCTGGTGATCTGGTGTGGTGCCTTTGGAGAGAGCAGGTCAGGAAGGTAGTCACAGCTGCTTTACTGGAAGCCCACCTGCCCTCCCAGTTAAATCTGGTTCTGCTGTGGAGTGATGGACAGTTTGGAGCCACCATCTTCCTTCACGTGGAAGCTATGCTTTCCTTTGTACCTTGTCCCAGTGGAAGGTTAAGAGCCTCTGGTTTTACGTAAAGCCTTTTTTCTTCTCCATCCGATAAGGCTGAAATAGTTAGGCTCACCGGGCTCTAATATTTTATGCTTACGTTGTGTGCAATGTCAAGAGTTTGCTGCAATGTAAGCAGCGGTGTGCAATTATTGTCAGGGTTCAGACATACTCATGTTCTTGCCACTCGCATATTGTCACAAGGCTTCCAGAGAGTGACTTGAGACACCCTAAGCAGGCAAGTCCTGAAATTAGAATGGAAATGGCATGCTTTTAATTTGTTAGTTTGTTTTGTTTGTTTTCGCAGTTTTAAGCATGTGCCTGTAAAGCTTTCTCAATACAGTAGTTTTATGAGCAATATGATAAAAAGTGATTTTTTTTTTCCTTTTGCTTTTGAATTGCCCTGCTGGAATCGATTACTGGGTAGGAAAGGTCATTTTAAGGAAGCAGCTTTCAGGAGCATTACAACCACAGCCCTTCTAAAAGCTGCTTTTGTTGCTCTTCACTGGAGCAAGAAAAAAGAAAAAAAAAAGTGAAAAAAAGCTGAAATTACAAAAAAACCCCAAAAAACCCAAAAAACCCCAAAAACAAAAACACAAAAGAAACCAATATTCTTTGCATCATTTCTCTTCATTGGCTGATAACATGTTTTCATAGTTTAGTCATAATGGAGGCTAAGAATTTTTGAGACTGATATGCTGCTGTACATTTTGTTGTAAATGCATTTCTATAAAGAAGCTATTCTTGTTTTGCTAGTAAAAATGTTCTACAAGTCACACTCAAATATAAAGATGATAAAAATTGTTTATAAATTTTTTATTTTTTTTTCTTAAAAGTATGAGAAAGCAACCAATATAAAAGCAACACAAAAATGGCTGACTTTTTTTTGAGGGCCTGTGTCATTGAACTCTGTGCGGGGTTTGGCAATTTATAACAGGTTGTATTTGCACTCTCAGTCTAACATTAAATATCAGTAAGTTCAGTATCTGGTCTAAGTCAATAAACCTTGCTTACGATGTATTCCCCTCTGATGCTGCCAGTTTCTTTCCATTGTCTCTACAAGGACATTGGGTAATAGGGTTAGGTTATATACTTACTCTTAGGTGGTTATTGTTACATGAAATGAATCCTACCTTCAAGTCACTAACAAATTTCATTTTATACTGCATGTGGGCAAAGGAAATAATCAATAGTGCCCCAACATTTGTTATCAGTTTTCCCTATTATAAATTCACTAAGGGCATGTTTCATTGCAGCCAAAGATGTGTCTGCAGCTCTGGGCAGATGCAAGTCAACTAGCTCTAATCAAGGTAATTATTTCAGCCTAAAAATAATGTAACTCCAGCAATATTGAGCTTGCCATGGGATGCAAAACTTACAGTAAAACATGGTATATAGCCTTAAGTACATCCTATGCTGCTGTGATTGCCATGCTGTGGTGACCCAGACAGCTAATTCACAGCCAGAGAACAGATTTGTCTGTATCAGTCCCAGTCACTTTGATTGCAGTAGACATGCTTTAACTCAGTAGGATATTTAATCTGTGATTATACATTATACTTTATATATATGAAAGCAGAACTGGGCTGCTTCCTTTTCCTATGCAATACGTCTGATATATCTACTAAAGCAAAGGCTGCTTAGTGTAAGCATGCACGGCCTTGCAAATACAGACCCACCAGTATTTTTCTTGGATAAGATTTGTTCCCAGTTGTAGCCATCAGAAGGTCAGAAGAAGTTCAAAATGACATGATGGAGTTTATCTATTTGTTTGGAAAAATGATCTAGATATTGCCATAGCAAGTTACATTGTTTTGGTTGTATGATATAGGATTTTTACATTAATGCCATATTTTAAATGTACTTATAAAAGAGTTGAGCTTTGACTGCTATAGTTTAGATCTGTGCAGTTTTATAATACAGACATTTGCAAATTTACAGTTAAAATAATTTTGGCAGGGACTGCACATAGATGCATTTTGAAAGAAAAACTTCGGATAATTGCATCATGATGGATCTTTTAAGTCCTGTTCATTTCTGCTCTCAAAGATATTAAATCAATACAAATCTCAGGACTCTATGCAATATGTGAATGATGTATGTGATAAGGTTTGGATTTTTTTCTCATTTGTGTGTGCAGTATATGTAGATGTGCCATTAAAGTTGGCAGAGTGCTTAAGCAGAGTTGCAATGTTAATGTCATGGTTTACCTCAGGTGTAAAATGGGAATTGCTATATGTATCTTTTATACTTTTTACAGGTGAAAAGTGCAACAATCATTTGTTTTAAGTGAGGTAATATATTCCTGCTCTTTCTCTCCCATCATCATAATAATTTAAACTCTGCCAGGTATCAGCTTGCTGCTGGTTATTATTGTACTGACTTTTAGAGGATTTACCCCATAATTCAGAGACTGAAGCATAGACACTCTGCATTATGGGTCATGATGCCTTTTGACACCATTTCTAGTCCTTCCATGGAATTTTGTGTTTCAGGGTTGCATATGTCAGTACAACTTTGGGTCTGATTCTGATCCTGATCCTATTTCCAATGTTAAAAATTTACTAGAAGCTGAGAGGGTTGTTTCAGTGCTTGTTGATTTTGAACATTTTTAAAGAAGTCACATTTTAGATTGAGAAAATGTCACAAAAGATGACATTTGAATTTAATGGGTATGAAATATATCTATAATCAAACTATGTTATTGTGAATGATCTACCTGTAGTGATTGGAATTGATTTAATTCATAGTTACAACTGTAGTGCTAGGAAGACAGTAATCCCTCCTGCATTTTCACTACGTTTGATGTAATAGATATAGAAGTTAAATCTCCTGAAATGTGGAAAAAGTAGCAAAAATGTAAATGACAACAGGAAATGTCATTTTCTTCTTTCAGGACTGCCAGACATTCTGTGTAATACAGGATATCCTGTATATATAGTGAAGTCAAATATGAAGAGCATACAGGGCACACTTTATCCTGTATTGTCATGGCAACAGTGCTTTTCCAAACATGCAGCAGCTTAAATTTCCAGAGATTCAGGAAAACAGCAACTGCATCTGGACCTATTGCCTATGCAATTGGTCCAGCACATGAGGTTTTTTGAGTGTGTGCGTACTGTGCACTGTGACTTCTGTCCAGCAATGTTCCAGATTTCACCTTCTTCTTCACATTTCATTATGTGACTTCTAAAGGGGGTTATATGCTTTTGGGATGCTGTCAAGAAGATTATTGAAAATGCAGATGGGTATTAATGGGGATCAGCAAAGGTCAGTAGCCCAATCTATATCTCACTGTTGAGCATAAGTTACAGTTTTTTGTGAGTGTTTTTTTTCATCACCACCATACTGCTTTTCTACTTACCCATCATAGGGCCTGATATTCCAGGACACTATTCTTCCTGCAGTCATAGTGAGAGACTCCACTGTACATTTTGCTCTTCCATGTGCTGAACTTTCAATGATATCGGTGGCATAATAAGTACATAATAACTGAAAAATGTTTAAATGTTTTTTATAATTATACACTGGAATCAGTGAGGAAGTGGAGATTATTACAGCAGTGAAAGTTCTGAGGACAAAGGACACACATCCCTGCTAAAAACCAGGCTTCATTAGTCCTGCTCACTGAGCAACTAGCCTTTGAACTGTGGAGTGCTCCTGAATGTACTTCATTATTAAGCCTCTGGTAAGTGTCTTTCCCTCTCAGTCAGTTTGTTTATTCATCCTTGATTCCAAGGATTTGCTCAATTTTCTAGTAAGTATAATATATTTCTTATCCAGATGCCACATGGGATTACTAGACAATTTACTTATCTGGACAAAATATATGTCTTTCCTTTGAAGCCTGGAGTAACTCACATCCTTCTCTGCTCTCTACTGGAGAATGAAAAGTCTTTGAGAAAAAGAAGCAAATCTTCCACAGTGACATACTATCATATTCTGTTGGACAATCCTCAGTATTTTTTGACAGAATGAGTCAGCAGAGGCTAGAATCATGGTACATTAACCTCTACTGTCTCACTCTTCCCATACTCCCAGTTTCTTGGAGAGTTTTTAGACAAACTTGATCAGACTAAGATGACAGTCCTGGGATTGCAACAGCTGTTTGGACTGTTTCAGTACAGTGTCTTATCTAAAGTTGGCAGTGACTCTCTAATAGCAGCGACCCCCTCCTAATGCTAAAGTACTTTTTCACCTTCTCCTCTCACCTTTAATTTTTGGCTGAAAACATTGGACTCCTTAGTTTACTGTTAGGTGGAGTGAGTGCAAGATACTAAACAACCAAGGGGTTTCAGTTTAGGAATGTTTTCAAAATAACTATAAAAAAAGAAATTTATGTTATCCACAGCATGTTGGAGGTCAGTTCGCCCTCAAAACATAATGTCTGACAATTATGCTTTCTTAGTGTGGGTTAGAAAAAGAATATAGTAGACTTAGGAAAACATCATTATTTAAAAAGCGACACATTTCAACAAAGACATAAAATTGTAGGCAGTACAGAAAAGAAGCAAAACCTTAGGAAACCATTACTTCATTAGGACAAATATTTTATGTCTTTTCAAAGACTCCTTATTAAAAAGGGTGAGCTTTAGGACATTCATGTTTGCATGAAATCATAAATCTGTCATTTGAGAACAAGTAGTGCTTCTTTCTATGGATAAATAGATTTTTATTACAGCTTCATCAAATTCTTTGAAAGTAGTTAATCTGAGTGTATGAGTAGGAGCCAGAACGTGGTTATTTTTAATATTCTCTTGTCTTACAAGTGTAGTGGTCAAGCCAGTTACAAAAGTCAGCTCCATACAGTAAGTATGGAGTTTGTGAGGCATAAAAAAGCAGTCGAACAAGGACTCATTTGCTTGCTGTTAGCAGGAACATGTTCCCCTTGAGAAATCTCTTAGAATATACAAATTGACTTTATTATTTCACACATTGCTTAGCTTCTCTCACTCTTTCTTTAGTATGCCTTCCCTCCTTCTTTGCCCTCAAATGGATGGGCTAATATGCTACTTAAAGCAATCTACCTTCCCAATGGGCTGGCAGCCAGGGTATACTGTCAGGCCAAGAAAGAGCTTAGATTTTAACTTGTCTGCATGTAGATTCAGAGAGCATGTAGTTCAGGGAACTGGTAGAGCTCTGTACTCCACTGGGAAATCCAAGGCTTTTCTCTTCTGGCAGAGGGGAAATGTGGCAATTCCTGCTTAGCTTGGGAAAACTGGAACGTTTCTTCTCCCCCTCCCTCTCTCCCCCGCCACCCCCCCTCCCCATTAATCTCATTGTATTTTAGCAGAGAATTTCTGTGATTATGCATAAGGGAGAAAGAGACAGGAAAAGAGTGGGGAAAGGTTATGCTTTCATCACGTTTTCTGGGTCTCCCAATTCATTTAGCCTTATCTGTGTCTTTCAGATTGCAAGCTCTTAGGTGCCATGACTGTTTTTATGTATGGCTGTAATAGCCTATCACTGGTGTACAGTAGATAACTAGTTACAAATTGTTGAAGTTTTCCAAGGAGGAAACCAACTTTTTTTTTTTTTTCTTTTCTCTTTTCTAGAAAATGCTGAGAAACTGAAACTCTTTGCATAAAAAAATCAGTTTCAGGGAAAATTCTGATGAATAAAACTTTGGGAAAAATATGTTTCGAATCATCTAAACATGTCATTCTTACATTTTCTAAGCAGAAAGTTCATTTCTCAGTTCAGAACTACTTTCAGTTTTAAAGTTCGGTAAACTTAGAATTAAACATTTTGTTATGACTTCTAAAATGTTGAAATAATCCAAATAACTTAAAAAAAACCCTAAAAAACCCCACAGAAAACTGAACAACCCAACCAAACCCAGAAAATAATGTTCCAAAACATTTTGTTATTGTTATTGCTTTACAAACATTGTGAAGTTTTGGCTATATCCAGTAAAATAATTTTGCACGCAGCTCTGCATGCTGATTAACACTGATTAATTTATCCTTTGTATTAAACTTTGAGGATGCTGGGAAAAAATCGTTAAATAAGAACTGGTTTAATTTACTGTGGTTTTAGAATTTGCACTTCGGGGAAAAATCCCTCATTTTGGATTAACCATTTTACTGTTAAAATTTTTGATGTGGATTACAATCACTGGTTCTATTGGTTTCTAATTACTACATCTGGTTTGAGTTCTTTTGTAAAAAAGTCAACATTTAAGGACAGTACTTGCTGTACAGATACTTGCTGCTCAAACTACTCTGCTGTTTCTGAAATATAGCTGCTGCATCTGTTAGCCTACATAAGGCATCTGAATGTTTTCACTTGAAAGTGTTTGGGACAAAAATAATGCCATGTTACCTAAAATTATTTTGGCACAGAGTTGAGAAAGGCTGGAAGGGTAAAGGTAAGCTTCATAATATTAAAGATGAAACAGAAAAATTCAGAATGGAATAGAGAAAAAGATGAACACAGACCTTTACATTCAGTCCTTGGGTTTTACTTTAATGAGGCATTCTTGGGTATTTTTCTGTTGCATTGATAAAATGAGGGACAGAAAAAAGGAACATGATGAGAAAGTGGCTGATGGGAGAGTAGAGGCATGTAAATAGAATGTTGAGTAACAATGGTTAGATATAGAAAATGAAGTTGGAATTAATAGTAAGGAAAATATTTCTTTATCTATTTACAAAAAAGACAGAGAAGAACCGGAATAGCATAAAGGATAGTCTTGGAACAAGACCATCTTGTAACTGGATGGTGTTCTATGCAGTCATGGAGTGGCACAACATATAGATCCAAATGCAACCTTTTATAACACATGTTTATGTGTTGTATGTAACTTTAGGAGTGAAGGTGTTTGGCTCATTCCAGGAACAAGAAAACATGTCTCCTGCTGGGATTTGCTAGTAGTAGTCTGAGATTAATTACAAAACACAGGTTTGCAACAATGAGCTTGTCAAAATCTATCAAGCATTGATCTTCTTCCATGTCAGCAAATATGGAAATGAAAAGGATGAAGGAAATTTTGAGCTGAAGAGCAGTTGGAGCCCGCTGTGTTTCATCCACTACAATAGACAGGCAAAACATTGTAATGATGAGTCCACCATTTGTTTACAATATACACAATTTGTGACAGTGTATTTTATAAGTCTAAAAATTACACTTAATAAATATGAGAAGATACAGGTTTTCTTGATTACTTAAACCTAAATGTTTATTCAAGATTTCATGAGATGTTTGTCTTAATTTAAACAGAGCTAGGACTGCTGAATGGATGCCATTTTTTTGATGTGGACAGTACACATGAAACAAGTTTTAATAACAGCCACACTCATTTAACCAGTAAATGCATTCTACAGAGGATTTGCTTCTCTTTGGGTTGGTTTGCCTACTGCAGTCAGAATGAAACTGAAGCCGACTTTTTATATGTAGATTGTATATAAAGGTTTTATCCTTCATTTCGTGTAATAAAATGATTGCTGTCTTTAATTAAAAAAATCAGAAGAAACGTATAAATATTGCTGCTGTAGATCATAGCAATGCAGTATTACTTGTATTTTCCCTTTTGGTGTGGATGTTACGTAGAAGTTGGAGACGCTAACACATTGTGGATATTGCTGCTGAGAAGGGTAAAAGATAGGCTTGAAACACAGCCTGCAAGATGGAAGAGAGCCAATGCACTGAAAAATGGCAAGCATCACATTTAACAGCTGGACACAGAAATATTTCTCTTTAATTTGGTAGGAGAAAATTTTTTTCACAGCAGGGCACTCTCAAAAGAGCGCAACATCAAAGAGGGTGGGTCTCCTCAGTCAAACATCATCTGGCTCCGGTGATGGAGCAAAATGAATGAACTGTCAAGACTTTTTTCCAGTGTGTATGTTTTTGCCAAGTGAAAAGTAAAAGGTTCAGTGGCTTGTTGTGATCACAGACCAAATCCTGATAGTGTAAAGCTGATTCCCTAAAGTCTTCCTCTGATCAGCTGACAGGCAATGTCTGAAGAAGACCCCAGATTGATTGATGTTCCACTTTGTATTGATGGCCCCTGCCATCCAGAGAGATAAGTGAGATATGCCAAATGCTTAACAGCTCTGGAGGACTTCTGCAATTGTGGCTCAAGCAATGTTCTAATCTAATGTTATAATCCTCACAGAAACAAACTCTCTTTCAATGAAACTTAACATGTTACTTACCATTACCAGACCTGCACTCTTGCAAGAAAAAACCCTATTTCACGTTCTGTGCTATGCATCCACTGGCAACACCAGCACTGCTCCTTAATGCACCCTTTTCATCTGCTTCTTGACTCTGACTTCAGCTCCTAAGTATCACCATGCTGGTTTTCTGACAATCCTACAGTCTAACAGATTTGAAGGAATAATATAAGGCAGGCATTTTTTCAATGTAAAAACATGGCAATACAGTTTGTACAGCCATTATTCATTTGTTTTATGAGGAATCTCAGGCATAGTTTATCATATACTTTATTACTTGACCTTTTATTCATCATCTGGGGAACTTAGCATTCCAGACATTCCAAAATATTCCAAACTAATAGTATCAGTGTGCCTTATATAAAACTCACAAAAGAGTAAAGTATACTTTCTAAAATGCATCATTTTTACTGAAATTCCTCATTTATGGTAAGCCTTAATGAGACATTTTTAAAAAGATTGAAAGAATTATCTGTGGAGTCTATATTGTAGTAGTAAAAGGGTGTTCTGGTGTGATAGACGTTCCACACATACACTGCGTCCCTACCTGTACTTACAACCTCAGAGTGAATTTCAATAAACAGTACATGCAAAAAAACCAAACCAAACCAAACTATCTAAATCCTTATTTTCTACAGCCACAGGATCCACATACAGAATTTAAATACTCAGTGTAAGTCATGCGACAAACATTTTTCATCACAGGAGCTGAACCCAGGCATCTGCAGAGCAATTCCAGTGTCTGAACAGAGGTGCTTCATGCCATTTTAATCCCTGGGAAGTATCTAAGATGTAAAGACAGGGCTGACAGGTAAGGGAGATCTGCTTGACTTCTGGAGCAGTCACACTAGAAAAAACGCCCATGAGAAACACTAGTGTAAACTTAAGTTTTGACATCTGAATATACTCTCTGTACCCTAGTCCAGTGCCAAACCCTTATGACTGGGTTACAACCATTGCACTAGGCAGCAATGCTTTTGACAGAACAAAGTAATGTACTTAACATTGCTTGAAAGTGAGGTTACTTGTAGACAGGCTTTTGTTTCAGAGGTTTTTTTTTTTTTTTAACATTTAACTAATTTCTGATTTTTTTTTATTTTTCCCTTTTTTTTTTTTTTCTCCTAGACTGACCATGAACCATGAGTCAGGAATCTCAAAGTGAAGGTGGTGGAGGTCATCACCTTCTTGTGAACTGATGACGTATCTCCATAGATCCCTTCCAACCTCAGTGATTCATGATTCCCTGATTGCCACTGGCTTCAAATGAGACCATAGCTTCTCATAGCAAAAGCAAAGGAAACTCCCTGTCTCAAGTCAAGTAGTCTTGCTTAGAAAGTTAGAGGAAATTATATCTGCTTTTACATGCCTAAAAAGCAGACAGGCATGCAGGGTTCCATAGTGTCTAAGTAGGTGGAAACTTGAGTCCGGTTGACTTCACTGGCAGTTTTAAGTCCAACGTGATAAGGATTTTTGCTGGTTTTACTGCAGGATTGAGAATATCTCTAGGAGCTATGTGCTTGAGAAGATAAGTACCTTTCTATGTCAGTTCTTAAAATGCTTTGGGGTATATGGTATTGGTTCTTTAAAAATCCTAAATGTAAAGAAAAGAAGTAAAAGTCCCTAGTGTTTCAAAGTAAAACCAAAAAGAATCCCTAATTTAACAAGCTTTATTTACAGAATTATTGCTGTGCCATACATGTGCCAGACTTTAACGTCTGAAAGTATCACTAATCATTGAGGCTAGGATTTCTAAGCCTAAAATCTGCTACCTTCTTGGAAGTGCTATTTCACACAGAGACCCACTTTCATGCATAAAGCTATGAAAACATAGATTGGAACCATGTTTTGAAACTGAAACTGTACTTCACAGAAGCTACAGGAGTAAGGGATCAAAACCTGTTCTTTCCTTGTGCCATCAGCTTCCCCTGGGTCAGTAGCAAGGTAAGCCCTGAGCCACAGCTGAACAACAGACCTTCCTTGTTGCCCCTACAACTACCTTCTTTCTAACATATTAAAAGCAGCGCAATTTAGAATGATTTCCACTTATGAGTGTCCTTTGGTCCTCAGTGATTTCTCCAAAGTCACCAAATTATTAGTAAGTCACTTTAGGATCCATGTACTCACTCGCTTCAGCTGCATTGCCTAGTTTTTGATGCTGAGTGATGAAATCAGACAAAATTTGGTTTTGCACATACTGCTTTGGAGTGTGGTCCTCTGTTACATTATGTTTGTGGTTAACTATGCTGCCCTTTTAATTCCTTGTCTAACTGGATGAATATACTAACTATACGGAACCAGGCTGGAAGAACATCTCAGCTGAGTGACAGAAGACAATGGTTGCTTGTAGAAGAATGAAAAAAATATGAAACAAACACCTTTAAATTTCACTTTGCAATGTCTGAAGTTTTTGAGAAGCTCCAAGAAAATTGCCAAAGCTCTGTCATTACTTAGCAGTCATGTTTTTAAGGGCACCAGGGGCAACAAAGGTCGCTATAACTGGCTTGATTCCTGGGCTCAAAATATCATCTTAGGAGCTTTATTACTGAGTGAGTTCATTGAGGCTTTCCAGATGAGTGACTGTTTCCAACATCAGGCCATAGAGTCTTCTTGTAGCTCCCTTCCTAATATGTGTACCGGGATATACATCTATCAGCCAACTGGTGTAAAAGACTTCTGTTTGGGTTATTGATCATTGGGTTATTGATCAGGTTTGATCATTTGCTCCCTGTTTTTAAATCATCTTTTCCTTTTTACTCTGTTTTTTCCTGGTCTCTTTGGGTACTGAGCCTAGATTGGCAGCACTTTTTGTCTTCATATTCCATGTCCCACATAAATGAGACTCCAGAGAAGAAATTCAGTTTGTTGCCTTCACATGGTCTTCTGCTACTGGAGCTGCACTGGAATGCAGTGCAGTGAGGAGCATCAAAATTCCAACGCCAAACAAAAATGTCTCCATTGCAGAATGACTTGTGACTGGAGTTTCACTGCTTTTTCTGTCCTGTCACTGGGTCTGTCAGGAGAGTGCAAAAGCACGCACCAAGGAGGCCATGTTACATCAGTGGATACTGCAAGAGCACTGGTCTTTTACAGACCTGTTTGCATGTGTGCAAGTTTCTGAATTCATGTGTGGTTTTTTCTGCTCTCCATCATCCCAGTTTTGCTCTGTTGTTGGGTAACACTGGTTTGCATTTAGTGTAATTCTTCCCTCTTCCAGGATCTCCATGGACTAGTGTTAAAACAAACAGCTGAGATGATTTAAAACAAAATAAATTAATGAAGTCCACATAATCAGAAGAACATTACTTTCATGGTATTTTCTGGAATAAGATCCCAGTCCTTCAACTGCTTGCGCAGGTGCTTGATTTTACACACAAGTAGTCCCATTGAGATCAATGTACAACATGTGCATAAGTATTCTCCATTGGGGTCTAGGTGAGAAATACTACAAGATGTACACTCACATATCAGATATAACTAATTACAAAAAATTGCTTTGAATATTGTGAGCAGTTAAAGACTATTGGCTGTCAGTATATGTTTCTGTACATTTTCACAGAGGTGTTTCATCCCAAGGAGAATATTGCCAACAAAATTTGGAGAACATTTTCATCTGATTTTAACCAGTGAGGCTTTCTGAAATTTTCTCCTTGCTCACTTATTTTGGATTTCTTTTCTTTTAATATTTTACAGCACTTCAGGGTGATTCGGTGCAGTTTAAAACGTTTGGAAATCTTCATGATAATTCAAAGTATAAAGCAATTGACACCAGCTTATATGTAAAACACTCCAAAAGCAAAAATAATTTTTTACATGAACTGTTGTATATTCTATATAGCAACAGAATATTATCCAGTTACTTAGAAAACTTAGAAGCACTTCAGAGTAACTAGTTATTGACACTACTTCACATACATATAAAGACTGTAGTATCTTTCACTGTCTACATAATAATAAAACCAGAGTGTTCCTATTTCATCACAAGCCAGTAAGCTTAGATGTTATCTGCAACATATTTATTATTTTATTTCTGATATTTATCTATAAAGAATTTGAAGGCATATTTTATGTGGCAAAACAAATCAGTTAGACTTACAAAGCATCACTGAAATGTATGTGAAGCATTTATAACTGATGTCTTTCTGAAACAATGTCCATACAGATGAATAGGGAGCTGGTCCAAATGTTTCCACTTAGAATAAAATGAGGTTGCTGACATGTATACTATTATTTTTTTCTTACCAGTTTTATGTCTGTAGTTGATTGTTACAGATTCAATATTTACTGGGCATCAAAGTTAGGGTTATCACAATGGATAATAGGATTTCTTTATAGTGGAAAAGAGCAATTTGCCTGTTTACTGTATAGGTAATTTAAAAGATGATAGTATGTAATTTATGAAGTATTACAATGTTTGAGATGTGGTCTTTGTAAAGGATGTGATTATATAATGCTGTTATTATCTATCCACATCAATGTTTCTTTTTATTTAAGCTTGTTTTGGAGACTTTTCCAAATGTGTTGCGTTTTGCTTCTGAGTTTCATTGTACTTTGTATTTTCTTTTATTTCCTCAAAATGTTTGCTGAATGGTCTGACTTGGTCGCAAAGCTAGTGAATGAAAGGAGAAAGACGTGATGGCTAAATGCATTTTTGTTTCTACACAGCTTCTTATTCAGTGGGTAACATGGAAAAGATGTATATTCAGAAAACCTCTCTTCCTCTAAATCAGATGCCCTACTCCTAATAATAAACACATTTAAAGTCTAAAAGCATTCATGTTTCAAACAGTTATCATCAAATATGAACCCAATTTTAGTTTGATTTTCAACCTGAACTATGCTCCTTAGATGAAATCTATTCAGGGAATTTTGTTAACTGTTTCATCTCTTTCAGTTCCTCCAGCATTTTCTTCTAAAGTTTCAGACTTTCTAGATAATGAGGTACCTTGGCAGTGTGTTGATTTCAAAGAGAGATAGGCACCAATGTTCTACAAAGAACTCAATCTAAATGAGTAAATTATCAAGTCATGCATACAAATCCAGTTTTCTTTCAGTTTGACATGATTAGAAGTGCTAATAAATAAATAATGTATACATGCCATAATAAATGCTAGGAATCATTGCCATTTTGTTTAACAATCACTGCCTTAGGCAAGTCAAGTCACTGTTGTACTAGTTATTCCAGGTGGTGAATACAATGCTATAAAGAAAAACTAACAAAACAACAACAACAAAAGTTTTAAAAATTGCTGTTTCCTTCAAAGGAAAGTCAGATAGTGGAACCAGACAAAAAAGAACCATAGTAGATGCACAAATCCTGGGCCTTTTTGCTTGTACCTTTTTTACCAGAGAAACATGGCCTAGGTGGATGAAGAGTTATGACCCATAGAGAGGAAACTGGACTCCAAAGTTTAGGATGTGTCTGAAAGATTATGTGTCAGGCAGTAGGTCTTTCTGGCTCTGACAAAGGGTCAAAAGCAGCGCTGCTCTCTGCAGTGTCAGGAATAGGCTTTATAGGTCTACTCTCTGAATGTAATGTCACATAATTATGCAATGCAGCATGGACAACAAACAGGAGGACCTGGAAACCATTGTGCAGCAGGAAAATGATGACACAGTTGCCATCATGGAAACATGGTGGGATGACTCGCACAGCTGGAGTGCTGCAATGGATGGCTATAAACTCTTCAGAAGGGATAAGCAAGGAAGGAGAGGTGGTGGGGTAGTTCTGTATGTTAGGGATCAAAAAGAAAGAAAAGGGCTGAGGTACTTAGTGCTTTCTTTGCCTCAGTCTTTAATAGTAAGACCAGTTGTTCTTGGAGTATTCAGACCCTGAGCTGGACGACAGGGACAGGGAGCAGAATGAAGTCCCCATAACCCAAAGGGAAATGGTCAGCATCCTGCTGCACCTAGATGCACACGTCTTTGGGGCTATAGACAAGGGTACTGAGGGAGCTGGTGAAAGTATTCATTGAGACACTTTCGACCCTTTATCAGCAGTCCTGGCTAAATGGGGAGGTCGCAGTTGACTGGAGGTTAGAAAATTTGTTGTACATCTGCCAGAAGGGCCAGAAGGAGGATACGGGTAACTATGGGCCTGCCAGTCTGACGTTAGAGCCAGGGAAGGTTATGAAGCAGATCATCTTGAGTGCCATCACATGGCATGTACAGAACAACCAAGAGATCAGGCCAGGTCAGCATAGGTCTATGAAAGGCAGGTCCCGCTTGACTAACCTGACCTCCCTCTATGACAAGATGACCTGCTTAGTGGATGAGAAAAAGACTGTCAATGTTTAAAAAGTAAAGACTTTAGGAAAGCCTTTAGCAAAACCTTTGACACTGTTTCCCACAGCATTCTGCTGGAGAAACTGGCTGCTTGTGGCTTGGATGGTACTCTTTGCTGGGTAAAAACTGTCTGGATGGCCCAGATACCAAGTGCTGGTGAATGAAGATAAAGCCAGTGGTGTTCCCCAGGGCTCAGTACTGGGGCCGGTTCTATTTAATCTCTGTTGACGATCTGGAGGAGGGGATTGAGTGCACCCTCAGTAAATTTACAGGTGACGCCAAGTCAGGTGGGATTGTTGATCTGCTGGAAGGCTCTGCAAAGGAATCTGGACAGGCTGGATGGTGAGCTGTGGCCAGTGGTGTGAGGTTCAACAAGGCAAAGTGCTGGGTCCTGCCCTTGGGCAACAACAACCCCATGCAATGCTCCAGGCTTGGGGCAGAGTGTCTGGAAAGCTGCTCGGAGGAAAATGACCTGCGGGTGCTGATTGAAGCAGCTAAACATGAACCAGCTTGTGCCCAGGCAGCCAAGGAGGCTGACAGCATCCTGCCCTGTATCAGCAATAGTGTGGTCAGCAGGGCCAGGGCAGGGATCATCCCCCTGTACTGCACTGGTGAGGCTGCACCTCGAGTTCTGTGTTCAGTTCTGGGCCCCTCACTACAAGAGACATTGAGGTGCTGGAGTCGGTCCAGAGAAGGGCAGCAGAGCTGGTGAAGAGCCTGGAGCACAAGTGTGACAAGGAGCAGCTGAGGGAACTGGGGGTGTTTAGTCTGGAGAAGGGAAGGCTCAGGGAGGACCTTATTGCTTTCTACAACTAAATGTGAGGTGATTGTGGTGAGGTTGGTGCTGGTCTCTTCTCCTAAGTAACAAGTTACAGAACAAGAGGAAATGGCCTCAAGTTGTGCCGGGGGAGGTTTAGATTGGATGGTAGGAACAATTTGTTCACTGAAAATTTCTTCAAGCACTGTAACAGGCTGTGCAGGGCAGTGTTGGAGTCACCATGACTGGAGGTATTTAAAAGACATGTAGATGTGGCACTGAGGGACATAGTTTAGTTGTGGACTTGGCAGTACTAGGTAATGGTTGGACCCATTAGTCTTAAAACTATTTTCCAAACGAAATGATTCTATGATTCTATAATTGCACACTTTGTTTACAAACTGTCAGCTTAGTACCCATGCTTGTAAGTGTTGTTTTCCTTGGTATTGTTTTCAACTTCTATTTAGGATACAGTCACCTGTAGAGGATTTTGTAGCACTGTTTGTCAAAAGCAAGGTCTCACAGGAGTGAGATTTGCCTAATGTAGCGATTATTCAGTTCTGATGTCCAAAAAGCAAATGAAGAAGGTTTTAGTGTTGCTGTGGCTTGTAGGTTCATACATTATTAGAAAAAGAATTTGTACGGTTGCTAGAATTTCTGACATGTCAGTGTTGTCAGACTGTTACAATCAACAATTTATGAAGTTCACGTACTCATTCTTGCGTGTTTTGTGGTTTTCTTCACATCTCTTTTGATGTCTTGCAATGTAAAATATAATCCTAATAGCTACTTTTACAGTACAAAAGTATATGCAAAGAGAGACTCCACTCTCAGGACCAGTTTTTCTCCCTCTTCCTGCAAGGAAAATGAGAGGTCAAGTAAACGGTATGATAATACCTTTTTCATTTGACTGTATGGAAAAATAAAATGCAGGTAGAATTTCTGAAGACACAATCCTTTAGCAGACAATGGAAAGAGAACAAAAGAAAACAACAGATAAAGAGGATGAAATTGCAATGAACTAACAGTTTTGCTCTCCCTGTCTATTCCTTGAAATTGTTTTTAATTGCTTTTTATCTTGGCTTTCTCTGCAGCTATGCTATTACATTCGAATTCCTTTATTCTAAAATTCTGTGGCATCTATATCAGAAGCTGGAACACCAGTTTTTAGCTTTAGAATTTAATTTACTCCCCTCTATCCATGTGAGCGATACTGATTATTGTCAGTACTGAAATAATTTAGAGTTCTCAGAAGGCTCTCAGCCTTTTCTGTTAATACTACTTAAATATTTCATGGTTCTACCTACACTTGATATGTTGCCAGAGTGACAGATGTTCCAGCAACTGCTGTTTATTTTACTTAGTAATGGTCATTCACAGATTTTAGAGCATCATTTACATGAGACGCCATGTGCTTTAGAAATGATATTATTATTGCCATTCTATGTTGCTATAATCATTGTCATTAAAAGTTTCAGTATCTATAACCTCCAAATAATTATAAGTAAAGAGTCCAGCAACTGATAAATCCAGTCCTTCATATTTAATTTATATTTGCAAGATGAACCTGACCTGTATTTATATCTCAATTACTGAGTAAACTCAGGAAAGTTTACAAAGGAAGGCAATATACAAAATAGAAAAGAAATTATTTGAATTGTGCTGGTTACACTTCAGACTTACTTTCTTGGAAAAAAGAAGGTGCTTCTATTGTATTCCGAAGTCAGAGGATTAAATTCAGAGAGCAATAACATGGTTCGTATTCTGAGTCTCTTTATATGTAACGTAGCAGTAAACTATCTGTAAGCAATCAAGAACCTATTAAGAAGTTAATTAATTACATGGGAACTGCAAAGTAGGAACACAAGGCATGTCAAATGAGAAGGTGAGTGCAGTCATCTTGTATCAGACTCTGGTCTCTGCCAGCAGTCTGGTGCATTCCTCAGAACTGGAAAATGCTGTAAAGAAGAAATCTTGAAACTTCTAAAGCAAAAGCAGAAAGTCCCTTAAAGCTCAGCAAACCCAAAAGTTAACAACTGTATCAGAAGAGGGAAAAGAATTAGTAGAGCAGTTTAGGTAACACTTCCAAGTATAATCAAAATAGAAAAACAAAATAGCTAATTGTGTTTCCACCATTTAAAGCAATGACTGTTGTGAAATACTGGAAAAACTACATGCATTCTCCATAGAGAGTTGGAGAAATAGTATTTTACTTTGTCAGGAGGATCTTGTAATATATTAAAAGTGACATCAGATTAGATGGATATAGTGAAATAGTCAAAGATTTTCATTAACATGATTTTTTTAACAGATACTGTGAGTGTTAAAGTACATATGCATGTACACGTATGTACAATACAGATGCAGACAAATATGTGTATCCATATAGTGTGCTGGATTGCAGTACTGGATTGCTCTATAGTATCTGGGTTGTGCTACAGGTTCGCTTTTCTTCTGATATGGAAGGTCATAGTTTGCTCTCTTGTGATGGTTTCTTCAGGAAATTGTACAACAGTTGCCAGAATTAGGCAATTGTAAAATGAGTAAGAACTGGTGCATGGTGGTAATATGAATAATAATAATCACTGCAGTTAAGGTTTTTGGTGCTGGTTGGTTTTGGTTTGGTTTGGTTTGGTTTTTTTGTTTGTTTTTTTCCAGATTTTGACCTGTATTATGCAATTTCACAAGTAAACAAATAAAATGCAATGTTATTTACTTTCTAAGTTAGGGTTTCTGTTACTGGAGTACTCTGCCTGATTTCTCTGACTTTATTTCACCCCTCAGTGCATGTTAGGGTACGATCTTTTTTGTCCAGGATGCTCCCTCAACATGCATCTGGTCACGTTGTGCCTGGTCCTTGTCATAAGCACTATGGAACAAATGATAAGGATCTCTGTACACACTTGACTTCCCTGTCTGTCATGCTCTAGAAGTGGATATATTGCTCGTGGTTACTGTCAGTCCCTCTTGGTCAAAAACAAAAACAAGGATGGCTCCCAAATTTGAGACTTGCGTGTGGTGGAGTATAGAACTAGATTTTGATTCCTGTGTTATGTTCTTGTGTGCATTGTAGGAAACCCACTTTTAATAAATCAAAAATATTGAATATAGCCACATATTTTCTGAGATTATTCTCTTTATATTGAAATAGCAATGCTAGATTGTCATTTTTTTTTTCTCTAGAAATCTTAAATTCAAATTCTTCCCCTTGAATTAGCAGAATTAGTACTTTCAAGAAGACATCGGTTTAGGCTCATGTAATTTCAGAAGGAGCAATATGTTTTGGGTAGGATTGTTGAAGCAGATGTGGGGAAAAGATCTGAAAATCAGGTTTGCTTCAGATGAGATCTTAATTGTTCAGATGAATTGTTGAAGTTTAGCAAAGTAATGGTGTAACAGGTAAAAATCCTACAACACCATGCACTTTTACTACGATCAGGACTTTCTAAATGACATTTTTAAGTGGTCAGAAGCACAGGTGTGCATGAAACATGTATTTTCATTTCAGAACCAATTTCCAGGGCAATTCCAGTCTTTGATATGAGAGGCAGTATCCAGTGCTGAATAGACATAATACTGCCTGTTATTTTTTAAATCATCATAACTGGCTTGCATATCCTTAGCAGGGATGTCATGTTTAGGAAAACCATGATTCCCTCAGGACTGATTTTTCATTTACCACTTCAAAAATTATATGTCTCAAGAGAGCTTCTAAAGGCATCTCTTTTTCCTTCTAGTCTCATTTGTTTTGGTATTATGAATCCTACAACTCCCTAATGTATCATGTGAGCTTGCTGAAGTACATGTTCTTACTGCAACTGAGATGTGAAGGAAGGGGTACTTATTTAGGGATTACTACTGCCCCTTGCTCAGATGTTCCAGCATTTTTAATAAAGTCTTTATGCCCAGATTTTCTTGTTTATCTGGCAGTTCATTACTTAAGGCCAGACTGTCAAAATAGGTTAAATATTCTTTGGGAAACATGATCACATCTTTCAGACACCACAGACATGTTTAGTACAGAAAGATCGGCTTGATAAAAGAAACATGATAAACTTGCATCCCACAAAATACTTTTCTGCGGTTCCGTGTAGATTTCTAAGAGCATTGGTACACAATGACAAATCTCATTGCAATAAATTCCTGGAAAAGGCACAGAGAGACACCAGCAAATCAGTGAAAATGATTGCTGATGATTTGTTCTAACTACTTGACCTTGTGACATCTCCCCCAGATATATGATCAAGATGGGACACTGCAGCACTTTATTGATGGTGGGGAACCCAGTAAGTCAAGCTGGATGAGGTATATTCGATGTGCAAGGCACTGCGGGGAGCAGAATTTAACAGTGGTTCAGTACAGGTAAAGTATATTTTTATTTACTCAATGCAAAAAAAAATGAAAATGCTTTTAGTGAAAAGCCAGACTGTAACTGTCACCAGCACTACAGCCTTTGATTGCAGAGACAGTAGCAGGGATTTTGTGAATAAGCTCATTCAGGGCAACACAAAAGCTGCAGAGTGGAGTTACTGGGAACAAATATGGCCCCAAATTGTTCGTGTACCCACCACACTTCACAGAGACCTCTGTGTTTTTTCAAACAGTCTAATCAGAAGCAAGCTAACACAAGCAACCCTCTGACCTTAATAAAGATGCGTGTGCTAGAATAAGGGGGCAAATGGCAGGAAAGTGGCTTTGAACCCAAAAGCTTTCCAAGAGTCAGTCATGAGGCATGTATATACCTAAAGTTTAAACTCTGAGCGCACCTGCTAGCCAAGATTGCTAGTGCTTGTGTCTCTTATGTCGCTGGCTAGAGAAGGTCAAAATGTGAAGAAAAATGTAAAGAAATTATGGTGCATTTTGCTTTGTACTCACAAAGAGATTCAGAAAACCGTCAACACATATTAATACATGATCTCGGCTATAAACAAATCTTTTGTCTCAGAATTAAAAGCAACTGCTTGGCCTTTTTAAACGTGGTAGGAAGCACATCAAAGAATGCCCTGGGCTTGCCAGTCATAATGAGCAATTCCGATTTTAGCTAGTTGCTTTAGACAGTAGAGTTTCTTTTCTTGAGAAAGAATCTTAAACTATTTTAAGTACATTTAAAATTAAAAATAAAACATACAAAACCAAGCTAAAATAAAATATATAAAGTTTGATTATCCCATAGGGTTCCAATTTAACAATGGTAAAATTGTTCAATTGCATTTTCAGCTTTTTTATTCTCTGGCCAGTTGACTGAATAATGCTGCAGTTAAAAAAATAACAATCCTATTTATACATTACAAATCTTTTATTATGCACTTAAATATCTGATATATATTCTTAAAATCCCACTGGATTTTAAATAAAAACACTGGGTAATGAATAAAGATTGCTGTGATGAAAGAGTATTTTTGTAGGTATCTTGTGAACTATTTCGCAATGTGGTGGTGTGTGCATGCACACATACATATATAAATAAGAAAAAAAAATATACACGTACATATATATAGATGACAAACCTAAATGAAAAGTGAGCATGAGAAAGTCATTACACATCTTTCAATATTAAGTGGATTTTACAACTCTCCTTTCATGATGGAGTTTTTACTTAGAGTTCCTTCTGTTGATCTGTTTTCGATTACTTCAGATCTTTATAAAATGAACTACAAAAACACAATTTAAAAAACTGGCATCCATCACCAGTGACTGCATCCAAGTGTAAGAAAATAGAAAAGTTGGACACTGAAAAACCGGTCTAATTTTTATTGTACATGGACGTCCTCCTCACAGAAAGTCAGCTGGTTTAAATTCATTCTGTTATGATTTGTAATATCTAAATGGAATTTTCTTCAAAGTGCTCTTGATTGATTGACCCTTAGCTGAACGTTTTGTTTTTATTTTGAGGCTGACAATAATGTTTGTTGGCATGTGTTCTGCTTCAACTGTGTTGGGACGCCATGAAGCAATCTTTATGAGTCATCCAACCACAATACTAAATACATGTCAGCAAAGGAAATATTATCCAAAAAGGGAAAAATCCCTTTGATGTACTTCAGCATGCAGAGATTTCTGCGAGTTTTGGAAGCTCTGCATGCTTGTAAGGGACAGTGTACGCTTACACTTTTTTTTTCCTTGCCTATTCCAAGCCCCACAGACCACCCATTGCTCAAAAACAGTTCTGCTCTTTCAGCGGCAAAGTGTGTCATTTAGTTTTAGTACATTCATTTGCCGGGCTGCTGTGTTTATGTTAAGGGAAGCCAAACTGAGAGATGAAATGTTACAAGGGTGAAGTACAAAGTAGACTCAATTTTTCTCAAGTTAGGAGATGCTAGTAATCTATAGCATGGCTCTGACTTTCATTTTTATATAACAGTGGAAAGAATTAACGAAATGCTTAGCTCTAGGAAGAAGGAGAGAGAAGAGGAGAGGAGGAGGAAGAGGAGGGAAGGAGAAGGGGTAGACACAAAGGGAAGAGTTTTTGTCAGATATTCATAGAAGGGTAGGAAAACCGTTCTGCTTAGCTAGCAGTGCCCTCCTGAGACAGGGTAGCAGTAAGCGAGGAAAATAACAAGATAAATGAAATTTTTGCAGCTGCTAGTAAAATACTGAGAATCTGCACTTTTTTATTGATCTTTATGATCCTGTTGCCAAGAGCCACTTTACAGTGACAAAATATGTTGACAAGTGCATATCTCACTGCCATGAAAAATGTGGTAAAAAGATTCTCCTTGTGTCTGCAGTGTTATACAAGGAACAAATTGCATCGCTACAGCCAATTCTTTATAGAAAGTCTAAATTTAAGGCCTACCAACCCTAAACATTTTTATCTTGAATTTCAGGCTAACATTTGTAGCAATTCTTCACTCGGAAAACCAGTTGAGGCTCAATTTTTTTTTTTTTTTTTTTTTTTTTTTTTTTGGTCTATAGATGTTTTTCTGCCGTACATAATCTGTTGTAAAAAATAGTCATTTCTTGGTACTTTGACTGTATCATTTTGGTATGTAATCCTTCAGCGAAAGTAGAGTGTTCTTCTTGTATATATTGAATTTCTATCCATCTCACAGGAGTGTGTTTTACTGTTCCATGTGAAGCCTAAGGGAAAAGCCACTACAAACTGATAACATTTTTATTTTATCTTGTGCCTGATTCTAATCTTATACAGAGTTTCCCCCCAAACTGTAAATCTGTTAAGCACAGAAGTATCACTCTGAAGCTATTTACACCAGTGCAAGATCAGGATAAGGCTCTTGTTTTTATGCTGGAAATTCTAGGATTTTTCCTTCTCCCTACCTCAACTGCCTGTTCAATGGTCTAGGACTACCTACACGCTTTTTCCACAGTGATGTGATAAGATACCACATTTACACTAACACTAAATTATACTTAAGGAAGGATCATCAACATTACCTCATGTTCCGTAAAGGGGAAGATTTTATAGTTGTATGTTCAGATTGACCCCATTCTTGTATTACTGTAAGTCAAAGTCTGTTTTACTTAGCAATCCAAGATCTCTTTTTTGGAGTTATAGTGCTTTAATGAAAGGCTGTGTTGCACTACTTCAATACCCTTGCTAAGTTAACTTGTTATAATGAAAAAATTGTTGTCTATTTCCCCTAAGATATGTTTACTTTAGTTCAGATGACAAATGCAAAGCTTTTTAAATGGCTGAACTTACCGAACTGCGTGCAGAACTCTGATGCTGCTACTGTGTGAGCAAACTGTAGCATGTCTAAAATCACTTTAAAAGGGACAGTACAAGAAAATACTTGTTTTCATAAAATCTTGTAGCTTGTAAAATCTTAGTGTTTAAAATATGCTAGGTACAAAGTGCCTGTAAGTTCTTTCCTATTTTGTGCTACAGGATCAAAGCCATTTCTTAATGATAGATTTGGTTTTAAAATAATCAGTAACTTTTTCTTTTAATTACTGCAGAAAGGCTGCCCAAACAATGGATTTCTACTGTAATGCTGTACCATACTGTGTCTGATAAGAGAAGAATGCTCTAAATTAGTTTTTTTTTCTTTTTCTTTTTATTAGGTCAAATATATTCTACCGGGCTTGTATAGATATTCCCAGGGGCACCGAGCTGTTGGTTTGGTACAATGACAGCTACACATCTTTCTTTGGAATCCCACTCCAGTGCATTGCACAAGATGAAAATTGTAAGTTCTTCCTTGAATTTCTACCTCCGTAAATCAGAATTCCTGATTCATACCTAATCATTTATATTCCTAGAGTATTTTAGGACATATTAAATTTAATTTAGGGTGAGATTGATGTATACAGAATAAAACCCTGAAACTGATACACTTAAGCAGTGCAAAATCACAGTATGTTTGCCTAAATAAATTGAGGTGTTTGGAAGTGTGCAGATATGTGCTGTTAAATAGCAGATTTCACTAAAACATAGAATCATAGGTGCATAGAGTCATGGGTGCATTTTCCACCATGGCAGCCCCACATAGCTTGGTAGTGTGTAGAATCACTCTTCTAAGTGATCCATTCCTGATCTGTTCCGAACTGATTTGCTTGGCCCTCTCTGTTGTTATCAGACCTATCCCAAGATACTGTCTTGCCAAAATGGAAATGTATTGTAGGTCTATGAGGCCTCCGTTAGTGATCCTTCATTCTGTTACCACTGACTATGTTGAGAAAAGCTTTGTCTGACTGATTATAGAGATGAGAATCTTGTGGTTGAAAGGTAAAAGCCAGCCTTTCTAAATAAAAACTGAATGTAAGTAATCTGAAATTACAGTGAACCCCCATTCCATTGCAGCCATTCCTGTTTCCATGCATTCTTCTACTCCTTCTCAATATTTTATTTTTAGTTTGCTAGGAATTGTAACAAAATTAAGCATGTAACTCTAACACAGACCCACTGCAATCTAGAGCTGGATACCTTTGTAATGGGGATGGGTGATCCAAGCTCACCCTTCAGTTTCACTGTGTGTGGAACTCGATTACAGCTTGCATCAAAGACCTCACTTCCATTTTGACAGCTATGTGCATCTATATGGTGGAAGAAACTGATAATGGATGCCTAATTGACTTTGGTCCAAAGTAACCCTGTAGCTACTCATGCTTAATCAATTACATACAAGATGTATTTTTTTGGTCAAGTACTTGGATACTTACAGCATTGCTAGGATGAACTTGTGTCTCATAGCAACTTCAATACTGAACCATACAGCAATAAAACAGCAAGACAGCAGGAATTAAACTGTCAAAAATAAACACCCTTTTTCATCTTGAGTTTCCAAATCTGTTGAGCTTTAGAAAGGTTTAAAAGAAATTAAATTACTGGCAGTAATGTTTGCTGATAAAACTCATGCTCTGCAGTGTATAACATAGAAATATTATTTTTTCTTTCATGAAGCTTGCAAAACCTTTATTTGAAAAGCAAAGCATTAAGGCTAAAATCTCTAAATATTGTCACTTGCTATTTTGCTGTGACAGAAACCAGAGTTTCATCCACAGAGAGACTGACGTGAGTAGATGAAATTCATTTCTGAACATAGAGATGTTGGCTTGATTGGCTTAAGCCTTCAGAGTAGACCTTCCGCTTATCTTCTGCACAGGAGTGTTTTCACCCAGTACAAATTCTGTCTATATTCCTTAGGTCTTTAATATACTGATCTTATTACTTCTGTGGACTTCTATGAATAGAATATCCACACTTCTTGTGTGAGGATGGTGGGACAAAATGAAAGTATACAAATTGCTTCTTGTACTGAAGAGACATAGAAGATGCATTATATGTTTGGAAGCTTCTGTTAGACAGCCCAATGGATGTAACTCTACTTAGAAATCAGCTCCTCAGATACTCCAGAAAAGCACAGACTAGGAAGGACCCCATCTTAAGTAAATTAAATAGCATGAAATATCATAATATTGGAATCACTACGATTTATGGAAGGTATTAGAACATAACTCTGTTAAGTAGCTGGCATTATTTAAGGTATTACTAAAGCATTAATTTGTGTTATGGTTTTATTTTACATTAAATAATATTACATTATTCTAGCTTATAACTGGAATTGAATTCTCATATTTGTCTTTAGAAATCTGAAGTCATGTCTTACCTAAACAGATTTGGAGTTTTTAATCACCTGTTCAGTACGTGCTGTGTACGTATACACATTGTGAGAGTAACTGTGACCATATGTAAACATAGACATATGCACACCTCATATTTAATTTTAAAATCTCCGTTAAAATATTATCTGATTAAGCTGGGTGTGCCAAAATGGAAAGCATGAGAAGGTACTGGGCCCAGGAGGCATAAATTATGCTTCTTTTTGCATTGTGGTGCAATTTTATATTATAATATTTATATTTATATTTTTTTTATTTTTATTTTTATATTTTATATTTTTATATTTTTCCATAGGACTCTTGCTTCATTCACTGCATAAACTAGATGATACTCTAAGATTGAGGCAGCAGTTCCAACTGTCTTCTATATGTTTGACCTCCTTCCTTCCTTATCATGCAACATTCAAATTCAGCATTAAATCACTTCTTTGTGAGAACAGCTATTGCATTTGTTGTTGAAATAGCTGAATGCCTCATAAGCCATAGTTAATTGATGAATATAATACATTTTTGGGACTAGAGACAACTTTTGTTCCTATTTTGTAGGTGGGAAATTGATGCACAAAGATATCTCTGCCTGTACTGTAGGTTACCCTGCTCTTGCAGGGGGGTTGGACTAGATGATCTTTCGAGGTCCCTTCCAACCCTTGGGATTCTGTGATTCTGTGATTCTGCCTATACTTTGCATTGTCTTGTGGTGAGCTAACTGCTATTAGCTTTAATTATATGAGTTGCGGCGAAGTCACTGGCTTTGTACTGTATAGGCTGTGTGACTATTTGTAAGATGCAATAGTATAACACCTTTAGTGGCTGCCCTTTGAAAGGATAAGGGAACTATTGCTGCAGTAGATATTTAAGCCCTATTGTATCTCAGGGAGTGCCTGAGCAAGGTTTTTTTTTTTCCCGTGCTCTCAAAATTCATGCTTGTCTGTGATACAGCGATTGGACATGCTGACTACATCATTCAGAGTCAGGGTATCACAAGTGCAGCAGCATTTTCTTTCAGATGACAAACCCATTTGTGCAACAAATATAAAATCCATTCATTCTTCTTTGAGTCCCTTTGGTCTCAGATACTCGTTTGCATGAGGTTTCATTTCAGTGTCACAGAAAGAGCATCATCCATTGAGATCACTGTCTCTTTCAAGCCCATTTTTTTGTGCATTGCTAAAATAAAGTTGTTTAATTCTAGTGTCAAGAAAAATGGATGTTGGTATTTTATTTTTTTTTTTTTGGTGTCTCCCAAAATTATATTAGTTTTAAAAAAGCATCTTATTTACTTTTCTTGTTTTCTCCCAGTGAATGTCCCTTCGACTGTAATGGAGGCCATGTCCAGACAAGACACCCTACAGCCATTTAATAAAAGTAGCAAACTATCCCCTGCTACTCTACAGCGATCCATAGTATTTCCACAGACTCCGTGTAGCAGAAATTTTTCTCTCCTGGATAAGTCTGGGTCCATCGAGTCAGGATTTAACCAGATCAGTGTCAAAAACCAGCGAGTTCTTGCAAGCCCAACTTCAACAAGCCAACTAAATTCTGAGTTCAGTGACTGGCATCTTTGGAAATGTGGGCAATGTTTTAAGACTTTCACCCAGCGGATCCTCTTACAGATGCATGTGTGTACGCAGAACCCTGACAGGTAAAGCCCAGGCTCTATTTCTGTATCTACTGATAGCCAGATCCACTGCTTTCTTCTTTTATCAAGCTGTTATCATTTCCAAAACCAAACCATTATTAGGAGGAGCCTGTACAACAATTTATCTGCAGCTGTGTGAAGTGAGACGATAAAAACTATTGCTTGACTTCACTATTTGTAAAAACATTTGGTGCCTAAATGTGCAGATAAAAGGAAATAGCTAAGGGTATAATCTTGTTTTCAGAATGGGTTGGTACATCTGATGGAGACAACAAAATAGAAGGAAAATTTATGAATATCATAGGTGGAAAAATAAGGTCAAGATAATTAAAAGTCTCTCTGTCTTCCAAAGATAATCTAACTTGCTGCTCAGTGGCTGTCACAGTCATTTCAGGGTTCACCTATAGTGTGCAATGTGTATGAACTTAATTAAGCACTAAGAGGTAATGAATTGGAATTTTTTGCTTAGTACTATTTTTCTTCAGAGCATGCAAACCCATAAATCGTGCAAAGCTGTCAAAAGGAAATACCTACTCCACTAGTGATGTGGAGGAAAACAGATGCCACTTATTCAATAAACTAATATCCACACAGAAGAAAAATGTTGACTAGATACCTCAGAGTCAAAGTTGGTTTGAAAGTTTGTCAATACAGAATTTTATGGCCGTGAGCTGAGGATGAAATTTAGCTGAACAAGTGAATTAAAATTTCAGGTACTTTGACTGGTGGCACAGTAAATATAATGGAACCATTATTTATGAATCAAAGCTGGTTTATTTGACAATTTTGATAGCTGGCAGGACAAAAGGTAAAAATCAAATTAATTCAATAAAAAAGGCTGCACAAGGCTGTCCCTTCTTCAGCTGTGAAGAAGGTATTAGCAGAACAGCTGAATTCTGGAGAAGATTGTTCAAAAAGAAGCATTTAATTGTGAGTTACTAACCAAAACACTGCCAAAAACCAGTAAACAGAGAGTCTGGGTGTATGTTTGTATGCATGTCTATGTCTCTTTGTGTACATGGTTATATATATATACGTGTACACATACGCTTGTGTGATTCTGTCCTGTGGAGATACTGAAGTGTAAATTCAGTTTCCCAAGAAGAAATGTCAAACATGCTAAGGGCACATCTTCATAGAATTTAAAGAGTTGATAATATTGTGAATGCAAACGCACCCGTCCAACATATTCTGAATTTGATTCTGGCCTTGGCAGAAACAAACGCCATGCTAAGGAAGTTGTAGGACGTGACTGCCAATTTAAATGCCACAATGTAGAGTATAGGTCCTGAAGGATCCACTCTGCTAAGTTTCATGGACACTAACATTTTCAGTATTACAGCATTCTAAGCATATTGTAAACCATAAAATGCTTCATCAGATGGTCTAGAAGAAGTGTATTGTGAGGCTTTGCCACATACTTTTTCAGTGACTCACCTAACAAGGTGTGATGCTTAGATTTCATCCTTTCCCTCATTTAAACCTCTGTCTTCCTTTATGAAGAACCAAGCTGCAGATAATAGTTAATGCAAGAAGAGTCTCCCCTGATGGGGCTTTTCTGCACTCTAAGGGATAGTTAAATATTCATTCTGCCAGAGAGAGAAAATGAGAGTAGTTTTATCCTCCAATTAGGTCTGTCATTTTGGAAGTGGGAGATTTAATTTTTTTTTGTAATTTATTTTGTCCTAAGTATATTGTATCAAATATTGCCTGAAACACAGGCTGTATTTTAAGTCTTCACCCTTAGAATTGAACACCCTCATTAGCAGGTTACTGATTCATGTTATCTTGCTGTTTTGTCTCTCCCACACCTACCTAATTTGTCCATGCAGAACAGCTTCAACAAGAAAGTGTAGAGCATTTTTAGCTCTGAATACCTTACAGCCTAGTAGGAAAATTATCTATATCAGAAGACAAGTTGGCTCCCCCAGGAGCAAAGAGAGAAAAGGGTGATTAGAGAAAGCACCCAGGAGATCTGGGGAGAATTGTGGTGGAGAAGGAGTAAATAAGGACACTGAGTCATATATATTGAATCCCAGAAGCTTTCAGAGAGATTTAAAAGATAATAGCTAACGCCTTTTTCTCAATATTGATATTGGCCAATTCTGCTGATTTCTTCTTTGGCTTCCTGTGTTTTGTGAAGCCTGTTCTTAAGAAACTTTGGTGTTACATGGAGAGCATAAAACCTAAATGAGCTTGTAATACACTCTAAGAATCAATCTGCTGCATAAATACTAGATACTGCAGTGTTTTGATTTGTGACACCTCTGTTCCCTCTGTACTGAAAAATAGCTTACATCTTTATGTTTTCATTAAGTAAGTTGTGCAGACTCCTCGTAGAGGCCAGCTTTGTCATGCCTTCTTTGTTCCCACGAGGTGCGCCACCAAGATAACTCCCGTAAAAGCATGTCCCAATAGGTTTATTTAGAGCATTTTGTGGGATGTCAGCCTCATGTATCTGTTTAAGCTCACTGCAATTAATTCAGTATGTGAAATTACGAGATAACAGTTACTGCAGATCTTAACTGCCCTAGGATCTGGGTTCTCATATCCCTGGTTAGAAGTCATTGCATGTTGATCTTACAACAGAGGCAGCATTTTGTCTTTTCGAAAGTACCAGTAGATCAGCTATTTAGTGATAAAGTGGCTGGAAAAGAGTTGTCTTCAGTTTCTTAAACATACTACATTTCTCCAGATGAAAAATTCCTGAAGTGTTGTACAAAATTTCCAGGAGACAAAAGACATCTTTTAGCCAGACTGAAGTCCTGGGTGCAACATTCTCTTTTGTATTTTCTCAACAATATCTGCAACACAGCTCTGGCTGATAAAGAGCTTCCCATTTATTGTCAGCAATTTGTGAGCTACACCAGCCACTGTTTCTTTGATGTGACTGAAGCAGCAGGGCCCGTCTTCTTTAGGAAATGACTTTAGACTATCTATCCTTGCTTGGTATTCGTTTTTCAGCAATGCCAATTACCTACAGCACGAGATGCAGGAAAAGCATTTTTGAATCTATAGAGGAATCCAGTTTATGGGCTGAAATGTGAGAAAAGTGGACTACCTGGGACTAGAGAAATTAAAAAAAAATAAAAAATTATTTGAAATCCACTTAGATTCAGAAAACATCTATATGAGGGCAGATATAAAAAAGGCCAAATATATTTAATTCTATTAGGCAGTAAGAAAGAAATGGTCCTATTTAGCAGGCACATGATTTAACAAGTAAAAGAATAATTAATAATGAATAAAAAGGAGAATTATTAGAATAATCTATATTTGGAGATTGTTATATCTTGTAGGGCTTGTCTTCAAAATTAATGGTAACTGAGTATGGAGTGAGTATGGAAAATGAAGGTTTAAAGCCATCAAGAATTTGATTCTGAGACTTCCAGATCCTTTGGGACTTATTTTAAGCCTTTCCTGGACTGAAGCAGTTTGGGAACCTATTTCTTGAAGCAGAAGTCAGAAATCTATTTCATCTTCTTATTCAGTTATTCGTTTGTGTATTTGTTTATTTTAATTTTTTTGTTGTTGTTTCTTCTGCCACTGCAAAAATGACAAGCAATCCTATCTGAGGTGTCTCCAGAAAGGAGTAACTGAAAGCCTTTGATCACAGTGAATCATTTTTAGAGCAATATTTTTAATTTCATATTTTTTTTTAAACAGCAACCACTTTTCTGATAATGGCGTAGCCTCTTTTAATGGCATCTTTCTTCTTTCTCAGCATGATCACCAGGTTCAGGATGTATTGGTGTGGAGGAAAGGCAGATGGCTGCAGTTCTCAAGAGGTGTCTCTGACATATTTTCATATACAATCTCTATATCTGTGATATATAGTCTCACTGACTACCATGTATTCAAGCTGATAATTTGAGGGAAAATCCACTCTGTAAATTCTGTCTGTACCTGATAGACTGTAGATGTTTTGTGGCCCTTGTACTTCTTGTTTACTCATAAGATACTATTGGATTTTGCAGTACCACCTCAATTTTAAATTGTGATTAAAAAAACCAAACAACCAAATAACCAAACATAACCAGGACTTTAAAGTTCAAAATTGCCAATTTAGTAGATCTTTTTCCCCAAGATCATGGATTAGAACATTTCGTGTTTGTCTTTTTCTTTATAGGTTCTGTGCCTTTGACCTTGATGTTCTCCCCAAGTCCACTAATTAATTTAAACATATCCCAGAACAGACCTAAAAAAAAGTAAATGTTGTGAGCAAGAATTGTCTATTTCTGCTTATGGAGTGGCTATGCAATATTGTTCAGTAAAAGTAAACATCATGCTGAGTTTAATGTTTAATCTTACACAATCTTTTCACGGAGGTTTGGAAACTTCCTTTCCATAGGACAGCTGTGACCTAACTCCTCTGGCTGTAGCCCTCCTCTTAATGCTGTGCTGTACACAGGCCTGGCCCTGAAAGCTGTTGCTGGCCCCATTTCAATGTGCCCTGCTTTCAGGTTTTGCACAGGCTGTGGTGTGACAACCTTCCCTCTGTCATGCTGTAAAACCATGCCCTGGCTCCAGTGGAGCCCTGCTTCCCATACTTTGAGACCGTGACATGAATCAAACTGATTTTTTTATTCCTTCTTAGTTCTCAACAAGAAGAAAGGCACTTTCAACTGCGTGTTAATCCCTCTTCTTTTAGCTAGTGCTTTTCTAGCTTTTTATAAGGTGAAGAAATTACAGCAATGTGCTATTTTGTCTCCTTGATCTGACAGTGTCGCAATGATAGAGTTACTGGTATTCATGAGCTGACTATTACAAGCAATTATTCTTTTAAGGATTGTGCCAGGATTCCATATGTCTCTGAAAACATCAACTTCGCTTCTGAAGATGTTTCACTAGAATCCTATTCATCATATAGGAAATGATGAGAAAATTAAGTGGAAAATAATTATAAGGTTTTCCAGGATTTTAATAATTCAGACCAGGAATAATTTACAATGTAGAAAATAAGTTTATATTGGATGGATGTACTTGCAAATCAGAAGTTGGAAAGCATATTGTTCTAGCAGAAGAATAGTACAAGATAAATGTTTAAAGTCTGTGTCACTTTTGGTAAGTGAAAATTTAGAAAGAATTAACCTAAATGTCCAGTTGCCTGTCTGCAGCTCTTCCAAGTGCAAAGATATGGATTCTTCTACTGTTATCCCTTAACATGCCCAAGACATGAGATTTTGTGAGGTTAAACAAGCCTCATAGGAGAACACGGGTTTGATACTGGTCCTATACATTATATACTTTCACCCAGAAAAAAATCAGTTACAAAAGTGAGAAAATTCTAAGATGGGAAAAGATACCACCAAACAGCAAAATCGTCCCAGAGATTATCTAAGTTAGGGAGCAAAATGTATTCTCAACTGCTTTCATTTTAAGAATGTAACTTGAAAAACTTGGAAAAGCTCACAATTTAAATTAACTGCAAACCCTGAAAACTACTGCATTATAGTTACCCCCTTCTGAATTTCCCTTTAAATGGTCTGTGTTTCTATAGTGGGCCATAGTACAGTTAGGGGCTATAAGACTAGGGTCTTTAGAAAAAGCTGTTGGACTCTATGTGTTAAGTAAACCTAGACAGCTGATTAAAGGTGTACAGGGTTAATGACGACAGTGTAAATTTTCTAACAGGAGAATTTTCTTCTAGATAAGTAGATTTCCTTTGTTTAAGCTCAGACAGAAAGACAGAGAACTAGAAAAATACGTTGCTTGGTATTTTAGGAAAAACATTAGAACTGCTTTTGATGGCAGTCAGCACATCATTCTCCTCTGCACATTGCTATATATCAATTTAGCTGTTCTTAAATGTATCTGAAAAATCCCATATGAGAAGGTTTTGATCATCTCGAAGGGCCTTCAAATCCTTCGTAAATAATTCAATGATGGACACATTCAAAACTATGTTCATGACAGCTGAAGAGCAATTTTTTATAGAACAAAATATTTCTTCATGTAGTCAGCATGTACTTTAAGAACTTGGTGCACCTGTTTCGTCAAACTGATTTCATTCATGCTTGCTAATCTGCCTGTACCCCTGCAAAGGAATATTGTAGTTATGTAGGTTTCACATACGAAGTGCTAATTTTGTTTGAACATTAATTTTCTGGAGTATCAACACACATCTGGACTGTGACACAACTGTACTTATATTCACATAGATACCTTGAAGCTCAAGAAGGTGCAATATGGTCTCAGTTATTCCAGTGGAAATGAGTTTTTCTGGTCTGGGATTGCATTCAGTCTAACAGCACATCTTTAAAACACAGCTTATGAAGACCGGAATTTTTGTCATTATGTCCCTGTTCCTTTAGTCTGCAAACCTCTACTATAAAGAAGTCACCATCTTAATTTGTTGTTTCAGTGCAGACCAAAGTGATGGCAGAAGATGTAGCATAACTGCTACATCAAAGCCAGGCCTGCTTTTCTTGTGTCAATGTACTCACTGAACCGAGCATTGCTCACGTTCAGTCTTTATGCAACACTTGCGTTTTTTTAAAAAACAACATTTTGATTTCATTTTCTGCCAAGAAAAATTTCAGAGAATAGCAAAATTGTTAACAGAGAAGAAAATGATAACTTTCATACTTATTGAATGACTTCTTTTGCTCCTGGAAAAAATTAAAATATCCAAAACTTGTCAAAAATTGGCATATTTGAATCTGCAACTGTGCAAATTAGATACAGCACTTTAAAATACTTATAGTATTTAAATGCATTTATAGTCTAACTTTTTAAAATGAGCTTTGTTCAATGTATGCCGTATATTTACATTGAAAAATTACTTATTCTGCACATTTTATTATCAATCAGAATTGCCTGGGTATCAACTGGAGAAATGCATCCCCTGCAAAGAAAAGGGTAACTTCTTTAATAATTTTTCTCCTGAAATATGGATGAATAGAAAAAATACAAAGTGACCTCACAACAGGTGACTTTTTACACCTCTTTTTCTTGAGCATCAACCAGTGAAATGTGCTCTGAGTATGTGTATTAATACCCTTTGTAAACAAGAAGTAAGTTTTGAGCCAATGTAGGGGGTGAAAACATTTCACTTGGCATCACAATGTTCAGTTATAACTGCTTTGGAATTTTGGCTATTTACAGACAAGTTACCATGTGACTTTTCTCGGTATGAAATTAATCACATTGACTTAAAAAAAAAAATTAATTGGTTTTATGCAGTGTTGTATCATTTATTGTGGTAGCTATTAAAAATAGATAACCAGAGGCTAATAGATGTTAACGGTTTCTTTCACTGTTAAAAAAAAAAAATCAATATTTCTTGGATACAGAATATCTTAATGTGTTCTTTTTTGCTTAAAAATTCTTTATTTAAAAATATCCAAACAAATAAACCTGCATTCACAAAACACCTTTGTTTTAGCAGCTCTTGAATTTTCAAGTTCAATAAATATTTTGCGTGCAAATTAACTGCATGCTTCAAATAAGGAGAAGACTGGGCATGTGACTACTTGTCTTCCTATAAGAGAAACATATTCAGTATTTATTTTTCTCTTAAAATATTATTTTACAAATCTTATGTACTTTTTTAAGGGCTACAACATCTAGGTTAAGTAACCTTTCCACAGCTTTTATATATTTCGTTCAAACTTGTTGGAGAGCAGTTAGATTTTCAAATGTAAGTAATTAAAAACATAAGCTATTGAGTTATTGACCAATACTGAGCTATTAATCAAGCTAAAAAATTCTACAATCAGGGTTCAGTGCTCTGAAGCACTGTAAAATAATAGTATTTGTGTTCAGTGATGCAAGTAGCCACAATTAAGCAGTTCACTTGACAAATGAGATAGTTCACTTTATTTTGCACTTAATTGAATTGTACATGCTTGGTCACCATTGTCTCCTTCCTTTTAGTTTTGGTTTCCAGCCATTTAAACATACACATTTATTAAAGAGAGAGCAATTAAGTTGGAGTTGGCCATTTGCTCTAGAAATGCAGAAATCAAGAGCTCTGACTTACAATGTTGTACAGGGTAGAAATCATTAATATACCTCTAGAAAAAAAATCTTAATTTTCTTAACAAAAAGTCTGATGAGATTGTTGGACTTTGTTGCTAACTTAATTGAATTGTTAAAAAGAAAGAGAGCCATGTAGGATGTTGATATCGAATCACTTTTACCAAACAGAAATATATATACATTCTTACCTCACATTTTATTTTAGTTACAGATAGTATTTGCATTTCAGTGGTTCTATCTCACTTTGTTGTCCTGTGTCCTTTCTTTACTGCGCTTGCAGTCTGCTTGTGATGATTCTGAATTTTTAACATATCAGTCAGTTTTGTTTGTTTGTTTGTTGTGTTTGTTTTTTACAAACTGTGGTGTTGAAAACCTAAGTTCTGGGTTTCATCTCAAGATCATAAAAACTGTTTTCAGTCTAGATGGGAGAAATGTGTTAATTAGATGCAAATGTTTTCAATAGCAGTAAGAAAATGGAAAGGTAATTGTAACATGGTGATTATTTATTCCAATGTCTCTCATTGAAAAAGGTGATCTCAGAAAACCTAGATTCCTCCAGAGCAATATGAAGTATTTAATTGCAAATAGTGACAGAATCCACCTACGATATGGGTTTAACAATCAGACATGCATTTTTAGGTAAGACTGTAGCTGGCACCAACAGACAGAGGGTTTCATGAGTCTCTTAGTTCAGATGTGTGAGGAGTTATTTGTGATGAAGGAGTACCACATTGAGTTTGAGAGAAATAAGGCTGGCATATGTACGTGTAATGCTGGCTCATAACTTGATGATTTATGTTTTGTGGAGCAGGATGCCCACAGACTCTCAGACAATTCCTGCACAAGCATTTCACATTTGCTAAAGAGATCATGAAACTTTGGGTGTCTCCCAAGAAAGCTGAATCCACAGTTCTCTTTGCAAACTGTTTGGAAGACCAGATGTTCCTGCCTGCATGGTTTCCTGCTCAAGTCAATAGAAAGCACTGATGGCATGGTGTTTCTTTTTCCCATTGCAGGCCCTACCAGTGTGGTCACTGCTCCCAGTCCTTCTCCCAACCTTCAGAGCTGAGGAACCACGTAGTTACGCACTCCAGTGACAGGCCTTTCAAGTGTGGTTACTGTGGTCGTGCCTTTGCTGGTGCCACAACACTCAACAATCACATCCGGACACACACTGGGGAAAAGCCCTTCAAGTAAGTACTTGAAGCCAACAGCCTTTGCCAGCTGAGATTAGAGAGGGAAATGCATCGCTGCTGTTCACTAGCATCACCAGCACAGAGCAGAGGCTCCCTTGAAAGCCAAGGTCAGACCACTATGATATAACCACTCTTAGTGACGTGGCTAAAATTAGAATTAAGTCAGGCTTGGGTCTGGGTGCCTTGCTAGCCTTTAACAATTTTCTGTCCTCCGATGAGAACTTGAATTTTTAATGAAATGACAAGCTGCTGCCAGAGAATCATAGCTGAAAATACACTCAAGACTGGGACAAGCTATGATGTAATAGCATTAATATGATTCTTTAATGTCTACATGATAATGCAGATGGAACTTCACATTAAAACCAGTTTGGGTCTGGTCAAATATGGGGTAGAAATATCCACCTTTTTTTTAGTCTCAGAATCACTGCATATAAAATGCAACTCTGGCTTGTGGCATAAGTTTGTTAAGATCATAGTAATAAATTGGTAGTGTTCAGCTGTCCAAAATACAAGAAAAAAAAAAAAGAAGTCACTTGGTCAAGATGTTTTTTAATTAAACAGACTCTGCTTATTTCTGTAGTTTCTGTTTACTGAAATTAAAGCCAAGCACATAATGCATCTCAGAAATAATTTTTCCTCTATGCTCACCTCCAATTATAGCACAGCTGGCCCAGGTAGATTTTACCTTCTGTTATGCAAGATTCTGCCTACCTAAGAGCAGGTGTTCTTCAATACAAGAATACACACTTTCCATATTGGTGCCCATGTCTTTGCTGAACTGACAGGCACAAATTTTACGGATGTTTTACCTGGAACAGTTCCACTTTGGAGCAAAAATAATGTATTGATATCAATGTGTAATGTATTGATATCACTTCATTTGGAAGCTACCTGGTGTTCCAGAGAGAAACGAGAATACGTGTAGAGGAAGGTGTGTGTTTCTCCCAGTTCTCCAAGGTCTGCCTGTCCTCCATCTACTTTTCTGTGTTTGTCTTCTTTTCTACTTTTGCCGTCCTGTCCTCTTGGTCTGGTTAATGTAAGAGAGCTCAGCCATGGGGCCTGCCAGAACCCCTCATAACAAGCCCAGTAGAGATACCAGTAGAGACGCTTTGCCTCCATATATGGCTGGAAGGAGGCATGGCTTCTGTACATGTCTCTGCTAGGGGCAAGGGGACAGATCCAGGAACCAAATACTGCATATCCAGGACAGAAGAGCTTGCATAACAGAAGCAGGAGCCAGGATAGCTTTGTAGGTGGCAAAACATGGAAACTCAGAGCATCTAAACATTGACTGCTCTAGAGCCAGTTTGCTGAATGCTCAGAGCCCATAGAAAATGAGCCAAAAACAGTGTGAGCAATCAGATCGATTTTATCTAGTTGCTGTGTAAATAGATTTTAGCAATTAATGGAAGAGGTTTCCAGGTCAAAATGGAAAATAGATTTCTTTTAATGTAAAGGTGTTACTTATGTGTAACCTTGTTGACTCCAGTTAATTTTTTTCCTTAACATTCTGTTTTTGTCATGTTTCCAATAGATCTGCTATTTTGCCCCATTTAGAGTCATTATTTTTCCGGTTTGGTTTGGTTATTTTTTCCCCTTTTCCAAAATGGCCTTGACTACCCCACAATTTCATTTGTGAAAGTGCTTAATGTATGTACTGCAATTAACCATTGATCTGGAATTTGTTTGTTTGCTTTGCCCTGCTTATGCTGAAGTATTTAAGTATTCTGGGATATATTTGGCCATTCTTGAAGCTGCAGGGCAGAGCAACAAAAAATGTGGATGATCTGTGCTGTTTCTTTATAAAGTATGGCATAATTTCATACTTACAAGATTTTTATGTAGTTTATTCCTTAAACTCAAGAAACAGTAAAGTACCGGTTTCTCTCTGGAAGACCTGTTGAGGTATTTGCAGTAAGTTGAGTAGTCATTTTGCATGAAGCTAAAACTGGAGCTACAGATCTTCCAATCCCTGCTGGTCAGATAAGGGGATGTATACACCCTGATCCTGCAAGCTGTTCAAAATGGCAAATTTGCCTCCCCTGCAGGGCTGCTTGCATTTGAGAGAGGAGGTGCAGAAAACTTGTCCAGAAATTAATCCACCCTCTCTGCTGAAGGAAAAAGAGATAGCAGCAGCTCATCTTCATGTCTCACCACCATCGTGCAGGACACAGTATTAAGTAAGCTTAGGGTGAAAAAAAATCAATAAATTCTAAGAAATAAGAACTGTAAATGTAACAAACAAGATTTCTGTCTCTTGCTCATGCAATTTAGTTTTAGAATCTTTGTTTAAAAAGGGATTTTGAGTGTAACAAAAAAGTGTAAAATGGAAAAATCCTGTGAGGTAAGGTTTCTTAAGTCTGTATTTATGGTAATTTACATACTCCCATTGAATAATATGTTTACTATTAGCAAGAACAAGCATGCACGGGTAGCACTAAATTGTTTTTAAATAAGCTATTTTTAAAGTAACAGACATAGTTTTAAAGGTATAACCAATTTCATAGGTGAAAATGGGCAGTTAGCTGGATGGTTAACTCACATCAACTGTGAATGCAATCTCACTATTTCTAATGCAGTAAGACAGGCTTGTAAGAGGCATTTGGACAAATTACAGTGTGCATGGATTAAGCACACATTGTTAAACACTAAGTGTATGTTTGTATGCATATTGCTTTTGGAATCTGGTTTTAAAAATGGTGAACATAGGGTGACTGTATTTTAAAATACTGATTTTAGAGTCTGAAAGAGGTCTGATTGGTTAAAAAAGATTTTTCTGTGAGAAGACGTTTTCTTTGTAGGTCTTAGGCAACTTTGAATGCATGGTGGAAGACTTTTTCTATTTGCTTTTCATTATAGATAACGATGCTAAGTGAGGTTATCTGTAGTCAAAGCTTTAGCTGCGTTGCCTGGACTGCAGGTCCAGTTAGAAGGGATTTCTTTTCATGTCATCACAAGCTATCAAGTCAGCCTCACCATTGTAAAGTTTTTGTGTATTCTTATCTTACTGAAGTCTCCACTATGGCTGCTAGTCTGGGAACGAAGCTCTTAAAAAAATTAAAAGGTAGGAGAGAAAGAAAAATGATTGTACATCCCAGGCTTTTTTTTTTTTTAATTCTTCCCTCCAAATACATTCAATTTCAGCAAGATTAAAGAATAGTTGAGGGACTTGTCTGCAGAACCAGGTTTATGCAGACACCTGAAGAGCCAACCCAAAAGAATTAGAAGAAAGATTCTTTCAGACTGGGGTAACCCAGGTGTTTTTCATTGTTTCTTGCTGAAATGAAAACTGGGGAACATTCATTTCAGGTTGAAAACAGCTGTTGTACCTGCAGTGACATTGCAGCTTTGTCTTTTTTTTTTTTTTTTTTTTTTTTTGGTTTGTTTGTTTGTTTGTTTGTTTTGGCTTTTGGGGTTTTGTTCTGTACATCATAGTTCAAAAGGAAGCATGCTGCTGCTTTACTACTGTTCCCACCTCCAGTGGGATAGTTGTGTCGACTGCTGTGACACTGTCATCCTTACCTTTCCTATCAGTTTGTATCCAGCAACAGGTTCTCTGGACACATTGAAAAGAGAAGGCAGGGGCTTAATACATGTCCCTGCCTGTAAGCTAGACACTTATACATCCAAAACTGTTTGTCCTGGAAACACCATCCACACCCTTTGCAGGTGCCTAGAAAGTATTAAGCATCTTAGGTACTATCTGAACCTTAGCTGTGTACATGAGAAAGCCAGGGGAATTAGATGCCTTGCCAAAGGCTTCATTCAAACTTTTTCCAGGGTCTGTATAGTGCAGATAGCATAGCCTTATCAGCAGCAATACTTGGCATTCACATCTCTCCCATCCAAAGGGTAGATGCTTGTAATAAGTGACTTATTCTTTTCCAGTCTCTCTTTAGCATCCTTCTTTTTTGTGCCTGCATGGGTGTTTCCCAGAACAGCCTGTAACTGGGAAGTTAGAGCACTCTGATGGCAGAAGAAACTTGTGGATAAAGGTCAGGAATTTGCATTTGAAAGTAATACGGAGGGCCTTACTCTGCTTTCAAGAACAATGTAAGGGTCTGAGTGAATGCAGTTCCCAACTCTAGCCTCGCAGGCAAGCTCCAGAAACGGTAAGGAGGCCTGGCGCATCTTCATGGCTAGTGTTTTTAATGAGTAGCTCTATGTTTTGATCGCCTTATAATCTGATTCATGTATGGCCCCATGGCATCCTGATATAGTATATTTTATTTATTTAGCCAGGCATTTAGAAATCAGGTGTTACCACACGATTTTGTAGATTATTTGGCAACTCTAC